>NC_089763.1:388704-491204 GCF_040412425.1 Macrobrachium rosenbergii | reverse complement strand
TTACTCTAAATGTTTAAAAATAGTTTAAATCTAACCAATAACAAGTTTAGTGATGAAAGGCTTTACCAAACAGATAAAGTATCAGCTGTGACGTACTGATTCCAGATTAACAAGAGAGAAAGTATCATGGTAACGGAGTGAGGAAAAATAATCAAGCAGACAAAGAGAAACCGGAGGGACTTTTAATACTTTGGGTGTTGATCACACTGCCGAAGGCTTTGACAGATGCGATGGATGACCAAAGTTTTGGGCCAAAGTCTAAGAGAACCTCTTCCCACCTCTTTCGAAAAGTTAGCGGTTTATTAAAAAAAAAATTGCTTTCACTGTAAAGAATGGCTCTGAAACAGGACTGAGACCCTTGAAGTCACTATTTGAAGCCAGTTATGTATAGATAAAAGACAGGCTGACGTACAGACACCCATGAGGTAAGTTGCTAAAAGCCACTCAAGTAATAACAACCCACAAATAGAAACGTAAGACTATGTAGTGGTGTAAAAATATCTTAAAAGAAACATTGTATTAGTTTGCGAACAGCTATTCCTTCTTGAAGACAACTCTCACTCAAATCAAGAAAAGGTGTGAGCTCTAGAAATATTGACGCGTAAAGGCTAAATCTTATTGCATTTGGTTCTTCGTTAAAATCATCCTCCCATTAAAAGTGATTAATTAAGATCAGTCTGATATTTCTTTGGCCCTCCTTCCTTCCTTCCTTCCTTCATTCATTCATTCATTCCTTTCCTACGAAGAATCATTCCACTTCACGAATTTTATTAAATTTTCATCTTTACTGTCGCATTCTTCTGCTTTTCCCTGTCTATATTTCATTAAGTATTCACCAGAACACCCATGTGTCTGTCTGAGGGCAGTCCACAAGAAGTGAGTGACGGATTCAAAAAGGAATTGGGGAATATCTTTGGAACTGAGTGAAGAATTTGCAATTTCTTCTTAGTTTTATCAAGTTGCTGAAATTACCATTCTATTTTTTGTCAGATTTCTTATGTTTCTGTATTTCTGATGAGATTTCTTCAGAATACAAAACATTTAACTCAGACCGGAATTTTCTTTCCTTGTTGCTAATGAAGGAATTGAATTTCAAAAGCAGATTCAATTTCAAATCGATTATATAATTATAATTTATGTTGGATTATGATGACGTTTCTTATTATGCAAGGCCAGGGCAAAACCGCACTCAAACCTTTGGTTTCATATCTTATCAAAGCTACAGACTGCACTGTATTTTAGATACTATTCATTTCTGAGTGCTGAAGAATTAATTACAGAAATATTCCTTAATAACCATTATCAAACATTGCTATCGAGTACTTGACTAAATCATTCAAAAGTGTTTATATGAGCATTCGGTCAAACTTTCCAGTTGGTAAGTCATTATGACAGTACATATACAGTACAAATTAATTGTAAAGAAATAGCAAAAATAAAATTCTGCCTCGTGATTAAGATCTTAGGCGACTGAAAACTAACCGTCTTCATTCCAGAAAAAGCCAGTTTGGTAACCAAGGAAATTTTGCACAGGTTACAAGGGACCGCTATGGTATACAAATTGCCCCAAGTGTTAATTGCAATGGAAGAGTACAGCATACATTTACTAAACGATATTTAGGATATGAAAAAATTCACAAAATATTTGAAACTCCACGGACAAAATATATTAATAGCAGGAAATCTAAACAAAACACCAGTTTAATAACTCAAAAAAGGAAACTCGGTCATTAAATATCTAGAGAAAACTGGAACAATCCTTCGAGAAATCCTGGAGGGGAAATCACAATGGAAAGAGAGAGACCACAGAGTAAAACAGAATTAAAAAAAAAAAACACAAAAAGATTCAGTAGCATAATAAGAGTGGTTATGGTAACATCAAAGAAGAAAAGAGGAGATTCCACCGAGCAAGTCAGCTGAAGCTTAGAGGAAAATCAGACTTATTTTTTCTGCCCGATCTCCACCGTCGCGTCGTCGTTTCATATGCAAATGGTTTCGATATGAATGAAGTTTATGAAGGGAGTAGGTTTTCTGAAACACTGCAATAAGCATCATTTCTGGGTTTATGCCCCAATCTGAATGTTAGATGTGCTTTGATGAAAAATGCTCATAATTCGAGAGTCCATGCAAAGGAAAAACCGTTAGTAGTTAAGCCATTAGGAAAAAGGCAATAATGAAAGAGAAGGAAAAGACCCACGCAGGGAGAATACAGCTCGAGGAATTGAGGCTCCAAAAAAGCGGGGAAGATAAAACAATAGGAATCAAATTTACTGAAAAACCAGTTGAGTGTATGTTTGTGGAGTAGAGATATTACAAATTTGTAAATATCTCTATTTTTCTGCCTGTTCTGAGGATTAGGTAACGTACTACATATGCATTACTGAAATATAAATGCTTGATGGTCACGGGATAACCCTTTGCATACATTTGCCCTCCATCATAGAGTTCTATGCATTTATAATGCAAATGCAATACTACAAAATAATCATGATTTGGAGTGTATAAATCCAAGTGTCAGTTTAAGACAAAAGACCCATTTAGGAATATGTCCCATGTCAATGAAGGTTTTCTACTTTTTGATGTATTATTTTTATTCAGTTTCATGAGTGTTTACTAACACAAAATTTAGTATTCATACAGGTTTTTTTCAGGTCTCTTCACCCATTCACTTATGGCAGGGGTGTCAAACTCAAATCCTTTCGAGGGCCAATTATGCACTTGGTTATGGTCTCGAGGGCCATCAAAGATTTGGTAATTACTTATTGGCAAGACTGAAGATTACAACTTATTTTGCTGGTCATCCTGGTTTACCAAGAATACATTATTTGGGTTCATCTGAATTTACATGTAAAGTTGGCCTTACCGAATAATACAATACAGTATGTCAATTCTACATGTATTTAGTCACAGGTATGGATAATTGAGAGATTAAAATTAAGAAGATATAACTAACAATTTAGCGGAGAAGTGGCGAGATTTAACAGCTGTACAGGCCTCGCCCCCTTTCTTGTCGTGTCTAGTACGGTTGAAAACGTTTGGGTTTTGGCGGCGCCGCAGCTCATGCGTTCAGATAACAGCACTGACTAGGTCTTCGGCTTCGGACGGATTCCTTATGACTAATTTATTAAGATTTGCAATAAAAGAGTCTTATTGCCAGCAATTATCATATGGAATAAATTAATAAATTATTGTCACATGAATGAAAGGTAAAACTTATTATGTCTCGTTTTAACAGTTTAGTAACTTTAGTTAAATTTTCCTCAGTTCTAACAGTTATAGTAGCGCCAGTTGAAAAATCTCTTGGCACCTCGCGGGCCACTTAAGACCATCCCGCAATCCTTTTCCAGGGATTACCATATTTAATTATCTTTGAGTTATGAGTATAATTTCCTCAAAATTATACTCAAAACTCAAGGGTAATTAAACATGATAATCCCTGGAAAAGGGGAACTAAAGAGACTATTCTACTACTCAAACGTAATACACAAATCTGTTTGTGTGTGTGTGTGTGTGTGTGTGTGTGTAGGTTATATTCCATAAAATCTAGACTTCATGGGAAGTTTTCTTACCATTAATATATTTTACTCTTTTTGAAACTTGGTACAAAAAATGGTTTATTTTCCCTATCACTGCAGTGAAATTAAAAGATTTACAGTAAGGTTTAGCTATTTTTGTAATTCTACTTTAAAGAGAAGCGACTGATGTATGCATGATTTATTGTGCTAGGTTATTAGTTAGGTAAAATTGTATCGTATTGCATAATTTCTGTGACATAATAGTAAAGACAGGAGGTGAATAGTTGATTTTTTCTATTTGAAGAATAGAGGATTTTTAAACCGGAGCAAACACGTAACAAATTACCAGACACCAAATGCAGACAAGTCATTGGATGTGGCCCAATGAGCAGGAGATTATTGTTGGCAAGACTTGAATGAGAGCAGTGCAATGTGAGCATCATTCAACGAGTTCCTGAGAGTCATGATTTTGAAAAGATGGAGATAAACTAGGAAACTATTCGTGTTATCCTCTCTCTCTCTCTCTCTCTCCCCCTCCACATTAGTCATTTAATGGTGTGGAATGGTGTGAGAGTGTTTGTGTGGGGTGTGGGGTGCTGTGGGGTGTGGGGTGCTGTGTGGGTTTGGGGTACTGTGTGGGGTGTGGGGTGCTGTGTGGGAGTGTCTGTGTGGGGTTTGCAGGTGTGTTTAGGTGGGGCGGGAGAGGCCCCACCCAACAGCACTTTATTCCACAACAACCTATATCGTTCATTGAAGACACGAGAGATAGAGAGAGAGAGAGAGAGAGAGAGAGAGAGAGAGAGAGAGAGAGAGAGAGAGAGAGCACTTGAAGAGTCCACTTTATAGTCTAGATATAAATAAAAGAAGGAAGGGAAGGAATTTCAACACTGACTGAAGAAGAAGAAGAAGAAGAAGAAGCAGCTAGAAGAAGAATATAGCAGAAGAAGAAGAAGAATACTAAGACTCTCTCTCTCTCTCTCTCTCTCTTTCTGTTGAAGCTAATGGTTCATAAGAATACTAAACGATTAAGGTGCATCGAATAAATGTAAGGAAGCTCAATGAGAAATAATAATAATAATAATAATAATAATAATAATAATAATAATAATAATAATAATAATAATAATAATAATAAAGGATTGAAATCGACAACATAATATAAGCACGGCTGACTTAGCCTATCCTTGCAAAAAAAAATTGAAAAGTTGAAAACTGTTATTCATTTCAATACGTATCTTTGAAGAATTTGAAATCCAAAAGAAACTTTGTAATATATGATGATGGAAATTCATATTTATTTCACTTAAACAAATAGATATTATATAACCTCGTTAATAGACACATGACATCATTTATCTCGGTTCTGTCAAAGGTTCTCTGGAGGTGCTGTGTCCGCTCACCGAAAGGGTCTTCTTCTTCTCAATGACAGGGAATCTACGTGAGAGAGTGAGAGGGAGAGAGAGAGAGAAAGAAAGAGAGAGAAGAGGCAAGTGACACCAGAACGAGACCTGACGCATTGGTTCAAGGCTCTCCCGCTTCCCACCCCATCTCTCTCTCTCTCTTTCTCTCTCTCCATGGACAAGGCTTTCGCATAAGCGAATCCTTCGTGTTTTCATTTCGTCGCTTTGGAGAGAGAGAGAGAGAGAGAGAGAGAGAGAGAGAGAGAGAGAGAGCGAGAGTTACCGAGGAAAAGATGGCCTTCCGTTGTTTTACATTTCATAAAAATGATGCCTGTGACAGTTTATGGAAGTATTCCTGAGCTTTATATACTAAATCAGGAACACTGGTATTCTCTCTCTCTCTCTCTCTCTCTCTCTCTCTCTCTCTCTCTCTCTCTCTCTCTTAGCAGCAGCAGATTCACCATAAGAGAAACCGTAGTACTAACAATAGGCCTATGTCCGTCTCTGTCTCTTTCTGTTTCCCAACATGTGATCCAGAAAGGCACAAAATTGTGATTTCAGAAAGTCTATAGTACGAGAGAGAGAGAGAGAGAGAGAGAGAGAGAGAGAGAGAGAGAGAGAGAGAGAGATTAAAGAAATTCTCTCTCTCTCTGAAATCATGACGCGCCTTCCTGGAAAAAAAAGTTGGAAACTAAAGACAAAAGAGAAAGTGTTTTTAAGTGACGTATATTACAATCCTTTAATACGTCACAAACATTGTATCTTATTGTAACTGAGTGCTTACAAAAATGTCATCGGTTACAACTGTTCAGAGTTCATTTCCATAACTGGATTTCAAAAGCCATCTGCTGTAAGACTGTTGTTCAACTTTGATGGACCCAAATTTCACCCATTGCTCAAATATGAAGGCAACAAGAAATCAGTGATGATAATAATATTTAGCAGCAATCAACTAACTCTCAGAACGTCTTTCACTTTTTTATTTTCTTCCTCTTTAGTACTAAGTCGAAACTTTCCGTTGAAAGGAGTTACTGCAGAGGTTAAATGAAAAACTCAGAGATCAATCACTTTTACATGAAGACTATTTCAATCTGTCTGCCTTTATTTTATATCACCTCTATTTTCTAGATTGTTCAGAATTGTCTCTTAGTATTACAAGCACGTGTATTGTTATGTGCGTCCTCCTACACTATTCTTGTTGCGACGACATGGAATGCACAGTATCTTATTTTACAACCGTTAATTCCTTTTAAATCGTGCTTGCATCTTTACGGGAGTTCTCGTGACAGTTGTTATGTCATTCGAGTGTTAATGACTGTTCATCGTCAGTAGTGAATAAATACTCAGGAAAAACTAAAATATAGGTCTAGGGTTTTCGTCTGAAGATTCAGGTCTTCCCAAATCTGAATGAACTTTTTTTATGCTTGCTCTATCTCCTCAACAGGGAAACAAATAGATCATTTGTTATGGACTAAGGGAGGCCTTAAGCCAGCATGGGCTTGCTCTGCTGGCAACAACACGTGGATGAAACAGACACTGGTTTCGTGCGCTAGAGAAACTGCCCTTTGTCTTATAATAAAAATTATGTGTATGTGTGTGTGTGTGTGTGAGAGAGAGAGAGAGAGAGAGAGAGAGAGAGAGAGAGAGAGAGAGAGAGAGAGAGAGACAAAGGCACGATTACAGCCATTTAAACATTTTTAGACAATCGGTTTACTCAGATATTTTCTTTTTATTTTCAATAGTCTTGATATAAGGGCTTTTCTGTGCTGTCAACCTCTCAACTCTCCTCCCTCTCCACGGGGCAGGTTTTCGCGCCAGTGAATGATGCTATTTCAATCCCTGCTATCGGGAATAAAGTTACTTGAATAAATGTAAGTATTAATGACTATAAAAAATGAGGGATTTCCTTGTGCTACGGTTAGTAGACTAAGACTACATCTGAAGACGAAGTCAAAGCTAACCAAGCAATCTGAACAAGAGAAACTGGCGGTGTCAAAGCACGGTCTGCAGCCGATTTGAATTTTGAATCATTCTTGAAACCTTCCGCCGCTCCACCCACACCCCCCAACACCCACCCACACCTTCCCACACCTATTGTTAATACCCGCACCTTCCAAAAAGAGGGTCCCGTTGTTTCACTTCAGGTAAATCATCGACAGATGAAGAAAACACGAATCGCATAGGCCTCCAAACCTTACATACCTGCCTCTCCCTGGTCGCTCTTCCTGGAGCGACATTTCCCTATCCTTTGTTCTCTTTGTTAAGACTTTTGACAAGATTTTACGATATTTCACAGTTTATATTTTAGTACAGAGCGTAATCTCAAATATTTTTCTCGTTGTTCATCTTTACGCCATTATTATTATTATTCTATATTTTATTATTTCTCTCTCTCAAAAGTTGCACTTTGATTATTCACTGACAGGTTTTCTCTGACGCAGAAGGGAATTACATTAAGCCTAGACTCGTTTTTTCTTTCTTTTCATTTGTTTTGATTTTCGTCCCGAATCGTTTTCGGAATGCTGGTTTTCTAGATTTAATCCAGGTAAAAAAGTCACAGGAAAAAAGTCACAGGGAAAACAGTCACAATAATCTTTCCCAGATAGTGACCCCCAAAAGGGTTTTATTACCGGCCACCATAAATTGGTGGGACTTTTTTCCCGTGACTTTTTTCCCCTAGCCAAAATTGTGACTTTTTCCCTAAGTGACTTTTTTATCTAAACAAAATTGTGAATTTTTGCCTAACCAAAATTGTGACTTTTTCCCCATGACTTTTAACCTAACCAAAATTGCACTTTTCCTATGACTTTTAGCCTGTTTTATCATTGATATTTTTAAAATATTTTTTTCGTAGATATTAAACATGTCATCACCGGAAGCTCTGAGTCTAGAACAGGCCTATATTTCAAGTTAGGGGTCTGTCTGTCTGTCTGTCTGTCTGTCTGTCTGTCTCCCTTGTTGCTTTGAAGGAGCTCTCTTTACTAGACAATTCACAAAGACCACAATTGAAGTCCTCTTAGTTCCTAGATTATTTTGTGTATCTGTCTCTGAGTCTTTCTTAATAGGGTCGTCATGTATTTGTTACATTTCCCAGTGAATGTTTTGAAGCCGTCCCCGTGAGGAATTCGTATTCATTTCATTTCCGTAAATGAAGAGGCATCTTTCTTTTCTTACTCTGTCACCCCCTTTTTCACTTCCTTTGAAACGACCTCTCTGCTGTTCATATGTGTTGTCTGTCTGTCACTCTGCTGGAAGGAGGGGGAAGGTGTTCGTAGGCTACGCGTGCTTATGTGTTGGCTTCTTCCTTATCAAGTCCTTCAGAGTTTAGTTGTTTATTTTATGATAAAGATGTCGTAAGACATATTACTCAAGTTATTTTACTCCATAAATAAGAATCTGATCAAGTAAGATTATTGTAAAGGCAGTTTCCAGCGAGGGATTAAAGAATAAAACCAAATATAGGTGTATAAAGAAGTTTTCCAATGATATAACGACCAGGGAATCTATATCTCTTTCTTCTTCTCTCTCTCTCTCTCCCTTCGTCTGTCCCATCCATATCAGACGTTGCGATAAATGGGTATAGTCTTGACGTGATCAGTATTGTCTTAGGCGTCGACGCATATTGAGATGTCACGTCTATAGACGCCTCTAGGCCTATGTTTCAGATTTGCCCCCTTGGGGGGACGTTTTGGTTGTCAAAAGCCCCCCCCTCCACCTCCCCCCACAACACCAATACCAAACCCAACATTACTCCTACCCCCGCCTCCGAGAGAGAGAGAGAGAGAGAGAGAGAGAGAGAGAGATGAGAAGCAGTAGTTCAATCGTCTGATGCCTACATATTATGCTTGAGTTTACTTTATCTTTCCGAATTATGCCTTTTCCTTCCTTTATCAGAATTCCTTCCGTCCTTTCCTCGATTTCCGATACTTCATCTTTCTCCTTCTCCCTCCTCCTCCTCCCCTCTCTTATTGTTTTGAAACAACAGGCAAAAAAAAAAACAAATAAGACTAACAAACACTGGTATTATCAACCCCAGGGCTAACCGGGAGAGATGGCGGTGAACGGTTATCCTAGATTTCAAACGTTCGATTTTTATAATGCTTCAGTTCACCTGAATGCGTTTCTATTATCATAAGGTTCCATGAATCCATAGACTGCATTGTTTTAAATAGATTTGCTATTCATTTTATATGAAATGAAAAAAACGCAAACAATACTATGAACCTCGTCATATTTGCCAGACTGACTACTACGCCTCAGGACCCATGGCCGTCGAGAATACAGGCGAAACTCCCTTTCTGTGTTGAGGACTAATTTAACTCCACCCCTACCCTGGCGTTATCGCTTCCCTAGATAAGGGGGTGGAATACACCTTGCGAAACAAAGGATCAAGACGTAAACTACTGTTTTTTTCTTTTTGAAAATCAAATTCCATTTCTCTCTTGGGTGTGTTGCACGAGTTCCTGCTTCCTCTTTCATGCCTCACTTTTATATATATATATTTGCCTTTCCATTTGGTTCCGTGATACCGTCGTCTAGTAACTACAAACTTTTTTGAGTCGTGAGCAAGATAATGCTCTATAGGCCTAATCTGGATATCCATTCTTGGTCGAAATTCCCGGAAATTCTTCTCATAAGTGGAGTGGGTGATTTTGAATCATTGGGGAATAAGATGCTGTGATGCTGGGGACAACTAAATGCCCATTAGGTCGAAGATCTCATTGGGAATTGTAGGATAAGCGCCTTTAGTGTTATTTGCACTCTTCTGTTTGGTGACTTCGAGTAGCAGTGCGTTCTCTCTCTCTCTCTCTCTCTCTCTCTCTCTCTCTCTCTCTCTCTCTCTCTCTCTCTCCTTGTGCTATTCATGCAAGTGCTTGTGTGTGGTCACACGACCTCTCTCTCTCTCTCTCTCTCTCTCTCTCTCTCTCTGTGATGTGACATTCTCTCAGGTGAGACGTAATCATTCATGGTCTGGATAATCTACCCGATAATACGCGTCTTACATACAATTAGCGAATGAAATATAGCTAAAAGTGTTCGTGAACTATCGGTGATTAGTCAATATCAGATTCAGAGATAAAACCGTCTAATAAGTTGTGTACGAGTGAATTAATAAATTTGAAAAATCATGGAGGAGTCAACCAATAGCGGCAAAAGCAGGAGAAATCTTGTATACAGAGATATTCAATATGTGATGAATTGGCAGGAAGGGAACTTGGTCTGCTGATCGTGGAGATAAATTCTCGTAACATTGACCAAAAAGATGTGAAATCATTCATAGACATATTGAAAGGATACGATCTCAAATTGGAGCAAATCTATGGAAAATATAATGAAAATAATAGAAGGGATACAATGAAAGTTCAGGGTTATCAAAAGACTTATAAAGAAAATCTACAAAATCAACACATTCCATCAAAGAAAATAAGTAATGTGGAATTAGTGAATATATTGATTGATGCACAGGCAACAAACGGATGCCTAAAGCATGTAAACTATGTAGAGTGTGGTATAGCATTTGTAACCACAAAACCCGATTAGGAAATGCTATGCTCGCTAATGCACTGACACACCCTTCATGCTGAAGTTGAGCAAAATAGAAATAAGGGACACAAAATATTTTGCTCAACATGTCTAGTAAGTGATAGACAAGGTCATTAAATCAAGACTAAATGCACAGATTGTGAGGATGAAGAAGATGAAGAGGATGAAGAAGAGGAAGAAGAGGAAAATAGAAAAGAAGAAAATAAGACTGAAGAGAGGGAAAAGATTAATGAAAAAACAAAGAACAGGATAATAGGGGTATGGATGCAGAGAAACTCATAGACTACATATGAGGCAATACAGCAATACACTATGAAGAAATAAATTATGACATGATAAATCAAAATAAAATCCCAAAGAGGTTGTACCTGATCTCCATACTGATGGGAAAGAACAAGAAAAAAAAAAGAAAAGAAAGACACAGTGCATGCAATCTCTTTTGAAAAAGAGGAATTGCAGGTTTGGTGAAGATACACATAAACATCCCAAGGCAAGTGAGAAATTAGGCTTAATTTCAGTATATCGAGCGATAATTCCGACCCATAAACTCTGGGTACCTGACCTTAAAATACCCATATCTCCCTTGAAAATTAACGTAGAAGGCTCGTTTACCACTCAAAATGTTCCTTTTAATCAGCTCTTTGCAATGATATAAAAATCTTTAACTTTTAGAGCTATATTAGGTCATGGATACCCAAAATGTCACCAGAAATCGAGAAAAGCTGATGATTTGCCTCATGAAGGAAAAATGGTAAAAATCAAACAATATTAAAGAATGAATGGCATATATTAACAATAATCAACACAGCAACACTATATTATTCAAATAATAATCACTTTATTACTTTCTAAACATACAGAAGCATACAGTAACTTTTCATCTTAATTCTGTTCTTGCATTACTGGAATGAGCTTCATTATCAAGGATGCAGTGAACTGTGGATTAAAACTGGATCTGGGGATTCAGTCAGGTATATTGCCATTCATACATTGACTGTTCAGCTAGGGAGGGAACTATGCCAAGTGTTGCCTGCAGTGCATTCCCTGACTGGCTGTGATTACACAAGCAAATTTGGGACTAAACTAGCTGCTCTAAAGGCACATCCAGAAATGTATTTAAAAGAATTTGGAACTAAAAATAATTCTGAAAGTCAAGTCATCATGGCTGAAGAGTATTTGACAAGAGTACTGAAGCAGGCAACAATGTGTAAAACAGCAGATCACCTGAGAAACTATATGTATCATCATTCCAAGAGGTCATGTTTTAAGAACCTACTACCTACTAGCTATGCAACAATACAACATATAAAAAGAGCATACTTTACCACATATCACATGATTTCTGTTTTATCTAAACCTAAATGGGAGCCCCTTGATCCTATGTTATATGTTTATAAAGTAGCTGTTGATCTTTTTGTGCCAACGGATGGAAAGAACCCAATACCTGAGGAATTCACTGTGATGTGCAGTTGTACAAAATGTGGAACATATCACTGTCCCTGTCGCAGCAATCATGTTCCTTGCTGCAGCTTTTGTAAATGTTGAAGTGTCTTAGTTGTAAGTGATGCAACATGTACCAATCCTTTAGGTTACAGTATGGAATGAGGAATCTTATTAAAAGCACAATAATGAGAAGCAAATACTGTCATTCGTCCATAAGAACTTGTGTAAATTTGACTCCTTTACGAGTGTAAGTTAAAGCTTAGAATATTTAGCCATGAAAATAAACTACAGACATTTCAATTATAAATTCAATACATGTATTTACATCATTAAACATATACTGCCTTTGAATTTATCTTTTGATATTAAAACTATTGTTATGGATGTTTGAATTAGTTTAATTCAAACAATACAATTTCTTAATTTGCAATGTCATAGTACCCTTTTAATACTAAAGCTACATCATAGGTTAATAAAATTTTCATGCTATATCCAGAATTTATAAAGTCTATAATTATTTAAGGAAATTGTGCAAGCTATATATTTTTTATAATTTTATTCACTTGAGAAGTTTTTCAAAGTACTTCATCATCAAATATTAATCCCCATACCATGATAAAGTGCCACCTAGATAGCAATGACCATAAATGGGCATTTTAAAAATAAAGTTTTTATGAAAAGTTACTGTATGCTTCTGTGTGTTTAGGAAAGTAATAAAGTGCTTATTATTTGAATAATATAGTGTTGCTGTGTTGATTATTGTCAATATATGCCATTCATTCTTTAATATTGTTTGATTTTTACCATTTTTCCTTCATGAGGTAAATCATCAGCTTTTCTCGATTTCTGGTGATATTTTGGGTATTTATGACCTTATATAGCCTTAGAGTTAAAGATTTATATATCATTGGAAAGAGCTCATTAAAAGGAACATTTAGAGTGGTAAACGAGCCTTCTACGTTAATTTCCAACGGAGATATGGGTACTTTAATGTCAGGTACCCAGAGTTTACGGGTCGGAATTATCGCCCGATATAGTGAAATTAAGCCTAAATTTCTCACTTGCTGCCAGGTTTCAGAAAGTCCACCCTGATTTTTCAGATAATTCAAGGTGTCTACTGTAAAAGGCAAGTGGGTGAATTAGGGTACATCTCATGCACACGGGAACCCCCCCAGGCCATGGACTATGTGTATATTTACATATACACACATATATATATATGTATGTATGTATGTATATATATATATATATATATATATATATATATATATATATATATATATATATATATATATATATATATATATATATATATATATATATATATCTGAGTGTATTAACATGTTACTATATTAAGAATTATATGGAAGGCCACCGTTACCCTCCGGAATTTCTTATAACAAAAGTGAGTTATTTATATTTCTATTTTAGTTATATATTTCCCCACCCTATCATCTATCGACTTGACTCTACTTTGGGACTTTCTCTTATCCAGATTCAGTCCTTGAAGAATTTGATTATTTTGATTGCATCGTCCCAACTAAACCCTTAAAAGTGAAATTCTCTTTGTCACACTGAATGGGCAGAGATTAACAATATATCCCTGGGGAACCATGTTTGTGTGGCAAAGAAGAAGATAAAACGGAACCGATTCAGTTAGTGGCCTTGGTGTGTTCTGCGAGAAAGCTTTTCGTGTTCAGTCTTCGGGTAAGTACTCAGTTGTCTGTTGTTAGTCGGTGAAATACTTCACTTTAGCTGACTGCTCATTTCGAGTTTTGCACTTCTGTATGCTAATGTAAATAGAAATCTATGAAGGACAAATGCATTCGATGTGGATAAATTTTATATTTTTATAAAAGCTTAAAATACTCATGTTTTTATTACCTTCATTTTTAAACTAGGAAAATGTGAATATTCTATTTATCGAAATTGCGTGTGTTGTTCAATCTAAGTATCGTGAAGTGATGACCAAAATGAAGAGACTTAGAAGCTAATTTTATGAATATTTACTACGGCACTTCGAGGAGTAAATGTCTCAATTTCACGCCTTTCCGAGATTTCATTGATCAGGTTTCAAAAAGATCGCTGAACATTTTCTTCTTTTAGCTGATTTAAAATACTCTGATTTTTGATAAGCCGGGGATAAAGTAACCTTTCTCGTAAGAAAATCCCCGACAGTTATTACAAGGAACAGTTAAGTTAAGGTTCATCCAATGTTAACGTTGTCTTGGATGCTATTAGGTATGAAAGGACCTCGCAAGTATCTAAGAGGTTTCAGAAACTGTATTGGGTTTCACTTGGCAAGTGTTGACTTTCCAGGCACTTGTGACCAGGCCTCATTTCAGATTAACTTTCACTGAGCCTGTAAGGTTCGGTGAGCACCGAAAGGACTGTTTAACCGAAAATGTCCTGCTCAACTTGTTAGAAAAATCCTGCCCATCTCTTACACTACCATACATATACAAAAAAAGTGCCTGACACTCCCGAAATGATAATACTTAGTAATTATGATCGTTTTAGTTTTAGTATATATGTTCAATATTGTGATTCCTTCGGATTCCACAATAAGCTGTAGAGCCGTTGCTAGGTAAACAATTGGTCCTTAGCCACGTAAAATAAGTCTAATCCATAGGGCCAGCCCTAGGAGAGCTGTTAATCAACTCAATGGTCTGGTTAAACTAAGGTATACTTCACTTAGTAATTATGATCGTTTTAGTTTTAGTATATATGTTCAATATTGTGATTCCTTCGGATTCCACAATAAGCTGTAGAGCCGTTGCTATGTAAACAATTGGTCCTTAGCCACGTAAAATAAGTCTAATCCATAGGGCCAGCCCTAGGAGAGCTGTTAATCAACTCAATGGTCTGGTTAAACTAAGGTATACTTCACTTTTTTTTTCTAACCTTCTCAGGCTTTTTTTTTTTTCTATTTTCAAGAGGGTGCTATTTCTGTTTAATCGAGATGAAAGCGAGAGTGCTTAAGGATGTTTTATACTAGAAGACTTTACAACGTTGATTTAGAAAGGGAAAGGTTGCCTTTGCACAGTGGGACTTGTTAGCCGTCCAGTCCTTAATTAGCAGGTGAAGGTGCTTTCAGAACATGGCGATGTATGTAACGAAAGAAGTCTTTGAGAGGAGAAAACATGATTGAATTTGATTGTCTGGTAAGTTCCTGGATGCTTTGTGAGGGGGAATCAGGGATGAAGAAGGAGAACAGGTACTGGTTTCCGTACTAAGTAACCTAATTATTTCTTGATATTTCTGCATTACTTTATCTGCAACACCCGTTTGAATCTGGATGGTTTATTTATCCAGCTGAGGTTTCTAGGACCCAGTTTATGTATCCGGTACGCTGTGATATACCTTTGTTGATTATGACACTTAAACAAAATTCAAAAGAAATGAGTGAAAATTGTGATTTTGAAACACTCACCTGGAAATAAAACGAACCCAAACAAATAGACACAACTTGTCGAGAGGTCAGTTAACTTTTCTTTTTTTTTCCTTGTTAAAATTGGCCAAAGTCCCTGAACAGAGAGAAATGACGTTAAAGACTGAATTAGTTCATGATAATGAAAAATATTCTTGGAAAAGAGAACTAAAAAATACAGATATGGCGAAAAAAATACCTGTTTTGGCTTATGGTATTAGAATCTGAGCATCGGAGAAATACTGATAAACGGTATAAATTTATCAAGCAAAAGAGGAGAAACTGACTGCAATACCTCTCAACTTTTTTTTTTGGAAGATTAATGGTCAGTGGTTCAGACCTACTAAAATATATATATATATATATATATATATATATATATATATATATATATATATATATATATATATATATATATATATATATATATATAAGAGAGAGAGAGAGAGAGAGAGAGAGAGAGAGAGAGAGAGAGAGAGAGAGAGAGAATTTGTATCAAAATCGTATCACTAAATATAGTTCGCCGACCTGACCATTGTTCTGTATACAAGTTACTTATAGGTCCAAATGTTATAATGAATTTCGAAGCTTCTTCAGTTTTATTTGCACACCTGCTGGAAATGCCAGTCTTGGGGGTTAAAACAGACATCTCTACGATATCGAACGGATTACTTATTTTTCTTTATTTCTAATATGTCTTTTGTAGTTGACTGTAGCTGTTTGATATCTTTATGGTTGGAGTGATACCAGGTGTCAGAGGAAGGACAGAGCACCATTTCGGAACAAATAAAGAAGCTGAGAGCTGGAGTAACTTTAAGGTGGCTCAATGATATTTAATATGGATGGTGGAAGAATGGAAACAGTAGAGTCGTATAGGCATTTGGGATTAAATATTTTGAATGACTATGGGATGGAGAAAGTTGGCCGCAGAACAAGTAAGGCAATACACTAGCAAAATGTGTGCAAGTTTATTTGGGGAACCTTATAATTACTATGTCACTGATGAGCCAATTCGCTGTGATGGAAGTGAAGTTTGGGTGTTGAAATAAGGTGGAAGCTGTAGTGATGAATTGTTTACGTATTATATATGATAGAAGAAGAAACTGAAGACTGGGGAATGTGAAGATACACATAAATGTTAAAAAGGGTATTGCAAGTGAAAGAATGAGTCAGTGTGTTCTGAGATGGTCTGGTCTTGAGGGAAGAATGGAGGATAACAGGTTGGTGGAAAGAGTGTACAATTTGAAAGAGCCAGGGAGGCCTGGATAGACCAGAGAGTGTTTGGAGGAGTCACTGACAATTTTCATTTCATACCTTCCCATTCCTGTCTCTTCTGATATCAAGGTTTCATAACAAAAACTTGATCCACACTGTTTTCCTTGGCTTAAGCCATATTGTTCTTCCAATATCCTTCTGTCATCTGTCCTCCTTTGTCATTCAAAATCTCACCAAGCACCTGCCTGGTATACCAAGTAGTGTTATGCCCCTGTAATTCCTACCTCTGCCAACTTTACCCTTTAACGAAAATGCCACTTATCAATCTTTTGAGAGATTCATTCAGAATCTTTCCTTCTTCCAGACATACCATAAACACCCAGGTCAGCCATTCATCGATACTTTCATTCCCTTTCTTCAACATCTTTATAGCCTTCATTGCACCTACAAATAATTGCTTTCATCTTCTTCACACAAATAATATATATCATATATATATATCTATATTATATATATATATTTATATATATATATATATATATATATATATATATATATATATATATATATATATATATATATATATATATATATATATATATATAAATCATCAACACACAATGTGTGTGACTGTAATGGTAACTCAATGGAAATATTAGTTAGTGAATAACATAAACATAAGAGAGAGAGAACGTGAGATATATATAATAATAATGAAATATATAGAGAGAGTAATGATACTTCCTGTGCTAATGATTAGAAAAAATGAATAAAAAAACATGGGTGCATGATTAGAAAAGCAAAAAACAGTAATCTAACCGCAATTGTAACAAGAATGTGTACCCATCTCACCTGTGAGCTTACCTTTCAACTTTTGCCAGAACTTAAACACTTCCGGTGATGTCATCAGTCCTACCTACGAAGAAGAGGATTAAGTCATCTAATCACGCCCAAAGGGACGTTGTTAGATAATCTCCAGCCACTTAGGACATATACAAGGCGGGACAGAAGCTATTGCCCGCCTATTGATGGGATGGGCATGTTCCTTTCAAGAAGCTTTAAAAAGCAAGTTTGAAGGGCCAGATAGACAGATAGAAGATAGAGAAGCAGAAGAGTGAGGCATGTCACCAGTTGTGGGTTCAAGAACCATATTCAAACTACTTTAAAGTGCTATTTTTACAAGTTTGAAGGGAGACTATAACAAACAAAGCAGAAAGATAAAGAAAAATAATTTCTTTAATGGGCAATGAACAAAATAAACAGATATTTGAAATATATATAATGACAATATATTATATATATATATATATATATATATATATATATATATATATATATATATATATATATATATATATATGAAGGTGAAGAGACAAAACAGCTCAATACACCTCGATTCTTTGTTATTGCCAATGTTTTAAGACAGAGGTCCCATTTTTTAAGTCAATAAAGGGAAAAATAAAACATATATGTTAAAACTTGTCCAGGAAAATTAACATAAATTATCACATATAATAAGCTCAAAAGAAATCTAAAAACACACAATGTATTGAAGAGTAAGACTGGGGAAGGGTCAAAGGTCCACCAGCTGAGTGACCCTTTCCACTGCCTCGCTTGTCAGGTCTCACGAGGCTTAGGTTCTGATGATGTGCTTCAAGGAGCGTTCGGTCTCAAGGGCACTGCACAATGGCCTCTCCCTTGCCTTTGCAGTTCTCAACAGTATCTTCTGTGATACACATGAAATGCAGAAGGAAACTTTGACATAAGAAACTGGTAAAATGCAGATACAAAACAATTGATAGCTCTCATTCGTTGAGTTGTTAAACGGAGTTATGAAGAACGGGCATCAATACATTGGCTTTTAAAACGCTAAAACTAAAACGCACTGTTTAGAATTTTAAGAAGTTTGTAGTATTATTCCAAATAAACACACTGTTAATTTCCTCTGACAAAAAAAATACAATCAGTTGGCATATGTTAATTTTAAAGATAATGATAATTCGAAGTAGTCCCTTTAAGGTCATCGATTAGACAAAAATCTGCAGAATTTTGTAGTAGTTGAATTTGCTTACTCAAACAACTTTATAGTAAAAAAAAAAAAGGAAAAGAAAAACAAATGATCATTAAAAAACAGAGAATCTGCGGAGGGAAAGGCAGATAACAAAACAACCTTCATTTAAGGATATGTTTTTTTGATGTCTCCTGCAAGTCGATGCAAGCCCGTACCCAGCAATGCTCCGACACCAATAGCTGCTCAAAACCATTTTCCAATACCACGCCTAGAAAAGATATTCGTTTACAGAGAGAGAGAGAGAGAGAGAGAGAGAGAGAGAGAGAGAGAGAGAGAGAGAGAGAGAGAGAGAGTGGACACAGGCTCTGGTAATAACCTAAAGCCACCTCGTCTTCCTTTGAGAGGCTCCAAGAAATTTGGGGCAAAAGCACGACAGTGTCTATAGCTGATGTTCTTGAGATAAATGCAATGACAGCGGTGCCGTTACGGAAAGCACTTCATGTGCATGAGGGGAAAAAAGGGCGGAAACTGAAATTTTACGAACGACTAGTACATGGGTTACACAAGAGAAAGAATCAGAGAAATTTTCTACAAGAATGCCTACAGGAACAAGTTTCTCCCAAAATGTACGGCTTCACGCGTTGGACATCGGCGTCAGACCCATTTCCGGACTCCATCCGCACATTCCTCCAAGACAGAATACAAGCCACACACCAAGACATCTATGTGATTAGAAGAAAATAAGTGAGCTAGCCACGTCGCTTCGCCTCATGTGTAGGGATGATGGTATGTACAGATATCTTTCATATTTTGTGCTATCAGGTGCTACTGAAAACAGTGAGTCCCACTCCAGAAATTTGTGCAACAAACTAAAAAGACTGATTAGGAACAGCGTATGGAATAATCTTGGCCTACCCAATAATGTGCTGAATCTCTCTAACCATCCCCTCACCGCAGAAGAACAGACCATTTTAAATCTTGGAGTTTCATTCGCTCTAAAACCAGGTCCCGAGAGTAATCTTAATTTCCTAGTTGTCTTTGATAAACATTTTGCAAAAAACAATTATGACAAGAAAGAGGCATGTCTCAAAGGCATTTTGCTAAATGTCTTGGGGCAAAAATAACAAAAAAATTCGTTCCCGAAAAGATTCCAAAATGCGTTAGTTAGTTTAAGGAAAAGGGGGGATATCATCATCACAAAATCTGACAAAGACGGGAAAATAGTTCTCTTAGACAAGGAGACATAAATCAATAAAGTTCAAGAACTTCTAAACGATGCGGAGACCTATGACAAATTAACGAAAGATCTCACAACAAATATTGCTGCTCAATTTAACAAATCAGTCAGAACCATAGGGGGCAATAAGAAGGACATAGAACTACTAGAGACATTCAAGGTAATCAACCCCTCTCTCCCCTATTTTTACGGACTCCCGAAAACACATAAAGATGGGATTCCTTTACGCCCCATAATATCTAGCAGGGGCTCATTCATGTGCAAATTATCAAAATGGCTCGCAGACCTGTTATCACCCTTTCTAGGAACCTTCTCATCCTCCCACGTCAAACATGCAGAGGATTTTATACAAAAATTTAATACTTTAAACATCCCCTCAAACTACATCAAATTGCTCAGCCTAGATGTCGAGTCATTATTTACTAAAGTCCCGATCGCCGACGTATTGTCTTTCTTAGAAAGGAAGTTACAACCATGTAAAGACCATTTTCCTCTTGGCATAGATAAAATTCTAAAACTTATCAACCTCTGTGTAACTAACAACGTGTTTTCTTTCAATAGTAATTTTTACAAACAAAAATTTGGCTGTAGCATGGGAAGTCCCCTGTCACCCCTTTTAGCAAACTTGTACATGGAATATTTTGAAACAGAACTTTTGTCGTCCATCAAACCCCGCAATATGATCTGGCTTAGATACGTAGACGATATTTTTACTTTCTGGGACAATAGCTGGGGAGACTTTAATGAATTTTTTAATAGACTAAATTCACTAGTTCCGACTATAAAATTCAAAACGGAATGGGAAAAGGAAGGAAAATTGCCGTTCCTAGATGTACTGATCATAAGAGAACAGAACAGGTATGCCTTCACAGTATATAGGAAACCCACTTTCGCTGTTTCCTATATTCATTTTTTAAGCTACCACGATGTCTCCGTAAAGATCATGGTAGGGTGCAACTTATTCCTCAGGGGGCTTAGAATATGTTCAAATGGGTACCTAGACAAAGAATTCAACACGATCCGCCAACACCTAATGCAACTGCTCTACCCACCCCACATTATCGAGAAGGCTATTAACAAAGAGAATAAAATATACTACAAAGGTCCCACTCACAACAGACAAATAGATTTTAACAACAAAATAAAGCTACCGTACGACGAAAACATCCAAAAAGCCACAGAACAACTCAGGTCTAACAATCCTTTCATCTTCCATTATCCCAAATCCATCGGGAGCTCGCTCATTAACGTATACTTAAATAACAAAGGGGAAGAAGCCGGACTTTCGTGCAGTAACTGTAGTGACGTTTACATAGGGGAGACAGGTAGATCGCTCTCGCAAAGAATAATAGAGCACAAAAGGTCGGTAAGATATGCTTCAGAGAGTTCGGGGATTTTCCTACATATCAGAGACACTGGCCATTCCATAAGCTTTCGGGGGGGCGTGGAGCTGGCTTTCAAAAGTAGCTGTCCGTACAAAAGAAAGATGCTGGAATCTGCTATCATCAATCAAAACAACAACATGAACTTGTCAGGACGACATCGATGCGTTAATCCTCAGACCTCTTCTGAAGAAGGTGGCTCAGAGAACAAGACCTCCAGAATCGTCGCCAAACGGGAGTTAATGGGGCCAAAAACCACTAGGGAATTGGTTACTCTCCACCTTCTTAGGAAACGGTCACCTGCATACCATCGGGGACAATGCCACACCTACATATGTTTTGTATATATACCCTTGTAACATCTCATCTGTCCATATTCTACCAGTGAACAGGGCACAGAAGCAAGTGCCTGAAATATATGGTTGCAACGTTTAAATAGTGTTTTATGGGCCTTTTATATATTCATATTACACTGTGGTATTACAGGAAAAGATATTCATATACATATATATATATATATATATATATATATATATATATATATATTTATCACATATTTAACATAACCACAGGTGAAAAATAAGAAACGGGGCGTAGGTCCTGACTGGTTTCGACTTTATTTCCAAGCCATTGACAAAGGACTGATACAGAGTATGAGAAGTCACAAATATATATACTAAAAGAACAGTACTGACGAACATACACAACCGTTAGAGACTACATATCCCCCCTCAGGCCGGTGTCGAAGTAGGAGTGGCCTTTAAAACTCATTTGGCTAAAAATCACAATATACTCTCAGGGGACAATGCTGATAAACAAACCACTCAGATCCACACCTGACAGGTGTCACGGAGGCGGAGTTTGGAAACTCATTAACACTACTACCCTCGTACTGTGTTTACAAATATGATAATCCTATTTTCATACATCTCTACTGCCTACCTTAAAGTTTAAATAATTTACAAATTTCTTTTGATATTAAAGGATCAAGTTTATACATCCCTTGACTGATATTCATATTATGGTTGTAACTTTCTTTTATAAAGCTAGATTCAATGATATTCCTTTCCAGTGCATTATTAGAATATACAATCCTTTTTGCCCCTCCCCAGTTGATAGCATGATTGTTCTCACTAACATGTACAAATATACCACTATTCCCCTGCGCATATCTCACACATTTCTTATGCTGTTCAATTCTTTTTTCCAGTGTTTTCCTGGTTTGGCCAATATAAAAGTTGTCACAAGACTTACATGGAATTTTATATACACACCCTTTAGTATTGTCAGGGGAGTTCTTGATAAGTACATTTTTCATTGTTTTATTGTTCTTAAATGCGACATTAACACCAAAATTCTTAAGGAGATGAGGGATATCTTTGATATTATTATTGTAAGGCAGAACAAGCAAATTTTTTGTGTTGTAAGGTTCTTTCTGGTTTTGATACATAGTCTTTTTTGCAGCTTTAAATGCACTGTTTAATACACTATCAGGATATTTCAGTTTCTTGCCTGCATTCCTAATCTTATCTATTTCATCATCAATATATTCAGGGCTACATACCCGTAATGCTCTTAAAAACATAGATGAAAACACTGACTTTTTAACCTTATTGCTTTGTCCAGAATAGAAATGCACATAGGAAGAAATATTAGTGGGTTTTCTATACAGACTATATTTAAACCCATTTCTATTTCTTCGTATGAGGACGTACAAAAACGGTAAGCACCCATCATTTTCCATTTCCATCGTGAATTTAATTGATGGTACTAATTTGTAAAGGCTTTCTAGAGTCTTGATCTTTTTCAATCAAAGCCAGAGCTGCCGCCTTTCCCTTGCCACAGAAAGCACTAGAACTGTCAATACCTGTGAAAAATATAGGCTAATAAGTCACTGTCACCTGATGGATCTGGTGGAGGTTCACAAGTGTGGACTCTGCGTTGTAGGAGGATGCCATTTGTACAGTGGGTTGTGTTACTGCCACTGAGAGTTTGTTCATTGAGGTCATTATTGTCCTAGCAGGAAGTTGTGAACACATTTGGTAGGATATTGCTTGGCAATAACACCCCGCCTTTCTCTTTTTTTATCTGTTTTTGGGCCAAAGGATATTCTAACTCAAGTAACTCATTGTAAGATATTGTGTGTCCAAATCTGTTTAAAATGGTCACAAGCTGGGAGCTTCCAGTCAGATTTTTTATGATCATGCTTAATGAGACATGTTTTGGTGTTTTGGCTCTCCCTTTGGACACATTGTATATGAGATCCTGTCCAACAGCCATGACTCTTCTGTGTAAATCTGGTTCCACAGTCTCCATTTCATCCCCACCAAACTCGTCTGGAGACATCATCCAAACAAGGAAGTTGTAAACCTGTTCTGGCAAATGAGCTTTATCTAAGGTCACATCAACTGAAGAAACATCTGTCATTAGATTTTTCTGCTTCTTTAGTTCACTTCTAAGATACTTTGCCACATGGTAGAGATCTGCCCTGGTAATAGGACTGGGGTCCGTTTTGGTTTCATTTTTAGAATACTCAGAGTCAAAGTCAGGCCTTATGGTATCAGCAAGTCACAAACCTGCTTCAACAATTTGCCCTTTAGGAATTTCTGATAAAAACAAAATCTCTGATTCATTCTTTTTGCCAGGTGGCCAAAACGAAAGTTGTTTTCCAAAGGTTTTAAGCAAGCGGTTCTTGAGTTTGTATGATTTGTAATTTGGAGCTTCTTTGCCATGTGCTGCTAGGCGAGTATTGAAATGTTCTAAAACAATGCTCATTGAAATTGTTTTGTGCCCACAAAGCACGTCTCTTTGACCTCATTTACAACTGAGGTGTATGCTTCTTAATACGGATCCTTTGCCTTTCGTGCTTCGCATTTTTTAAGAGCATCTAATGATCTCCTCTTGGTGTACCAAACATAGCAACTATGATGGTAGCACACTTCAATTGCAATTGGATCACTGTCAGAAAGTTCACGCACTATACAATCATCTTCTCACAACCTTGCAGCCTGAAGGATTCTATTTCCAGCTTCAAAAGTCATGCACTGAACTAGGAGCAGAATGTTCTTTTTGGCTTTATCATACTTTCTAGTCTGACAGATCACACAGAGTTTGGACAGGGAGCTGGCCTTGGAACGGTGATGCCGTTTGAATGGTTGTAGGTCTTCATTGTCACCAGGTTCAACAAAGTTCTCATCGCTTTGTCTTTTGAGCCTTGCAATGTGATCTCGATTTGTGTAGGCCTGATAGCAGGTCCGATGGTAGACGCCTAATGGTCCATTGTCCAATGTGTCCTTCAAACATTTATAGATTTCATCATTTCTTTCCCTGGCTGCATTGTAGAAAGTATGCCAGCTGACTATGGAGAACGGAGTCAATTTACCAGTTGTACCCTCTTTATGACAAAGACACTTTGAAGAATCTACTTGAGAATTAGTAGGAGTAATTACGGGAGGTTGCATATCAAAAGAAGCCATTCTAATCATGCATATTCTACTAGCTTCTACAATACTCTGCATTTACTGTGGATTCTTCACCATCACCAGAAGACTTACTGCCTACAAAGAGAAAGGAAAGACGAATTATAAGGTAAAGCCTTTTAAGCACACATAGCCCTTTTTACGGTCAATAGTGGAATGAACTTTTCCAGTTAAAATCTTATCAAAATATTCCTAATATACCCACTTGTGTGTGTGGAAAGTTTGGAGAAGTAAAACTAATAAAACCAAATTGTGTAACATTATTACTATATATTTCATATTGTTTCCATGTCAAAGCTATTAGAATTAGAACATTGTTAACTGCATTTGAAAGATCTTAGAATTTTGAATAATACACGGTTATCAGATAACAATATTTTAAAGAATAGCTATGAAGAAAGTAAAATTAAGATAAAGATACTGATTTTATCATGAGTTGAGTCAATAATTATTAAAGAAATTATTTTTGCCAAATTCAAAATTTAATGACGAAGATTTGTAGAAAGATTTAAAGACCTTCACTATGATAGTGAAATCATTCAAATATTGGTCATAGGCGCTGCACAACCCAAAAATTATCTTTAAATTTTCCTATAGTTTGATATAAAAAAAATTGAGCTAAACAGGTGGGGGGGTGGGGGCAACGAACTCGAAATTTAGCCCCCTTATAGGAAATCATGTGATAGACTAAGAGGATGAGTCTAGCTTTGTCTTGCAGAGAATTTTGAAATTATGCCTTCATCCCCTTTTCTTTGGGTGCTAGAGCGCTGGCTTTTGGTGAAGGACTCACCTCTTGTTATCCAAAGACTAATAAAGAGAGATAAAAGGAAGAAAGACGGGAAACAGCGCACTGCCATATAAGGACAAACACTAATTACGACGTCTTCGAAAGTAACGACAAATGGTGTTTGTATCACCTGTTCTATGTTGTCTTCTTCTTCACATTATTGGTTGTTTGTTTGTCGAACAGATTGCAAACACCCAAGTAACAATGAAATTCTACTGTTTATATTCTCTCTCTCTCTCTCTCTCTCTCTCTCTCTCTCTCTCTCTCTCTCTCTCTCTCTCTCTCTGTTGCCTCATCGAATGACTCCAAAAGTGTAACTAAACTCTGCATAATCTTTGTCCTTTTGTCTTTTTTTTATTATTTGGTTTCTTTCATATAGTTATGATGCAGTGGATTTATGCTGTTTAGACCTATGTGGTTATATAAAAATACACTGTAGCCTTTTATATGAGGGCAATAAGGATAGGTCTATGGCTGTTTATCGGGTCACTATTTCTGTTTCTTTTCTCACAGAGAGAGAGAGAGAGAGAGAGAGAGAGAGAGAGAGAGAGAGAGAGAGAGAGCCTTCCTTGTCAGTTGTAAACCTTTAGCAACTTAATTAAGGCTTTGAAGAACAAGGACCTTCTTCCTCTGCTCGGGCGTCGATGACTCCCTTCTTCTGCTCTTCAACCTTCGGGAATTAATTAATCAATCTTTGCCAAAGGACGAATTTGTCAGTTAGTCTAAAGGCTGCTATCTCTCTCTCTCTCTCTCTCTCTCTCTCTCTCTCTCTCTCTCTCTCTCTCTCTCTCTCTCTCTCTCTCGCCAGTGCAGACGTTGTTTACCTTCATCAGTAATGGAACGACGTTATTTCGAACACAAAATGAGAAAGACGCCAAAATAATGGCACATTTTTTACATAAGCTTAGAGAGGAGGCTCGTGATATCGCCTGAATTTTTCTGTTCTCAAGTGAAGGTGGTATACTATGACAAAATGGTTACATCATTATTTGAATTTTTTTTTATTTTACTACATATTTTCTTTGTTATTTAAAATTTTTAAGAAGATCTCCTAATTTTTGCAGGTTAGTTAATTTAATTACATAGATTATTATGGACTCTTCATTTAAATGATAAATAGTGAGCAGCACAGCCATTGTGGAAGGTTTATTTACTCTTTTAGGTGGTGATGAATACAATTATTTTTGGGTAAAAATAACCCATAAAACATGCCATGGGAAGATTACTCATCGTCCATATTCCCCATCCTCTATACCCATCCTACAACTCCCATTCCTTGTCTCATCCACCTTCCCCATTTTCCATTTACAATCACCCACGTAACACCATCCATGTACCCTCACCCAACCGCATTCTTTCTATATGAACTCGTAATTGTATTAAGGACTGTGTGTGTGTAGTTGTGTCTGCTGACTGGTTAGACGGAGTATTGAATCAAGTCACCCATTTTATTCTATTATTAAGTATTAAAAAAATTAGAGGTCTTATGAACTATTCCTGTCTCCATGTGCATGCCTATTTCTCTGTGGCTATATTTATGCCTGACTCAGTTGCAACATCTTTCTCCACGAGTATGCCTATTTCTTCGTGGCTATATTTATGTCTAAGTCTCCATGTGTGTGCCTATGTCTCCATGTGTATACCTATATCTTTGTGGCTATATATACGCTACAGTTCCAGTCCCCATGTCTGTGTCTAAGTCTCCATGTTTTAACTTGTGTCTAAATCTCCATGTCTATGTCTATTTCTCCATGGCTATACTTATATCTAAGACAACATGTCTAGGTTTCGTTCCTCTCTCTCTCTCTCTCTCTCTCTCTCTCTCTCTCTCTCTCTCTCTCTCTCTCTCTCTCATGTTTATATACATAAACAATATAATACACTATTTCTTTTTTCTACGGGAGAGAGAGAGAGAGAGAGAGAGAGAGAGAGAGAGAGAGAGAGAGAGAGAGAGAGAGAGAGAGAGAGAGAGAGAGATTTCAAAGACATGGATCGATATATAACTGGAACTCTACAGGTCACGTTTTGCTGGACGGTGCTGCACGACAATATTTATTACTTAAATATTTTTCTTACGAGACGAAAGGCACTTAGGGTAAGTGTGGCACTTTTGTAAGTCCCAATCCTCCTCATTTAGCTAAGAACACTCCAAGTGAAATGATTAAGTGACGCTCCAGGGTGGAGCGAATAGAACAAGAGTGAACGAGAAGGAATTTTTTCACTTGATTTACTTCAGTAACGGCAAAGGAATCACTCTTGGAGCTTTCACTTTTTTTCCAGCTCCATCTACGATTTCACAGATATACAGCTATATATATATATATATATATATATATATATATATATATATATATATATATATATATATATATATATATATATATATATATATTATTTATTTATTTATATTTATATAGAATGTTTAATTTCTGTAAAATTTCCATCGTTATCAAAAAAGTTTGAACTGGTACTGAACCTTCAATGTGTTTGATTACATCATGAATAAATAATTGAGATATATTACTTGTTAATCAATGATGACACCTATTTTATTGTCGTTGGTCATCCAGAATATAATAATTTTCAGTTGTCAATAATAACCATTCTAAAACCTTATCAGATATGTGGATAGACTTTATGTGTAGCATTTGTTCTTCCCAGAGGAATCTTATACGGGTGGATATTCTGGGCAGCCACGCAAAAGATGCTCTTTGGTCTTTCATTTATTCAGTGGCGTACAGAGGGTATGTGTGTGTGTGTGTGTGTGTGTGTGTGTGTGTGTAATCCACGCCTTCTTCCTTTACTACAGTTCTTATGTACAGACAGACAGGCAGACTTTGTCTTCTTCTGTGATGGAAAGGAAACCAAAGTGGACAACGAGTAGTGCCGGATTCAGACGCAGGGAAAAGCTAAATCTTAGGACCTCATCAGGCAGCAAGTATTTTGCTGCTATTTAAATCTGGTCTGTGCTTCTTTATGCTTGTTATATTTTTCACAATGGGTTGGTATAATGTCCTTATGTGTTCTTTTCAAAATGGCCTAATTACACTGCATAAATGAATTAGGTCTAAAACCACTTCCTTGATTTTTGTTGATAGAGTTACAATTTTTAATTTTTGCTTAGGCATTGTGAAGGTTCAACAATTTTAAAGCCACTGTAGATATTTTAAATGACTTTTCTAGGATATATATATATATATATATATATATATATATATATATATATATATATATATATATATATATATATATATATATATAGAGAGAGAGAGAGATAGAGAGAGAGATATAGAGAGAGAGCTAAATAATATATATATGATTATGATCATTTTGTACGTGATTCATTTATCTTACAGACCTTACAATTCGTTCGGGTTGCCCCAGGTCCCTCAGTGTGATTTGATGTCTACCAGAGAGTTGCTAACGCATCTGACGTATATTTTGCATCTTCCAGTCTTGGATGGTGGGATGCATCTTAGATATTTGTCGAGCTTATTCTTAAACACATCTACGCTCACTCCTGTTATGTTTTCAGATGAGCTGTGTGATTCAATAGACGCTGCATTATCGATGCTGGTGCGTGGTGGATTAATGTCCTGTGTGCTTTCCTTAATTTTCCTGGTATAGTTTTTACTATTAATCTACCTCTGCTTGCTCTTTTTGATAATTTTAGTTCCATGATGTTTTCAGTATTCCTTATATCTGTTTCCATGCTTATTACCATGTAGCGTTCTCTTCTCCTTTCAAGACTATATAAATTTAACAAGTCTTTCCTAAAAGGTACTTAACTTCTTCTATTCTAGCTGTAAATGACCTTTGTACACGATTTCCACAATATCCTTTTGGTAGTGTGGGTACCATATTATATTGCAATAGAGTGGACAGAGATGTTTTATAAATCATAATCATGTGTTCAGCTTTTCTTGTTTTGAAGTGCTGAACAAATTAAAACCATTTTGCCAATAATTTTATTTGATCACAAACATATTCCTTTCAACATCACAAAAACTGCTTCCTTGTTTGACCATTGTCTCATTATTAGGTCCTTTATATGCATATAGCATTCCTACTTTATCAATAGTTCATTGATTCAAATTTACACAAAAATCATTTATCTCTGCCCATTTATTATTTTGTTTAGGAAAACATTCCTATCTTCACAAACAATTTCTCTACTTATTCATCCAAATTACTACTGAGTCCTTAACATTGCTGTCTATGTCTGCAATCATAATCACAAACAGCAATGCAGCTAACAGACCCTGTGGTCGGATATTAAATCCGATTTCTCAGTTTGCAATCATATCTGTTTTCTGTTTTGCAAAAATTCTTTTATCCATCTTCCTACTTTGTAAACAATGTTATGTTTTCTAAAAATTAACTTGTGCTTTTGCAAAGTCTAGGTAAACCACATCTGTATCTTTTTCATTTATCATATTTTTATATATGCTTTCAAGTGGACTAACAGTTGGGTTTGTGTAAATCGGTACAAAACCATGTTGTCCTATATTGAACAATCTATTTTTCATTAAATGTTTCATTATATTTTTTTTCATTACCCTTTCATAACTTTCATAATATGAGATGTCCTCACAGGCCTATAATTACTTGCCTCTAGTCTTGAACCAAGGGAGTAATATATGCTAATTTATGCTCATCATAAATCTTGCCTGTATCTAACTTTGTCTTAATAAGACGATCAATTGAATGGAACCACTTTCTTTAACAATATGGCAGGTACTCCATCTGGTCTTGCTGCTGATCCAAATTTCAGCCTTACAATATGGCTTCTGTAATATCTATATCTGATAAGTATTCAGTATTTTCATCTCTTATTTCTGTATCATTATCTTCATTGTCAATTCTGGTGTAAATAGATCTTAATCTCCCAAAGAGAGAGAGAGCAGAGAGCAGCTGAAGAAAAGCTAAATATATATGATTATGATCACTTTTGTACGTGATTCATTTATCACACATTAATTTCGAAAATTTCAGGCAAGCCATTGACAAGTGATAATCAGTGGCTTGGAAAAAAAACTCTCGGTCGACCTCTTATTTTTCACTGTGGTAAGTGCCGAATACATATATATATATATATATATATATATACATATGAAAATAATACAATATATATTATATATTAATTTAACATCAAACATACAAGTCTCTTAAAATACAAATAAAGTCACAAACGACCAAGTCCACAATAGGTGGAATGGCCGCAACAGAGTGTACAGAGATGGAATCAAGGAGGATAAGTAAAAGCTGAAAATAAAACCTTAATATTTAATACAAACTTTTTAGAAAGAAATGACCACTGAGCCTCTTACAAAATACATCAAATAAACACAAAAATCAACCACACATTGAAAACATCGAATAACAAACACACTTACACCAAATTAAGATAGACTATACAATTACACTTTAAAGAGAGGGCCCTGAAAGTAATAGAATGTCGAAAAGACAGAATAGCCTAACTTATTACACACTAAACCAAAAAAAAATTAACTGCTTCCCTTAAGTGAGCTCTAAACGGTGGAAGTGGCCACCACAGCCTTCAAATCACGGGACGAGGAGAATAATCTATAATTTCCTAGGACCATACCAAACGTAAGAGAGATCCCCTAGGCACAAATCACTGGACCAAGGGCGTAGACTGATAAGTATATATCTCTTTAACGTCACAAGACGATCAATGGACACGGCCGTCCGACAGGTAAATCACACCTTACCAGATGGCAGAGAGGTCCCCTTGGCAGATTTACTGGACCAAGGGCGTAGCCTGACGAATAGATCAATCTCCCAAAGGAGGACAGCAGCAGCAGCTGAAGAAAAGCAGGTATCGTGATCCGGGGTTAATAGTCCAAAAATCAGGCAGGCTCTCACAATGATAATGGTCCAGAAAACAACTCTCTCCGTCCTCGAGAGACAGCGCCGAATACAGCTCCGGCACCACACGTGAAAATAAAACAAGCTCATTGTAATTAAAACTATACAACAAGTCAGAAATGTCGGGGAAGAGGAAACAGGGTCATTACATTCCAAAAGAATAATTACTGCTAAAGTGGCTTATTCAAAACAAATCAATTTACGTTAAATTAAACACATACTGACACCTCCTCACCCAAAAAAAAAAATTTCCACAAGAAAAATTTTTCTACAAAATATTGAACTTAACTCATAATTAAAGAAATATATTAAAATACTAATATCAAAAGTAAACATAGCAATTCAATCTATATGAAATAAAACAGGGACAATAAGAAAAATTAAAGTCCAATGACAAGACTCAAAAAAAATACTATGTTACATTGCCGGCGAAAAATAGATTAGAGATAGTGGCAAAAATTTTGTACCACTTTCAATACAGTCAATAGATATCAAATCTTAACCTTAATACTAAGACTTAAAACTAATACAAGTAAATAATTTATAGTGACCACGCCAAAAATAACATCAGTATAAACATACAAAGAAATATGGTAATATCCCCATGAACTCACAAGTGGAGCGGTGGGCACAGGTTAGCAGAGTAATATTAACAAGACTAACCTATTATTAGACTAAACCTAGATAACCGACAACCAAAAATATAAATCGACCACAATGGGGCTAGTGTTACCTCAACCAAGGTCACCACTCATACACCAGCCTGTAGCTCCTAAAAACGGCTGTGTTGTGCTACAGACCTGTGAGCAAAAATGACCTATCCAAGCTATGCAAAGAAAGAATTAATGCGGACCATTGGCATAAATAAAGAACAGGGACATAACAGTATATGATTAATGATTTATAAAAACTAACCATCAATCACCAAAATAAGAAAAAACGTAACACACTGTCCACATATCAATGATTTTACGACACACTCAATATTGTGGCCCTTCACAACACCTTCCAATAATGCCTCTTTTCACTCCAGAGAGCGTCCTTACTCAACACTATTTGTTTTTGCAACTCATTGAGTTTCAAAGAGCATCTTTTCACTACACTTCACTCAGTTTTAGTGCCTCTACACTTCAGAGAGCGTCCTCACACTAAACGGGTTTGGGCCTTAAATACACACATCATTAATGGACATATACAAGACAATGGTAACACCTTAAAATTAATCTGGACATACACAAGACAATGGTAACACAAGACAACGGTAACACCTTAAAATTAGCCTCCACCAATAACACATACTAAAGTAAACAGAAATCAAAAGTACCCTTAACCACTCTTAATCAAAGACGACACCGAAGAAAAACCTGCAAATCACGACATTTAACATCTTAATCTTAAGTACTTAATCCTAAATTATTTCATAAACAAAAACACCTGACACAACATTATTACAACACACCTGGAAACCTGTACATTCAATAAATTTATAGGATTAATAAAATCAATTAATATAAGTATATACAAAACAACTTTACGAAGAACAAAAAGGTTTTTCTCAAATCAACCTATCGATCAATCACTGATGCGTGACAGCGCATCAGCGACAACATTACTTTTGCCTGGAATGTGTGAAAAGCTAAAATTCCATTCCTGGAGCAGGAGGCTCCAACGCATCAACCGTTGATTTTTATTCCTAAACCTGTTCAAGAAAACCAACGGATTATGATCCGTTAATATTTTAATCGGAGTCCCTGTAGAGGATAAATATACCTGAAAATGATTAACAGCAAAAATTAACCCCAAAGTCTCTTTCTCTACAGTCGAGTACTTCCGTTGTGCCGGGGATAACTTTTTGGAGAAATAGGCAACAGGATGAGATACTCCATGAGCATCTTCCTGCAACAAAACTGCTCCAACCCCAACGTCACTCGCATCAGTAGCAAGCGAAAAAGGAACGTCAAAATCAGGGGCTTTCAATATAGGGAAATTCATTAGGACCTGCTTTAATTTTTCAAAGGCATTTTGGGAATCATTAGTCCATACAAAAGTCACATTCTTACATAATAAATTAGTCAGGGGCTCGGCGATATCAGAAAAATTCTTAACAAATCTACGATAATACCCTACTAAACCAAGGAATTTTCTGACATCCCTGCGACACTTCGGTATTTCAATATGCCTAATAGAGTCTACGTTTGCCTGTTTTGGAGCCACTTTCCCAAATCCTACTTCGTGACCCAAATATACAACCTTTGCTTTGGCAACTCTCACTCTTTCTGAGGTTTATAACCAAACCAGCTTTCCTAAGTACCTGAAATAAAGCCTTAATACGTTTAAGATGGGTGTCCCAGTCATCACTATAAATTACAATGTCATCAATATAAACAACACAGCCCTCTAAACCTTTGGCCAAAGTATTCATTAACCTTTGAAAGGTTGCAGCGGCATTCTTCATCCCAAAAGGCATTACTTTACATAGGTAGCGTCCTCGCTGCGTTACAAACGCTGACAAATCCCGTGCCCGTTTGGACAGCGGAACTTGCCAATACCCCTTTAACAAATCAAATTTAGTTATATATTTTGAATTCCCTATCCTGTCAATACAGTCCTCTATCCTGGGTAAAGGATAACTATCAGGCTTTGTGACCTCATTGACTTTGCAGTAATCAAAACAAAGCCTGTATTGACCATCCTCTTTCTTTACCAAAACAACAGGTGAAGACCACGGACTGTTGCTGGGTTCGATCAGCCCGTGTCGTAACATATAATCAACCTCTTTATCCACAACATCATTTTTAAATGGATTTAACCTGTATGGGGATTGTTTTACCGGAGTTGCGTTACCCACATCCACATCATGTTCAAGGACAGTGGTCTGTCCTGAAACATCCGAAAATAAATCCTTATTACTAAAAACTAACTTTTTCAAAGATCCCTGTTCTACTAAATTCAAATGTGAAACCATTTCTGAAAAATTTTCTAAAGAATGTTCATTATCACTAGGCCATTCGGCACCATCAAAACAACCATCATCAAAATTACTCACGTCTGGAAAAGAAAAAGAATTAATGCCATTACACTTTGTAGTATCACCAACTAATGCCACTGGAATAACTTTGTCACGACCTTTATAAGCTTTTAACATATTTATGTGGCACAACTGGTAGGGTCTCCTCCTTTCAGGAGTTTCAACTAGATAATTAACATCACTTACTTTCTTTAAAATTTTCCACGGTCCTGAAAATGAAGCTTTTAAAGGGTTTCCTGGAATGGGAAGCAATACCAAAACATTATCACCCACTACAAAATTACGCTCCTTAGTCTTTCGGTCAAAAAAGTATTTCATTTTCTTTTGGCTACACAATAAATTTTCACCAGCAAACTTCCAAGCCTTCGTTAATTTATCACCAAAATTACTAACATAATCTAATAAATTCATATCAGGGCGTCCCCTCCCAAGATTCACGAACCACATCCAATGGACCACGCACACAATGACCAAAAATAAGGCTGAAAGGTGAAAATCCTAAAAGATTGACTCGGCACTGACCGAAATGCAAATAATAAATAAGGTAGTTCCTTATCCCATTCAGAACCATTAACCAAACAATACTTTTTATCACAGACTTCATGGTTTGATGAAATCGTTCCAAAACACCTTGACTTTCAGGATGGTACGGAGAAGAAGTCACATGATTAATTTTTAATTCAGCCATCTTCTCCTAAATAATTTACTCAGAAAATTAGACCCACAATCAGACTGAATTACCTTGGGCATTCGAACCTGGTGAAAAATTCAATTAATACTTCAACAATTTTAATAGTTTTTACATTTCGTAGTGGTATTGCCTCAGGATATCGAGACATCCTATCCATAATTGTTAAAATATACTGATTGCCACTACGAGTTTTCGGCAGAGGACCAACCACGTCAATAATTACCTCTCTGAAAGGTTCAGAAACAACAGGAATAGGATGTAATGGTGCCTTTGGAATTGGTTGATTAGGCTTCCCGACCTTTTGACATGCATCACAACTATTTACAAATTTTTTAACATCATCTTTCATCTTAGGCCAAAAATAATTTTCACACAATTTATGAGTGGTTTTAAAAACACCAAAATGACCAGCCAAACCATTTTCATGAGCCAATGTCATTAACTCCTTTCGATAAACAAAAGGAACCATAATCTGTTTTACAATTTCACAACCTGTGTTAATGGCATCAAAAGGTCTACTTATTCTGTACAAAATATTATTAATTATCTTAAATCGAGGGACAGTCAAATCAGTAATTTCGCCAGACTCAACTGGCAGGTCTTTAAAATCTGCTTTCTGAGCTGTAATAAGTTCCTTAGTAGTCCAATTAAGTTTATTATCCAACACACCACTATCTACAACTAAGCTATCACTACGATCTAAACTACTCAAATCAACATCAACTACCGACTCGGCCGAGTCAACACTACTAGCCTTCGATCGAGTGACTACAGATATTTCATTACCGGAATTTAATACAATAGGGAAAGTTTTATTTATTAGGGCGACATCATTCCCTAACACCAAATCCACATCTTTAATAGGAAATTTATCAATAATGGCCAGTTTTAAATAACCTGAAAAAGACGGGCATGATAAATAAAAACTCTCAACCGGGTAAGACCTGACCATATCTGGAAAACCACTTAACAAAACATATTCCTTATTTGAACATTCCAAATCAATAGGTAAAGATTCTCTGAGAATTAAAGACTGAGCAGCCCCAGTGTCACGCAAAATTTTAACCTTTCTTTGCTCAGTCAAATTCCCAGAGCGAACAAAACCATCAGACAAAAATTTTTGAAAAGGAGCCAGTGACTTATTGCCTAGTCACTGATTATTAGAGTTCTCAGCCACTGACTCGTTTTCATTCCTACGAATGGCCATTACTGGTCGTCTTTCGGTCCTTTGTGACCTTTTAAATGCATAACACATGCTCTTGACGTGTCCCTTCTTATGACAGAAGAAACAAGTCAAAGTTCTCAACTTCTCCGGGTTATCTGTGATCTGCCTTCTATAGCTGTTAACAGGAGTAGTACGAGAACCATAATTATCTTTAGGCCTGTTATACCTGTTCTGATTACTACTCCTGTTAACTCTCACCCAACCAGATTTCTCATTTCTGGGTACTTCCCCTATCACATTTTTATGAGAGAGGAGGTACTCATCACTTGCAATTGCCACCTCCTGTAACGTTTCTAATTTTAACTCTTCGAGGTGTACCTTCACCTCATTAGGCACGGACCTTTTAAACTCCTCAACCAAAATCAATTCTTTTAATTTCTCAAAGTCTGTCACCTCCTTAGACTTTAACCAGTCGCCAGCAAATTGCTCTTTAGCCCTGGAGAACTCTACAAAAGCCTGCCCTCTTTCCTTCTGTAAATTACGGAAGCGTTGTCGGTAAGCTTCCGGTACCAACTCGTAAGCCTTCAAAACTATGGCCTTTACAGAATCATAATCTGAGGACAGATCTTCGTCCAAGGTAACGTAAACTTTCTGGGCCTTACCTAACAATTTACTCTGAATAAGAGTGGTCCAATACTCTTTTGGCCACTCCAACCTTGAGGCTATTCTCTCAAAAGAAACAAAAAACTCTGCCACATTGACTTCCTGAAAATTTGGGACTAATTTTAGAGCTTCAGTTAGATTAATACAAGGCATTGCAGACACATTATGTTGGGAAGAAGAAGAACCCCTATTACTCAATGCTTGCATAGCAAGTTCGTGCTGTCTCTCTCTCTCTCTCTCCTCAGCCTTCAACCTTTGGGGATCTATTTCCATTCTTTTCAACTGAATCTGCCTATCTAAAATTTCTACTGACAACGCTTCCTCCACCTGCCTAGTCTCTGGTTTACCTTCTGCCTTCATCACCTTTACCTTTTCATAAACATTAAGAAGCAACAAGCCCTTCCTAACAGACCCAGGATTTTCAATTTCAAAAATTCTGCTACACCCTCTAAATCAGGCTTATTCAATTCTGCCAACCTGTCCTGCCACCCCTCTCCACTCAAGAGCTCCGGGATATTCAAATCAGCCATAGTAAATTAATTACACACAAGTAAATATATAAATGTATCTCAAAATATACCCAAAAACAAACCAATACACTGAACACTAATAACCACACAAATATCCTACCACGGTCAAGAAAAAAAATTATAAACACCGATCAACACAAAAATATAGGAGAGAAGGTATTACTATGCTGCAAACACCCCAAGAATCCACTCTATACACTCAAGTGACTACAGGATCCGACAAATCTTGGCAAGGTCGCCAAATGTTATGGGCCCACGCCCATCAAACATACACAAGTCTCTTAAAATACAAATAAAGTCACAAACGACCAACAGAGTGTACAGAGATGGAATCAAGGAGGATAAGTAAAAGCTGAAAATAAAACCTTAATATTTAATACAAACTTTTTAGAAAGAAATGACCACTGAGCCTCTTACAAAATACATCAAATAAACACAAAAATCAACCACACATTAAAAACATTGAATAACAAACACACTTACACCAAATTAAGATAGACTATACAATTACACTTTAAAGAGAGGGCCCTGAAAGTAATAGAATGTCGAAAAGACAGAATAACCTAACTTATTACACACTAAACCAAAAAAAAATTAACTGCTTCCCTTAAGTGAGCTCTAAACAGTAGAAGTGGCTAAGCGCAGCCTTCAAATCACGGGTCGAGGGGAATAATATAATTTCCTGAGACCATACCAAACGTAAGAGAGGTCCCTAGGCACAAATCACTGGACCAAAGGGCTAGACAGAAGATAGAATCACTTTAACGTCGCAAGCGATCTACACGGCCGTCCGACAGGTAAATCACACCTTACCAGTTGGCAGAGAGGTCCCTTGGCAGATTTACTGGACCACAGAAGAATAAATCAATCTCAAAAGGAGGGACAGCTGAAGAAAAGGTAGAATCCAGAGGTTAATCAATCCAAAAATCAGGCAGGCTCTCACAATGATAATGGTCCAGAAAACAACTCTCTCCGTCCTCGAGAGACAGCGCCGAATACAGCTCCGGCACCACACGTGAAAATAAAACAAGCTCATTGTAATTAAAACTAAACAACAAGTCAGAAATGTCGGGGAGGAGGAAACAGGGTCATTACATTCCAAAAAGAATAATTACTGCCAAAGTGGCTTATTCAAAACAAATCAATTTACGTTAAATTAAAACATACTGACAATATATATATATATATATATATATATATATATATATATATATATATATATATATATATATATATATATATATATATATATATATATATATATATATATATATATATATATATATATATATATATATATATATATATATATATATATATATATATATATATACATATATATATATATACATATATTGAGGCGTTATATATATATATATATATATATATATATATATATATATACTATATATATATATATATATATATATATATATATATATATATATATATATATATATATATATATATATATAGCTTAACTGGCAGTCAAATGAGAGAATAGGTTGTATCCCTTGAGAAGGTTCGAACTCGCATCCCAAGTGCTTAGTGCATCTGTCCTCCGAGAGAATTTCCGACCACTCTGTCGCAGGAAACTCTCTTCCACCAGTCAGTGGGAGAACAGGGCCGCATATCTGCTGTCGGCCTCAAGCTTCCTTTCTGAGAGAGTGCTCTTGCAGACAAGTGCACATAAAATGGTAAATGACTTTTTCCCGCAATTTATTTGGAAGGCAGTGTCACTCCAATTTAAATGAGAGACTGAATGATCACCAGCAGTCAAACATCTGAGATCTGAAACGCACGAAGCCTCAAGGCACAAGATCTCCTTCCGAGTCACAGCAGGAAACTTCTTTAAATTTCTTTTGATTCCAAGATTTCCAGATACTCCTTTTGTTCTCCTTCTTATGCACAAAGGACAGAAATATACTCAGCCTTTTATAATACTCAAGTCATAAATTTTAGATGAAGGGACTTGATCAAAATATCACGCTGTAGAGCTCAATGCAGTGCCAGAAAACACATTGAAAATATTTCTGTGTACTGAAGATCTTTTGCTACTCGAACCATATACTGTATGCCTATATAAAGCAGTTTGCCAGTTTCTTACAGCATTCTTCTGGTTTTGCATTTGGGGCACAACTTGTGAAAATGTGAATTGGTTTTGTTGAAAATTATTATATAGAAAAAAATGTTCTGTATGTCTTTGCATAATCTGCTTTCTTATCCCTCTTGTCAGAGAGCTCTTCTATTTAGTACTTAGCAGATAGATAATTGTGGCATGAAGAAATTTTCAAGAGATATTATAACAGTGTTCTCTTACCCACTTGCACTGATTTTTTTTAATAAAACGAAAAATAAAAACCAGAATGATTACATGGGAACCATTTCTTTTGTCCACATCTTGCTCACCATAGCTGCAGAGTACACAAACATCATGGCAGCTACAAGATTCATTCTCCGTGGGGTGCTAAAAAGGGAGATCTTTCTGTAATACTGTATTTCTACTCATTGCTAATTAGGATGAGGCAATAATCGGAATAATCCGTATTTTGAATCAAGTGGAGACAATATGAAATGATAAGCGGTTTTAGAGGGAGAAGGATGAAGGACAAGGAGACACAGATGGGTTGGGAACAATCGGGTCTTCAAGATTAGGAAGCGAGAGACTGTGTGCCCACTATACAGTAGATCAGAAGTTTAGCATTTGGAATTATAGTCGATAAGTCGCTGTAAAGCATTTCTCTCTCTCTCTCTCTCTCTCTCTCATAATATATATATATATATATATATATAATATATATATATATATATATATATATATATATATATATATATATATATATATAATATATATATATATATATATATATATATATATATATATATATATATATATATATATATATGGGGTAATGTGTTTGATTTTAGAATTACTGTGTATATTCAGTCATAGTGTGATGAAACGAAAGAGATGCTTCAAGGTGGTACTTTGGATGGTCGCACAGTTGCAAAATCATTGCAGTCAGCAGATAGTTCAATTGCTTCAGCTGTTTTGGCTCGATGAACACACAATATTATCGCTGATATGTTTGGCAACCGACTGAGTTGGTATGCAAGTCACGTAAGTTCGTGCGTTAGAAAAATGGAGATTGTGTCTAATTGTGCTTAAAAAGTTAGGTCTGGTTGATTATTAACTTAGCGAGAGCGATATCGTCCAGACGTGGCTTTTGTGTGTTTCAATCTCTTAGAAACCGGCAGTTAAGACTTAAATACAGACTTCTCTTTTTTTCTGTGCGGACAGTGAACTTGTGAATTTACCATATCCAAGACACTTATGAATTTGTGGGGAGAATTGCACATAGTCATTTATGTCACTTTAATATTCTATTTTATTGTGTTCTGATTTGATGTTTTTTTAACCATGCATTTTAGACTTTCATTATTATATCACATGCTTGTCTACTGTATTTGTGGGAGATTACTATTTGTTTGATTTTTCAACAGATGTCTGTGGGGTTGCTGTGGTGATAGAGAAAGGACACTGCAATCTTTGCAGTTTAGTGGTTGCTGTCAATGTGGTTGACTTTAAGACTAGACGTATAATGTCTAAGATGGAGTGTGTGGGAGTTTTGAGTGTAAAGGTTTTTTAACCAGAGTAAGATTAAATCTTGAATTAGACTATTTTCGACTTGATAATTCATTTATTATGCATTCTCATCTTTTCTTTGTTGATTCATTACTTGTTGGGTTTGTTTGATAATAAATCTATTTATGTAGGAAAGATTGTGTTTCCTTAGAGTATCCATTTGAGGATAATGTTAGAGAGAGAGAGAGAGAGATGCACGGATTGAGTGCTGAGAGAGAGAGAGAGAGAGAGAGGGAGAGAGTTGCGGGTTTCAACTTGCTTCTGAGATAGAAATAAAAACGTTGAAAGTAGCATTTCAGAAAGGAATGTTGAATCTGTAGGTGTAACAGATTTATATATATATATATATATATATATATATATATATATATATATATATATATATATATATATATATATATATATATATATATATATATATATATATATATATATATATATATATATATATATATATATATATTATATATATATATTATATATCGACAATATATATATATATAGTTATATATATATATATATATATATATATATATATATATATATATAAATATATATATATATATATATATATATATATATATATTATATATATATATATATATTTATATTGTCACGATGCATATCAAGTACCTGGTTATTACACAACTAATCTCAAAATTCAAAAATATACCTCACTTCAGCCAGATACCTGAACTCTCATAACATTAATTATTACGACTGAGTACTCTAAAGGTAACAGTGATCCCTTAAGAAAAAACTTATTTATTACTTGAAAAATCAAACTAAGTCTATCAGAATATGTGTGAGGTATCAAAAATTAAACTAGAAACATTCTAGAGTAGAGGGGCATCACTCCATAAAAAAAACTCTAGCTGTTTCCCTGGTATTAATTCACTTTAGCAAAACTAAAGAACAAAACATGTTTATCACTTTGCCTTATGCACACACAATCAGTCCAATTCACTGGTGATCAATAAATTAAACACTGTTTTTCTAAACACATTAAATACAAAAATTTATTTTTAAATCCAAAGTTTATAACTAAAATTCACAATTAATTAGAATTCACAATCTGAAAAATTTATTATTACTTGAAAATAATACAACACTCAATTAATTCTTGAATTAAATTATAAAACAAAACTAATTCACAAAAACTTTATCAGGAATTTAAATTAATCAAGCAAAATTTAAACTATCAAGAATTACTCAAGATTTAAACAGAAAATCTTAACAAATTAAATATTAACTATGCAATGTTATATTACCAAGAAACATTTCAAATGCTACGTAAATAAATCTTACATCATAAACATGAAAAATGTGAAAATAGAAAAAGATTGTAAATAGAAAAACACACAAAAATACACATAAGATTTATCAATAATTTATCAATAAAAATTTCCAAACTTATCATACCATGGTATTAATAAGTAAAATTCACGTTACCTTACACAAACTTGTGAAAACCTCTGTAAATCACTTGCTGCAGCTGCGTTGCCACAATACACACTTTTTTACCAGGCGCGTTACAAACTAAATAACTTTACTAAATTCAGATCTCAAAGTTAATGCTAAAAGTGACCACAAAATTTACGTTAAAAGTAATCTCTTTCTAAGATTAGGAATGAGAGAGAGAGAGAGATGGAACCAAATCAACTGGTCTCAGAAATCAGAATGAAACAAATTTTAGAATTCCAGTAACACGTGAAACAATTACATGATGTCATTAAAGCATTTTTGGGTACGAGATACAAAAAAGTTCTAGAAGCAGGAGGTGATGTCATTAAAGCATTTTGGGTGCGAGATACAATGGAGAAACTTCTAGATGGAAAATTACGTCATCCCAGCAAAACGATTTGAACGCATCTTACAAAACATGGCGTAACTGATCAAGACACGTATTTTTCTCTCAAAGTGGCGTCACGTGACTCAAACAACGCATGTAACAACATGAAATCACTCGGTTTGAGCCCGTATGGGACGAATTGGCATTTGTTATCCAAACCTGTCATCAAGACCCAAAACAAAGCGCTCTCTTAAGAAATGAAACAAGTCCTTGCTGGACACACATACATGTTCATATACTACACTTTTACCAAGAAAGATACTATTCTAAATTAAGTTACTATTAAAATTGTATTATCAATTCTAAATTACGCTATCAAGTTATTTAATCATTAGTTCTTTTGAGATCTGATGCCAAACTAAATATGACACCTCAACAACCATTATCATTACACATAACACATGAAAAAAGTATATATGTAAAAATTATAGGAGGATACACGTATTACAAGGCAACATCATGAAATTCCTCCCCCCAGAAGATTACTTATCCCGGGTTTGAATCCAACGATTCACAACAGGATAAATAATCTGCTATGACATTATCTTTTCCTGAAATATGTTTAACTTTTACATTATATGGTTGCAGGCATAAAGACCACCTGGTCAGTCTCATATTATTATTTTTCATCTTATTGATGAATGAGATTGGGTTGTGATCTGACAACACTAAAATTTCTTCATTCCTAGGTCAGTTCATACACTTCAAACTTTTTCAATGCTGTGATTAATGCTAATGTTTCTTTTTCGATTGTTGAGTAAGTTCTCTGGTGCTTTTTCAACTTTGAAGACATAAAACATACTTGATGTAAGATTCTGTTGTCATCTTCTTGAAGTAGAACAGCTCCAATTCCACAGTCGGATGCATCAACTTGTATCACAAACTTTTTATTGAAGTCTGGAGCTTGAAGCACTGGTCTTGAAGTTAATATGGCTTTAACCTTCTCAAATGATTCTTGACATTCTGAGTCCAAACAAACTTTCTTTTAGGACTGGTTAAGTCAGTTAAGCGAGCTACTACTGGCTGAGATATTTGGACAGAATCGGCGATAAAATCCAGCCATGCCCAAAAATCTTTGTAGCTGTTTCCTCGTAGCGGGGAGGGTAGCCTTACAGATACCTTCTACATTAGCATCAATAGGAGCGAGAAGGCCTTTTCCAACTTCAAATCCTAGATACTGTACAGTTGCCTTTCCAAACTCACTTTTTTGTAAGTTGATTGTTAGTCCTGCCTCCCATAGTTTCTTGAACACTTTCCTTAATATCTACAGATGTTCTTCCCATGTATTAGAATAAATCACAATGTCATCAAGGTATACACCCACTCCTTTTATTGATCCTAGTAGTTGATCCATCACTCGCTGGAATGTTGCAGGTGCATACATCAGACCAAACGGCAAAACAGTGTATTGATACAGTCAATAAAAGGAGTAATGAAAGCTGACAGCAACTTCGCATTCTCATCTAAGGGAATTTGATAATATCCTTTCAACAAGTCTATCTTGAAACAAATTTGGCTTGCCCAATATTATCAAGTAATTAATCAATAAGAGGCAAGGGATAATTGTCAGCCACACTGATGGAATTCAGTTTCCTATAATCAGTACACATCCTAAATGAGCCATCTGGTTTCTTCACTAACACACAAGGAGAACTATAATGACTTGAACTGGGTTCTGCTAATCCATGCTGCAACAGATATTCAACTTCTTTCTTCAAAACATCTCGATGAAAGGTGATAAGCGATAAGCTCTCATTTTGAAAGGTTTTCCATCTTCTCTGATCTTTATCTCATGCTTTGTCAGATTGGTACACCTAGGTACATCTGCAAAAATTTCAGAAACTTTGAATCACTTCACTTAATTCACTACTTTGCTCAACACTCAGATGTTTTAGTTTATCTTCCAAATTCTCTAATATTGAAGAAATGTTCATCTTGTTTTCAGCTACCAATTCATAGCCGTCATCGTCCTCTGTAGATGAAGTTGTCTGTGTTATTGACACTGTTTCAGTTTTAGTCTCTGAGAAGTAAGGTTTCAAAAGATTCACATGTATCTTCCTCTGTCGTTTCAATCACATAAGTTCGATCACTTAACTTCTCTATTATCCTATAAGGACCTTGAAACTTATTGGTAAGGGGAAATCTTTTCACTGGTAAGAACACTAGAACTTGCTGTCCAATACTAAAATTTCTTAGCTTAGTCTTAGCATCATATTTTCTTTTCATTTTCTCTTGACTTATTTTCAAATTTTCTAAAAAGAATTTTCTTATTTCTCTTAACCTTTTCCTCAAGTTCTTCACATATTCTCCTTGGATTTCCTCTTGATTTTCTTCCCAATTCTCTGCAAGAATCTTCAATGGACCTCTAATGTCTCGACCAAAAATCATTTCATTTGGTGAACATCCCATACTTTCTTGATAAGCATTCCTAACTTCAAATAACATCAAAAGGTTAACCAGCATCCCATTCTCTTCCTGATTCATTACAATACTTAGTTAACATACTTTTCAATGTCTGGTGGAACCTTTCCAAGGCTCCTTGAGTCTCTGGATGATAAGCAGTTGATAACTGTTGTTTTACTCCTAACAAGTTCATCACATCCTGGAATAATTTTGAAGTAAAGTTCGTTCCTCTATCACTTTGCACAATTTCTGGTATTCCAAACTTGGAGAAAAACTCCACCAACTTCTCAGCAATTACTTTTGCACTTATACTTCTTATAGGAATCGCCTCAGGATACCTAGTCACTGGACACATTAATGTTAATAGATATTAATTTCCTTTCTTTGTTTTTGGAAGTGGCCCAACCACATCTATAATTACCTTGCTAAAGGGTTCTCCTCTAACTTCTATGGGTTGTAGGGGTGCTTTCTGAATAGTTTCATTCGGTTTTCCAGCTATCTGGCATGTGTGACACACTCTGCAAAATCTGCTAACATCCTTGTGAAGTCCAGGCCAGAAAAAATACTTCATAATCTTCTCAACAGTCGTCCTGATTCCCATATGTCCAGACTTGTGTGCTACTGCTACAACTTGTTTCCTCAATGGATATGGAATCAAAATTTGATGATATCCTCCCCATTCAGCATTTCCTGGTATATCTGCAGGTCGATGCTTCCTCATTAGCAATCCTTCCTTTAGATAATAACAGGTGGAGGTTTGTTGCATCTCATCTTGATCAACAACTCTGAAGAACAAATCAGCCAACGTTGTATCCCTCTTCTGCAGTTTCATTAGCTTCTCTCTAGTCACTTGACCAACTTCAAGGGCTGAACTCTCCATATCTGCTAACTCTGCTTCTGTAGTTTCACTACTATCTTCAGGAACACTTTGACTACTTGGAGTCTCTTCAATAACAACAGGATCTTCTTCTTGGGAAATCTCTTCATTACTACCACTAGCTTAAAGATCCGTCACTTGATTCTTCTGGTGCAGGTAAATCCTCAGTATCTTCACCTGCAGACATAGTTCTCTTCATACTCCTGGTAGTTACACAACTTGGAAACAGGTGGGGGTTATTCTTCTCTAAATCTATTGTAGGACTAACCCTTAATGGTTTGTCTGTCACTATAGGACAAGGAACAAATGGTACACCACCAACTTCATTACCCAGTAAAACATGTACACCTTCAACAGCTAGTGAGTCTTTTACATCAAAATCAACATTTCCTGTCACCAATTCACAGGACAAATGCAAGCGGCATATAGGAGTTACCTCTTCTCCTTCTATACCCTTCAAAATAACTGAATCTCCGGTGAGATTCTTCTCCAACAAATGGGTGAGCACCACGAACTACCACACTATGGTTACTCCCCGTATCACGTAATACTTTGACTGGTACCTGCACACTTCCTCCTTGAGTTGTCAGCGTACCTTCATAGATATATGGCTTAAAAGCCTCCAAGCTGCTCAGCCACTCACTGCTTGAAGTTACATTTCCACTGGTTGCTAAACACTCTGCTTGTTTAGTTTCAGTCTTCCCCACACTGCTCTTGGTAGTTTGCTTCACCTGGTTACCTTTAACTACTTGACCAGCTGGTTTGTTCTGCTGTTGTGTCTGATAACAATCTCGACTGTAGTGTCCTACTCTTCCACACTTGTAGCAGACAACATTAGTCTTCTGTATCTGTCTTGAAAACAGACTGGATGATGAGGATTTAACATTCAATTCCTGAGGGGTGTTACCTGGCTTTGTACTGGCATAGCCACTAGAAGGATTTCCAGTTGTAATGTTCCTTAATTTGGATGAGACCTGAAACCTGTGCGTTGTTGGTTCTGGTACTTGATATTATAATTTCTTTTGCTAGATATTATGTTAAAGTCTTCACTCAAAATAGCAGCTTTGTCAAGTTTCTTAACCTCTCTCTCTCTTAAATAGGCTCTTATGTGTTCAGGAATTCCTCTAAGATATTGTTCTAGGACTACTAACTCTTCAAGTTCGTCCATAGATTTAACTTTAGCAGACTCCAACCATCGTTTAAAACATCTTCTTACTTTTTAGGCATAATCCAAGAAAGTTATCTTGTCATCCTTTCTCAAAAATCTGAATCTTTCATTATAATATTCAGGGGTCATCTGGTAAACTTGTAGTACATTGTGTTTGAGTAACTTGTACTCTTTACACTGATCAGCTGATAAGGCTAAATAGGCACTTCTTCCTTTACCAATGAGAACACTCTGTAACAAGAATGACCATTTATCCTCTGGCCATCCCATACCTGAAGCCACTTTTTCAAAGTGATAAAAAAATTCATCTGGAGCTTCTTCTGTAAACTTTGGAATTTACTTCTGCACTCTTACTACATCAAATACAGGGTCTGAATTACCTTGCGTAGGGTTAGACGGTGTTACAGGTAATGTGGATCAAGCTTTTATTAACTCCATCTCCCTTTCATGTCTTGCTCTTTCTCTTTCCTCTCTTGCACTTTCTCTTTCTTCTTCTGTTGCTTTTTCTTCTTCTCTTTCTTTTCTTTCTCTTTTCTCTCTGTCTTCTCTTTCTCTTTCTGCCTGCATCTTCAGCTTAATCAAATTTTCTTCTGCTTCTATACGTCTAAGCTCTGCTTCTGCATCACTTTTCTCTTTCTTTTGCTCATGTTTTTCTGTAAGTTCTGCCTCAGCTGCGTTCAACAATTCTTGCACATCTCCTAGCTCTTCATCTATTTTACCAGAGTCCATCAATGCTTGGATTGCAATATATTTGATTTGTGCCTTAATCATACCACTAGACACATTACCCCACATGCCACTGCTAAAGCAATCCACTGTGCCTTAGTCAGGTTGGATTCATATAACTCTTGGATGGAAGGAGTTGCTAAAAACTTCTGAACATTGAACAGAACCATTTTCTCTAAGTTACTCAACTAAATAATTCACAATACAAAGCAAAAAATAACTATGTGGTCACTCTCCTATCAAAATATATCGCTAACACCACCAGTATAAACCATAAACCAGAGTGATATTTTGTTTTGTTCCCACGTTTCTGGGCACCAAACAATATAATGTCACGATGCGTATCAAGTACCTGGTTATTACACAACTAATCTCAAAATTCAAAAATATACCTCACTTCAGCCAGATACCTGAACTCTCATAACATTAATTATTACGACTGAGTACTCTAAAGGTAACAGTGATCCCTTAAGAAAAAACTTATTTATTACTTGAAAAATCAAACTAAGTCTATCAGAATATGTGTGAGATATCAAAAATTAAACTAGAAATATTCTAGAGTAGAAGGGCATCACTCCATCAAAAAACTCTAACTGTTTCCCTGGTCTTAATTCACTTTAGCAAAACTAAAGAACAAAACATGTTTATCACTTTGCCTTATGCACACAATCAATCCAATTCACTGGTGATCAATAAATGAAACAGTTTTTCTAAACACATTAAATACAAAAATTTATTTTTAAATTCAAAGTTTTTAACTAGAATTCACAATTAATTAGAATCCACAATCTGAAAAATTTATTATTACTTGAAAATAATACAACACTCAATTAATTCTTGAATTAAATTATGAAACAAAAGTAATTCACAAAAACTTTATCAGGAATTTAAATTAATCAAGCAAAATTTAAACTATCAAGAATTACTCAAGATTTAAAAAGAAAATCTTAACAAATTAAATATTAACTATGCAATGTTAAATTACCAAGAAACATTTCAAATGCTACATAAATAAATGTTACATCACAAACATGAAAAATGTGAAAATATAAAGAGATTGTAAACAGAAAAACACACAAAAATAAACATAAGATTTATCAACAATGATTTCACTCGGTAAAAATTTCCAAACTTATCATACCATGGTATTAATAAGTAAAATTCACGTAACCTTACACAAACTTGTGAAAACCTCTGTAAATCACTTGCTGCAGCTGCGTTACCACAATACACACTTTTTACCAGGCGCCGTTACAAACTAAATTACTTTACTAAATTCAGATCTCAAAAGTTAATGCTAATACGTGACCACAAAACACTACGTTAAAAGTAATCTCTTTCTAAGAACGAGAGAGAGAGAGGGAAACAAATCAACTGGTCTCAGAAATCAGAATGAAACAAATTTTAGAATTCCAGTAACACGTGAAACAATTACATGATGTCATTAAAGCATTTTGGGTACGAAATACAAAAGTTCTAGAAGCAGGGAGGTGACGTCATTAAAGCATTTTGGGTGCGAGATACAATGGAGAAACTTCTAGAAGGAAAATGACGTCATCCCAGCAAAACGTTTTGGAACGCAATCTTACAAAACATGGCGTAACTGATCAAGACACGTATTTTTTTTCTCAAAGTGGCGTACATGACTCGAACAACGCATGTAACAACATGAAATCACTCGTCTTGAGCCCGTATCATTACACATAACACATGAAAAAAGTAAATATGTCAAAATTATAGGAGGATACACGTATTACAAGGCAACGTCATGAATATATATATATATATATATATATATATATATATATATATATATATATATATATATATATATATATATATATATATATATATATATATATATATATATATATATATATATATATATATATATATTATGTATGTATGTATGTATGTATATATACATATACATATATACGTATACATACAGGCACACATATATACACATATACAGTATATATATATATATATATATATATATATATATATATATATATATATATATATATATATATATATATACATATATATACATATATATATGTACATACAAAGGAGGAGAGAGAGAGAGAGAGAGAGAGAGAGAGCAGTAAAAGTTGTGTAAAGTAAGGGTAAGAGAGAGAAACAATGAAAGAGAAGGTCAACAGTCGTGTAAAGAGAAGGGAAGCAAAAAAGACGAGTAGCAGATAACTCCGGAATGTTTTGAGTCCATGGAAATGGAAGGACTTGATGAGACTACTATTCCTGATACCTAGGAGAGAGAAGATGGTGAGGAAACTTGTTTCTTTTACTGTTAAGAGAAAGTCTGGAATCGTAATATATTTGATGTCATCATTAAATACAGGTGGAGTTGACGCTCAGTTGGACACAGAAGGTAGCTGTTATTGGCTTCTGTTGAGGCGCTTTCCTGAAGCTCATCAACATTTTTGGACCTGAAATTCTTCCTTATCCTGACTCGGTCAAATCTCCCTCCATTAGGAACGATTGCTTAACGCTGCATAATAATAATAATAATAATAATAATAATAATAATAATAATAATAATAATAATAATAATAATCCTTAAATTTAATCGGTTCGGCCTCATATTCTTCAGAAGACTGTCTTCCAATAAAGATTTCTTTACCTGTTGCATCCCACAGCATTTGCTTATTGTCTATGAAATCACAATAGTGTGTCTTTGAGAGGCAATTGTAATTCGTGGGCCAAATTCACAAGGCTGGAATCGAATGTCTCCCTACACCCCAACCCCTCAAGCTTACTGAAAATTCAGATCAAGGTTCCAAGTCAAGCGTCGTCTGAAAACAACTGATATAAGAAGCATGAGAAATAAAACGGACAGCATTTAAATCTTCGAGTCGTACTCACGTTCACAGAATATTCTTTTCCTCCTTTGTTTTCCTACTTCCCTTTCTTTGCATACGTGTTGGGAACGGATAAGGAAAGGTTAATCTGACCCTGGCAAACTTTTTTTCCAAAACTTTGTCACCTCCTTTATTTGCAGTTTCATTCACATTGCAGGTGGCTTCGCGGGCAAGTGGCATCGCGTCCATTATCATAGCTCGTGAGAGATGACGTTATTCAGGACATATAACCAGAGACGAAGTAACTTCTTCCTGAACGCAGTGTTATCCACCACCCTTTTTAGTTTTCTGTAAAAGAAAACTGTTTTGCCGGCTTTGTCTGCTCGCCCGCAATTTATTCTGTCCGACCTTTTTCTGTTCGCCCTGAGATGTTAAAAACTACTGAGGAGGCTAGAGGGCTGCAAATTGGTATGTTGGTCATCCACCCTCCAATCATCAAATATACCAAATTGTATCCCTCTAGCCTCTGTCGTTTTTATTTTATTTAAGGTTAAAGTTTGCCATGATCGTGCTTCTGGCAACGATATAGGATAGGCCACCACCAGCTCATACACCATTATACCGAGACCACCGAAGGACAGATCTATTTTCGGTGGCCTTGACTATACGCTATAGCGGCTGTACAGAAAACTCGATTGTCTTCGGCGCATTTTTTACTTGTTTTGCGTAGCCTTGACAGTAAATGCAAAACATGACATCATTCTGGCGAAAGATGTCCCATAATGCTCCATCGACACGAAAGAAGGAGCTGCTGCCATATCTCCCCTAATGAAAAAGCAGAACATTGCCAAAGAATTCGGTCATTTGTCGAACACGGAAAACAGAAGACGTGGGAAGGGAAAGTGAAGGGAAAGGCAAACAGGTTGAAAGACCCCAAATTCTCAACATACGATGGTCGAAAGGGAGAGCGCCTCCTCGCATTTTGGGCCCGGCGTTTCAGCAAGAGACAATGGCGATAAAGAAAAAATAAATAAATACATAAATAAACAAATAAAAAAGAAGAAAATAAAGATTGGCTTCTTAAAGGAGGGAGAATTTTTTGAATCTAGAAAACCGAAATGAGGAAACGATCGAACTTTTATGACGAGAGAGAGAGAGAGAGAGAGAGAGAGAGAGAGAGAGAGAGATTGTATTCCACAGAGATTATCAGATGCACTGCAAGAAGGCTTTCTGGTGGCATAAAAAATATCCGCAGTAAGAACTGGGAAAACGTCAAAGATATGTATAGAGTTTCTCTTCAATATTGTCTACGATATATTGGTATTTGATTTTAAAATCAGAGAATTTTATATATTTCCATATATGGGGATCCCATAGCAGTATTTTCCCCTCGTAACTTTCTTTTTCCTTGCCTAATGCAAGAATTATGTAGACGGGAAAGTAGTAGTTTCACATAGATAAATTATTCAGCAGTCACTGAAAAGAACAATGTTTAACAAAGATAGCAATATTATATTACCGTTATTATGCCCTGTCTTAAAACCTGCAACTGTAATCTGTTCTTATTAAATTAACAAATCTTCAGCTTCAGGATAATTATGTATATATATATAGGAACTAAATTGGAGATAAAAGTGCCATTACATTCAGACGTCTGCACAGAATGGACAAGAGCGACATTGAAGGAAGACACGAAGCTCATTTCAAGGTATAGTGGGAAGGAGGTACAAATACTGCAGGACAGAAAATATGTTCTTGAGACAGGAAATTCGATTCCAAAGAGAAGAGAGAGAGAGAGAGAGAGAGAGAGAGAGAGAGAGAGAGAGAGAGAGAGAGGTTGCTCTGCCTTGCGGAAAAACCAGGCGTTTCCATATTTATGGCCATCTCATTTCCTATTTCCCTCGAACGCATGGTGTAAAGATAAATAGCAAAGAAGTAAATCTGGCGTCGTAACAAATGTATCAGTCATTGGAAACATAAAACACTTTCAGAGAGGGAATTACCACTCATGAAGGAAGAGCAAATCGACAAATGCCGGACCGAACGAAGAAATCTACAGTATATAGTTGGAGAGGGAGCGATCAAAGGGTTCCCGAGAACTGATGAAAACGCTTGTATTTGGGATGAGAAAGTCGCGGCGATAGGACGTCGATATTGCGAGGAGATGAAAGAGATCCGAAATCTCATGAATGCCTGATGTTCTTTTACATGAACAATATATTTTCTTTATGAAGTGAGTTGGTGAAGGTCTGAAAGGCCCTTTAGAAGGTCCACGGGATATCCCTGTATAGGTATGAACAAGTATTTTGGGAATAAGTGTTTATAAATTGCGAGTGTTTCTCCCAAAGACCTGGTCTTGTTGTAGATCAGAATTTTTAGATATCCGCAGTTAAATGTCATCTTCTTTCAGCCAATTCTGAATTTCTTCGCTTTCTCTATTTACGCAACGCACAAATGGACAGCACCCAGCAATGCTTTGTTACTCCACAACCTCTGATCTAAGCTCAGCCTAAATGATGAAAATGCCTTGCAAAACGAAAGTATACACTACATGAATAATACAGCAGAGCGAGTAAGGAAAAATCCATGATGAGAAATCGTCTATCGGAAAACAAGGTAATGAGATTTGCTCAGTTATCGAAGAATCAGTGAGACTTTTCTGCATCGTTGGAATAAGGAGTTCTGCTCTGCTGCATATCTCCGAGTGTTTTCAGACATTGTATTTTATGTGCACATCCCAATCACGAATAACAAAGATATATATATATATATATATATATATATATATATATATATATATATATATATATATATATATATATATATATATATATATATATATATACATAAACACTTGAATAAGACAGTTACACAAAACAAGCATTAATCACAGATTTTACCACCTTTTGTAATCTATTCTATACAGCGAAATGAAGGTTACAAGATGTTAAAGAAAGAAATATGAGAAAACGAGAAACATGACTTACTATCCCAATCACCAAGTTGTGGACAACGGAGCGGGGGTGGGTCGGGCTCCCAGTAATGGCGGAGGAATTCTCAAGACGCTTTCGTCCACGATAGTAGCAGTGGCCCTCTTAGCTGATATGGAAATGAGCAGCCTTGCGTTCCTCTGGACTTTCGCTACTCTGAAATTAAAGGAAAGAGATATAAATAATTAATATTTAGATATTGTTCCTCTGTAAACGTCAAAATAAAGTTATCTTTAAACGCATGGCGACAACCACAATGCAGCAGCAGTCTCAGCAAGGATATAAAATGATAATGGTTGATATTTGTACATTGTACTGCACTGGGTGGCAATGGTAAAGAAAAACTGCATACACAGGTATGAGTTTGAAAGTGGTTGTAGAGGGAGAATCTGACAATAAACGTGGTTTAATGTTCACTACAAAACATGACTTCTACGACGAGGAGACCAAAAGACCAGGAAACATCTCTGGCACTAAAAGGAAAGTTCGTGTTCATGATTTTTTTTTATATATGACAGAAATCTTTCTTAATAAGAGAAGGTATGTTCAGTTAATCAGGAGTGACACCCGGGCTAAAAGGAAGAGTTGGTCAACCTCCATTATCTAGAGGATTTTGGTATCCAATATTTTAATACTTAAAACAAGAGGGTTCGAGAACCTCCAAAGTACGCCAAGTCTGAAGGGTCCATCCACACTTCGTCTCTTCAGCCCGAGAGTTAGATTCAGATCTCTCCTCAAATCTCATCACTGGTTACCTTTCGAGAGGATCACCTCAGGTGTCATTCTAATAAGAATTCTCTAGACTGTATGAGTGTTCTTGCTAAGAAACAGCCGGACAGGCAAACAAGCAGCAAAAAACAAAAGCAGACAAGCAAACTAAGAACCCATAAACCTACAGACAGACAAACAAATAAATCTTACAAAACGCAACTTGAGGAAGTGAAGGCAAAAGTATTTCCTTTTGCCAAAAAAGAGTGAGAGTAATTAAAGACAAACAAAATACTTCACTGAAAAAGAACGAAGTGAGTGAATTGTTGTCAGGACAGACTCCAAAAAGTACCAGCAAGGACATTCATTTGATACGGAACCTTTGATGCAAGAATGACATCGAGAATGGCGTTTGAACACACCTTTCTGTTCTAGCAGTGAAGACTGACACCAAAGACGAAGAGGAGAAGGCCGTGCAACTTCCAAGCAAATCTGTCATCCACATGTACTTCCTATATTTGGTACAGTATCTGTTAGTAATTAAATATTTATGTCTTATTATTATTATTATTATTATTATTATTATTATTATTATTATTATTATTATTATTATTATTATTATTATTATTATTCTCAATCAAAACAAGCATTTACACGAACATGTTGAAAAATTATTAACTTGAAAAGTAAATCTCCAGCCTGACATAATATTACAATGCTTATATGAAGGAAGAGAAACTAAATGTAAGCTAACAAAACACGAATAAAAACCACAATCGTCATCGTTTCCTAAACCAAGTAGGAAAAGAATGTCATAATGAGAATGTTGAGGAAACTGGCCTTAATTAAATTGTTGTAGAACTGTACTAGAATCGTCGCAAAAACTGAAGTAGGGATGAGGACGATATTGAAGGCCGCAAGCTTCCTTCAATTGTTGAGATTCATCCTGACTTAACCTGACCCAAAAACTCCCATCTTACATTACATTGGCCACATTCGGTGTCGGACGAAAGCATGCCTTTATATATATATATATATATATATATATATATATATATATATATATATATATATATATATATATATATATATATATATATATATATATATATATATATATATATATATTTCCAAAATCTAACCACTTTTCGCCAATCCAGAGTCCATCTTTTGGTAAAATGTTCGTTAAACCCACACTTAAATTTTGACGCAATTCTGCCGAAACAAAGAAATAAACACGGAAACAAGCAGACACAGAGAGAAGCAAAGAAATAAACACGGAAACAAACAAGAAACAGGGAGAAACAAGGAGAGAAACACGGAAACAAACAGACAAAGGGAGAAGCAAACAAACCGAGTCACAAACAAAACCTCCTCAAGCTGTGTCTACGGAGGTGAAAAGGGACTGCCCAGGCGCGGAATATCTAATGCGAGAGAAATTGGCCTTTATATTAGAAGCATTCAAGAAGATTATATCAGTCATTATGGAAATGAACCTTGAAATTCAAAAAGGATACATGGAAAACAGTACAAAAGAGTACCGAGATGGGGGCACGAAGCTATATGAACCATCCAATTCAGACGACATATGGAATGTTAGCGACAAACAGGGCCATGCTTAAAGGCTCCAAGCTATAGTGTACAAATGATACAAATGAACCTTGAAATTCAAAAACGACACTTAAAGCACTAGCAAAACAGTCATCAGCGTGAAGGCACACTGCAATATGAACCTTGAAACTCAGTATTTACACTAACAAACTCTGGATCTCTAATGTAACGGAGAAGAGACGTCCAAAAACCTTCATATATAAATATATATATATATATATATATATATATATATATATATATATATATATATATATATATATATATATATATATATATATATATATATATATATATATATATATATATATATATATATACAGGGTGCGGCATAAGTAATGCCCTTTATTTAAGTGGAACAAAATTAAAGCCTTTTTGATTATCCTTTATTTTTTCCAACATGAATGTATTGCCCGAGTTTGTATTCCTGTAATGCTAAGTAAACCATACGCTGTGATGTACCCATAGCATTGGTAAATCCACTCCTTAAAATTCTACGGGGTTTTTGAATAGTACGAGAAATTCTGCATTTTCGTGAAAGTCGTACCAAATGTGCTTACTACACCTAAAAGTACCAAAACTGGTACATTAGTACCAGGATTGGCAACCCTGCACTGGCGGCAGTCATGCAAACTAGACGACAATTGAACAACTAGGAACAAAACAGAACGAGTTTTATACAAGGTGATTTTACGTTCATGAAACACATAGTGTTGTCACGATACTTATGATAACTTGTGTGTCTCTATGTAGGCTACAAGGCAATCATAATTTAATGTTATGTCAATATAGTAAAAATTAATCTAAGAAATCCCCAAAAATAATCTATAATCTAAATGACAATTTTAAAAATGTAAATGAAGTGAAAATAATCGAATTTAGATTTTAAATAATCTACGTCCGCAGTCCTAGCTAAGCCTAATCACAGAACTAAGAAATTGACAATATTATAAACTTAGTATGCATGCTCAGTCGTAAATTTCATCTTAATTATATTGTTTTTTAAATTATTTATGTTAATTAATTTATCTATTAAATATAAAGTATTTTGATTAAATTACATGAAGACTCTTGTGCTCACTACTTGATAAATTTGCTAAGAATTTTTTTTTTTTTAATGAGTCGATAGTGGGCCGCATCCAAACATATTGCAGCCCGCGGACCGCAGGTTGACAGGGATCTAATCTGTTTCTAGGCTAAAATAATTGATTATAATGAAGTATTCATAGTACCCCAAAAAAATAAGGAAAAATTATAATGCAATAAAGTCTGCTCTCATTACCACTTTAATTAATCTTCCTGTTCAGCCGTGGAGCAGCGACTAGCTGGCCATCGATTTCCAGAATTCCTGGAAGCTGAAATAATCTGGATGTAATTACAATTACCTTCTGAGGCCCTTCAACCTCAAAACTTTCCAGCAGCCGCGAGTCAAAACTTGAGGCAATTAAGTCCCTCTAATTGGGGCTTGTCTGGTTCGTAAGAACTCGTTGACTGTTTCCGTAGCTTTTGGAAACTGTCTCTTACCGAGAATTCAGGGAACAAGTTCTGATTTTTCACATTACGAAAAGTATCAGAGAAAATTTTTCTGCTAATTCATTCTTTCTCTCTTATGAAGCCTCTTGTGTAAATGGCTTTTCGGATGTAGCCGAACATGTCTTTGGGCTATTATGATTTATATTCATATTTATCTGGTAATTTTTCTTATTGTCAATCTTTAATACTTATATGAAGTAATATATTTACAATTTTCAATGTTCCTAATCGTATATCACATAATACAGCAACCTACAAACAAAAAAAAAGGCAAAGGAAAATGCCTTTTTCATTACATCCTTATGGTTATGTTTACAGATCACGTCTATCTTCTTACTGGGTACTTGTAAAATCTATTCCTGACGGTTATATATTATATGTCATACATTTTTGACACGTTCATATTGCAGTAAATACCATACGGTAAAATCTTCGTAACTGAACCTTCGATGATTCTACTCTCTCTTAGTATAAGAAAAGTCTCCGAATCAAGGGTTAATTATTGTGACTGCATTTGCCCTCTTGACAGACGGCACACACGCTTATAGAGAGAGAGAGAGAGAGAGAGAGAGAGAGAGAGAGAGAGAGAGAGAGAGAGAAACATTTTCAAGTTTTATTTTCACTCCAAATCTTTTATTATCAACCCTGCTGAGATGAAAAAAAAAAAACGAGGATTTAGCAATTCTGGTGGTGTTGTTTTTCTCCTTGATATGAAATGGGAGCCTTGAAGTAGAATATAGTTAGATAAGGAGATGGATGTTGAGGCTTTATTAATCATTCCATATGCTTTCGGCTGGGATTCCGGGCGGGGGGTGAAATTTGACAACAATATAGGCCAAGAAAGGGGTTCTCTTGAATATTTGTGTGTGCGTATGTGCGTCATATGGTACATGCAAAGGTGACAATGTTTTTGTTCAAAGAGAAATATGCAGGTAGTATCCTCTTGCATAAATTATTGAAAATGAAAGAAACGTAATTACAATGAGACGACAATACCATATATATATATATATATATATATATATATATATATATATATATATATATATATATATATATATATATATATATATACATACATACATATATATATATATATATATATATATATATATATATATATATATATATATATATATATATATATATATATATATATATATATATATATATATATTTACATATATACACACACACACACATATATATATATATATATATATATATATATATATATATATATATATATATATATATATATATATATATATATATATATATATATATGTATATATGTATATATATTTACGAACTTCCTGGGGTTAGGTGATTTCTAGAGATTTTTACAGGCTGGCGACGGAAACTTTATTTATTTAGCCTTCGAGTTCTGACTTACGTAAAGGGAAATCGTAAAAAAACGAAGAACAATGGATGATTTTAGGAGCTGAATGCTCTACTTCATTAGGAAATGTTACATAAACACTTGGGATAAATTAAGGAATTATATTTACAAAAGAAAAGCATTAGAAGGGAAAATGGGTAATTGAATTGTTAAAGGGCTTGCAACGCCTGAAGATCCTCCTACTGCAGTCTTGAATAAGGGCAAGGCACAGTCCAAGATGAGTCCACTGCGAACAGGTCCCTCTGCAAGAGAGATTTACACATTACACGCCAGTAAAGGAAAATATAACACAGAATATGACTCGAGTCTACAATGAGGGTGCCAAGGACTCAAGGAATAACTGAACACTTTACACTGGAACAAGAAACACTGCAAACGGCACTGAACAAATGACACAAGAATGATAAAACAATACTGGCACTCGTTAACACTTCGAAATGGCAAATGGTCATTACTGAAATGTCTTTACTCGCACTACTTTAGGGGAAGCGGGTCTCTGGTGAAGGATGACGAGCGACAATCACACACTTGACATCATACTCAGGTTCCTGGGTAGGTCCTTTCGAGGATGACAGTAGTACTGGGTTCACGTCAGGAGTCTGGTGTGGACATCTGGGTTAAAGGGTGGAGAGTGACCTCTCAGTGTCTTGTATCACTCGCCCACGTGTATGGCTACCACTGCTAACGGTTAACGGCCCAACTGCATCGTGACTGACTGCTCAACGACTACTCAACGACTCACTGAGATGTCTCCTGTCCTTCTCTTTTTAAGGCCTCGGCCGAGTATCCTGACCGAGTGCAAATATTGGTGACCGTGTGCAAAAGATGTGTCATTTCCCCAGGTGTTCAGCCATCTGGTTGCCACTTCCCAGGTATCTTGTGAAAAGAAAGACAATTCAGCCCCTTAATCTGCCTTTAGAAGGTTGTTTTAAGCAGCTTAGTTGGGCTAAGTTGCTTAAGGGAGTGGCATTCAGCCTCTCATCTTTGCTCCTTTCGACCGTGCCATCTCAGTGTCTGTTTCAGGTAAAGGAAAGGGACAGATCGAACTGTTGATAACTTTAATTGTTTTGATATCTAGGTCCACAAGGACCAGCAATGCAGCGACGATTCTACTCTCAAAAAACAAAGTGCAAATTAAGGTCGTCTGTGCAGCAACTTCTTGTATTATAATATATATATATATATATATATATATATATATATATATATATATATATATATATATATATATATATATATATATATATATATATATATATATATATATATATATATATATATATATATATATATATATATATATATATATATATATATATATATATATGTGTGTGTGTATATATATATATATATATATATATATATATATATATATATATATATATATATATATATATATATATATATATATATATATATATATATATATATATATATATATATATATATATATATATATATATATATATATATATATATATATATATATATATATATATATAACCGACAGACAATCACATGTGGAACAGAAATAAATTTCTGACTCACATCAGGATCGAACCCAGGTCTTTTAATTGAAAGGCAAGGCGCTGCCTTGCCCAGGTAATTCCTTGGGTGCAGTTGCCCTCAGGTTCCAACTTCTTTTATAAGTTGTATGGCCTAGTGGGCAGCGCCCTTGACTTTCAATTGAAAGACCTGGGTTCGATCCTGAAGTGAGTCAGAAATTTATATATATATGTTATGCAGTGAATAAGTATGAGATTCACTGATCGGGATTATGAAAGAGAGAGAGAGAGAGAGAGAGACAATGTTTATAATTTAAAATGATGAGCCATGAGACCAAGTAAATTGAAGACTAACCATAACAAACTTCCAAGATGTGGGAAAGGAAGGAGGAGTTAGAGGATAGGTTATGAAGCGAAAAGGTCAGCAAAATTGACCTGATTTGTCCTTGCCAAAAGTGGAGTTAAGATTGAAACATTAAGAGTAAAGTAGACGTCCTCAAGGAGGCGGAGTTTTATTCAACATAGGTCCAGAGTTCATTCTGATCAATTTTTAGCCAGAGTTACTTGAAAACCAAATTGGGTAGGATTGTGTCACTCGCTCCTCTCTTAACATCAAGAAATTTCTAAGTCCAGTGTGGCTGGCCGTGTGAAATAGTTTAGGTTAAGATTAAACTTATGAAAACCGTGCCCGGTGAATTCTTACCCCTCTTGGAAAAGTAGAAAGTATTAATAGACAATTTCAACCTAACTTACCGAGTCCCCTGCGTTACTATCAAGTGAAAGTCAACAGACAGAAACGGAGTCATTCATATGTGGTGCAACGCAATACCAATAAAAAGTGCACCGCATAACAAATAATGGTGGCAGCGGTGGGATTTCGCCCAGCGCACATTTGAAAAACATTAAAGTTCACGGCCCTAGAGAAATTTACAGAGAGTGAGCAGTGACGGCGCTAAAACTAACTCTCAATTTAACAGCGCAAATAATCTCAAGACGGTCTTCAGCACTAGAAACACCAATACAACATCAACACTGTAGCAGAAGGGAAACGAAGCAGAACGAAATATTCCAAGAAGCAGTGAATCTTTTTGCATCGATCGGAGGGAAAAATTGACAGCGGTATATCTCTGCCTAGTTTGAAACTTCCGAACATTCGCATAAGATCAACCAGAAATTCAGTTTAATAATTATATATGACCATAATAAGAACAATAGTAATAATCACGGCATAGATCAGCGGTGATTTTTATAAGACAACAAAATTTACGAAAGAATCAGCAACTCGCCCTATACTACGCCGATCGCAGAAGCGGAGAAGACGAAAACAAACAGTGTTGGCGGACGTATGAAAGTCGCTAATATCTACGTCAGTTCAGTGAACCTTTCTATCGTGTACGGACTTAAATACACAAAATTCCCTAAATTTTTGGTCGCTAAAAGGGAGACTTAGCGAAAAGTAGCGGTAGCAGAGCAGTGACGATGACGGCGACGAATGAGAGCGGAAGGCGGCGACGAAAGAGAGTGAAGAATTCGGAACGGCGATAAAGTTTAGAAGTCAACGCGTTGATAACCGCCTCTCGAAACGGAAGTGCCGCCTTCAATCAACAATTTGGAAGGGATTCCAAATTTTTTTCTTCGACAAATTCAGCAAGTACGGACTGGAAGTTGGCCGAGCGGTGCCGAATTATCGCTGGATGCTAACGACAAATTGCGCTCAAGTGCAATCAGCGCGATCTTCAAGCGCAAGGCGACACAAAGCTAATTGAATAGTAAACATTCATTCCTAGTATCGGGGAATTATCAAGAGAATTTTTTTTTCTCTGTGAAAAATTTTTTTTGTGTGCGTGAAATTTTATATCATTATTTTTCCCTGCAGTGCGCAAGTAATTTTTTTTAACATAAATGATTTAAGCAAATTATTTTTCTTTTGAATAATATTCTGAATAATATTTCCTTATTGTTGTACGAAGGAAATAGAATTTTTTTTCTCATATTTAGTAATTTTTTTTTACGAAATAGAAATTTTCGTTCACTTGGTGATAGAGACAATTCTGTTTAAATAATTCTATCATAATAAATTTTATTGTTAAACACTTGGCGCAGCATTTTGCAGTGGAACCCAAACAATTGTATATATACATAAATACTAATATCAGACTTTTTCAGATTGTGAGAGAGTCCTGTGAAGGAATGAGTTAGGAAAAATTTGAATTTTCTTTGTATAGAGGGATACAGTCAACTCAGCAAACATGCAATTGAAGTAAGTACCTGATTCTCAAATTAATTTTTTTTTTTCAATTTTTCATTCTTGGAATCATTGAATATTTTATGAATTAATATGAATAACACTTTGGATGAAGTAATTGCCCGACTGCAACAGACAAGAAGCGAAGACCAGACTCCATATAACCTAAGACCTGTACCTGAACGACTTTCTAGACCAATTGATCCTAGTAATACTAGACCCAGACGTTCTCGTAGTCAAGGTCCCCACTTAGTTTACGAGTGCGCCTAACCCTTCAGTTGTAACCACTAACCCAATAACTTCCATTGTACCTAGAAATAACAACATGGCGCAAGCCACCGTAATAACCAAGCCACTAGATTTTGTGGAACGGTAGACCCAAGTAATGTAGATAAAAGTAGATTAGAAGAATATGGTGTAAATCGATGGATAGCAGACACAGAAAGCAGAATTTCAGCTGCTGGTATCACAGATGAGAGAAAGAAAATAGATGAAGCACTCTTGTATGTTAGTATGGAACATGGTGATGCACATACAGTTCTTCATTCAGTACTTTTTAGGAATATTACTCTGTTTAACGAATTCAAGAAACAGTGCTTACAGTTTTGGCAACCAGAAGCACAGAAAGATCCATGGTATAACATAGGAACTTTCCATCATCAGAAATATGAGGGTAATCACTTAGTTTTAGCCACTAGAGTAGAAGAAGCTATAGATAGAGTGACGACAGATATGAAAGCTGTAGGAATTGTTGTTGGAAGGAAGGATGAATTTGATGATGATGAAACAGATTTAGCTAGTATATCCAAGGTACTTAGATATATGTCCTTAGGACCAATCTACGATGCTTTGGGTAAGGAAGAAAGAGTAGGCTTAAAGAAGTACTGTGATAGGAAGCCAAATGATGGAATTGTACAAACTTTGATGTACATAGAAAGGAAAGTAAAACAGAATTCATCAAGTAGTAGTGCAGATTTTACGGGAACCGTAGCTAGTGGAAACCCAAGAAATAACAGCAATCAGTCCAATAGAAACCAAACAGGGCAAGCTAGGTCTAGGTATCAGGGAAATAGAAATTCGTTTGATAGAAATGGTGGGAACAACAATAGGAGATTTAATCAATCAAATAGAAACAATCAAGGTAGGCCGCCAAATAGAGGTAACAATGGGAATACCACTGGAACTAATGGAAATAACAGTGGAAATAACAGGACTCCTGGACAGAGGGGAGCTAGTCAAGGCCAAAATTCAGGGAATAATAGGCCACAGTCAAATAGACAAAGTTGTGGAAATTGTGGTTATAACAACCATACAACACAGAATTGTAGAAGAAACAAATGGTGTTCGAATTGCAATAAGACAGGACATTTAATCCAGAACTGTTGGTACAACAAACAGGGAAATTCTCAGGGGTCTCAAAATAACCAAAGTACTCAGCCTAATAATCAGAATACCTCCCCCAGTAACCCAAATCAAGGGGATTCTCAGTGACAATCACAGAGAGTGCAGCAGAAAGGTCCATCCTTACAGAGAGAAATAGTGACAGTGAATAAGGATGTGTCCCCAACAGACATTACTCGAAGTAATGAAATAGTGTTTTCTGTAAAGAATTTTAATACGTGTCAGGAAGAGTTGCCTATCATACAAGTACACTTAGAAGGTGTACAGAGTTCCATATTGTTGGATACAGGCAGTACTGTAAGTATCATAGATAAAGGCACTTTAATAAAACATATAGGTTGTGAGCTTTCCCAAATGAGAGAATCCTATAGGACCATAAAGGGGATCGCTGGAAAGCAAATAAGGGCTATAGGCAATGTCAATTTAGAGATAGAAATTCTAAATAAGAAATACAGGGAAGAGTTTGTGGTGTTGGAAGAGAAATATTTTCCAGCTCAAGCTCTATTTTCCTTCCAGGCTATGAAAAGATGTGGAATTACACTAGATTGTAGCAATGGAAGAGTAACTATCAAGGAAATTGATAGAGGAAATGTTTGCTCTCTTGAAGAAGAGGAACAGTTTCAGATAAACTTGATCACTTTACCTGAGACAGCCTCATCTGAAGAAGTAGACATCCAGCAGATAGAAATAGAAGTTAATGCTAACCCGGGTAGGACAGTGAGTAGAAATTCAATGATAGAAGAAATAGGAGAAGATAGACAAACTACTTTTAAAAGCCTAGAAGCCACTCACAGGAGGAATTCTCAGATAGCAGGTATGAACCTGATAACTCAAGTGCACGACAAGTAGATACCTCCGAAGAACTTAGTTCTTTTTCCCAACCTGACGATCCTGACACGCTAATAGATTGTAGTCACTTAATAATAAGAGAAGATACGGAAGAGAAGTATCTCAATGAGGTGTTGCTGTTAGGCAACCTAAAAATGACAGAGATAGGTTCTGTGATACCGCAAGATGAAAGTTCAGATGATATTGATGTCTGTTACACTGCCGATGCACAGAATGCAGAAGAGATCTGCTTAGTTAGTACTGCCGATGATAATCTTGTAAAACTCAAATTAAACAATAGCGTTATACTGCATCCACAAGGTCTGACAAAGGTTTGTCTTAGAATTGTAACAGATAAAAACCTAGGTGATACAGATGTGTTATTAGTTAATGAAGACTTACCAGACTTTGTGAAAATGGACAATTCCCTGGTAAGACTTAATGGTGGAAATTGCACGACTTATGTGTATAATTATTCTGACAAGAGACTAGAATTGCATGCAGGCATAGAATTCTGTAAGGGAATTGTGATTACTAACCCTCTACTAACCCTAAGTGAAAAAGCATTTGTCTCTGTAGCTGACACAAGAGTTAAATTAGAAGGGGAAGTAAATAATACAGATTTTCCTCATTGTAGGGACAGGTTAATACAGATATTAGAGAAATATAGGAGTGTTGTAGCAGTAACAGGCGATAAGTTAGGAAGGACAGATGTCCTGCAGCACAAAATAGTCATAGAAGATGGTGCTAGACCTTTTTATATACCTAACTACAAACTTCCAATAAGTCAAAGACCCATTGCAGACGAGATGGTTGAAGAGATGAAGGAAGATGGAGTCGTAATTCCTTCTAAGTCACCTTATAATTCACCTTTACTGCTAGTTCCAAAGAAAGACGGTACTTGGAGGATGGTAATAGATTACCAGTAAATTGAATTCCCACACCGTCCCTGATCGAATGCCAATGCCAGTCATTAATGACATGTTAGCTCAATTAGGAGGTGCCAAGGTTTTTCTAGCCTCGATTTACTGAGTGGATATTGGCAAGTTCCTCTCGATGAAGAATCCAAGCATCTCACGGCATTCAGTACTCACAAAGAACATTTGCAATTTGAGGTAATGCCGTTTGGTCTTACTTCAGCTCCTTTAACGTTTGTACGTTTAATGCTGCAAATCTTGGGAGATGTTAAAGACATATCGGTTTATCTTGATGATGTAATAATTGCTAGTAAGGATGTAGAGAGTCATTTCAAGACAATAGAATTAGTATTAGATAGGCTCAGAAAGGCCGGTTTAAAGGTAAAAATTAAGAAATGTCAGTTTCTGAAGAAATCTCTAGAATATCTAGGACATGTTATCAGTGAACATGGTTTGAAAATGCAAGAAGGAAAGATTAAGGCTATTGTGGACTATCCAGCCCCAAGAAATTTGAAGGCACTAAGAAGATTCCTAGGTATGGTAGGGTATTATCGACCTTTCATAAAGGGATTTGCTACCATAGCAAAACCATTAACTGAGTTAACTAGGAAAGATGCTAGCTATGAGTGGAAAGATGAACAGGAAGCAGCGTTCAAAACACTAAAGGATATGTTGATAACAGATCCTATCCTAGTTTATCCAGACTGAGAAGGAATTCTACTTAGCCTGTGATGCTTCAAGTACAGGACTAGGTGCCGTCTTGATGCAAAAGGATAAAACAAGGATGAGGACTGTATACTATGCCAGTAGAGTTTTGAATGCAGCTGAAAGAAATTACAGTACAACAGAAAGGAATGTTTGGCATTAGTCTGGGGATTACAGAAATTTAGGCACATTTTGCTAGGACATAAAATTAATGTTCTTACAGATCATAAACCCATTTGTGATCTTTTTCAAGAAAAGGGTTTTTACCAATAATATGAAGTTCAATAGATGGTTCGTTAGCGTATAAGAATTTGCCCCAGAATTTAGATACATACCTGGTAAATATAACACATTAGCTGACACCTTATCTAGATCACAAGAAGAGAACGAAAAACAAATTACCACTCATAATTTCGCCTTCAGTTGTCAAATCACAGACTTAGATTTAGACAAAGTTCGTCAGGAACAACAAAAGGATTCTAGAATAAGGGAAGTAATTGGTAACCTCTTGCAAGGTGAGAAAAATTCAGAGTTTCAATTGATAGATGGGTTATTGTACAAGACTTCAGATGAACCAAATGCTTGTTCACGTTTGTACATTCCTAATACACTAATACAAGACGTTTTAGAACTAACCCATTCATACAAGTTATCAGGACATCCTGGAATTAAGAAAACATGTAGAACAATCACTAGAAACTATTTTTGGCCTCGATGTAGTGAAGATGCTACTCGATTTGTTCAGAATTGTACCTATGTAATATACATAAGGGGAATGTCAACGTCAAGGCTCCTCTGGAAATGTATCCTTCAGAATTAAATCCTTTTCAAGTAGTCACAATGGATTTCTTAGGTCCATTCCCGAACGCCATCAGAGGAAATAAACAGATTTTAGTTTTCATTGACTATTTGACCAGATACGTAGAAATTGTTCCAACTAGAAACAGAGAAGCATCAACGGTGGCAGAAGCCTTTAAGTCTAGAATTATAACCAGACATTCATGTCCTCAAGTTTTGCTCTCAGACAATGCTGCTGAATTTACTAGTGACATTCTAACGAATTTGTGTGACTTTTATGAAATACAGAAATGTCAAATAACAGCATATATGCCAAGCTCAAATGGAGCAGTAGAAAGAACAAATCGCAAGATAAAGGATGTTCTAAAAACATTGGTAACCCCTAGCACTGAAGACTGGGACTTGACTCTCGAAGACATACAATTTACTCTAAACAACACAGTAAATGAACCAATAGGAGAAACTCCTCATTTCCTATTGTATGGCTACCAAAAGAGAATGCCAAATTCACTTTTGGATGATGCTGCACCACCCAGACGTACGTACAACTACGAGGACTATATTGCTTGGAAGACAAGACGCACGTACGAGACCGTTAAAGTCACCAGGGCTAGATTAAAGGAGTTACATAAAAATCTAGTAAGTATTACAATAACAGATCCACCATACCCTCGTTAAAGGTAGGACAACAAGTTTATGCACTCATGTTCTTGAAGGGCCTAATATTAAAGTATCACCAAAATTTCGAGGTCCATATAGAGTTTTAGAAGTTTTGAAGTTGAATAAATTCAAGTTAATGCATGAAATTACCTTGAAAGAATCCATTGTACATTGGAACCACATTAAAGTAGTTCATTCAGAACCTTGGTCGTCTACCCAGTTGAAAGATTTGTCCAATAAAGATAAGATAGATAATAAAATAGAATCTTCAATGACCCCAAGGTATAATTTGAGAAGAAGGTAATGGCAAGTGCAATGGTAAACAAATGTAGTTGATAAGATTTTTACTGCTTAATAACATTATTTCAGCAAATGGATTGTATGGTGGTTGGCAGTGAATCAAATTGTGAACTCACTCGTACAACTAAGAAAGGGAGCCATCATCAAGGAACATGGCAAGGTTAAGATGATACAGGACCTAGCCATTGTTAAGATCCAGACGGACTCCATTATCGATCAGAGAGAGCAGTTAGTCCAGCTGAGCAATCAGATACAGGCAGGATTACAAAGTGTCCAAGATAGAAATTTGTACGACATGCTCTCCAAGTTGCAGAGGGACATCGATAGTGTTATGCCAAGGAAAGTAGTAAAGCGATCACTCATACCCTTTATAGGCGTCGCTTTACACAATCTCTTTGGAGTGGCGACCGATGGTAATGTTGAAAGGCTAAAGGAAAGAGTGGCACAACTTGAAAATTGGGCTTCTGAGCAGGGCACTGTCTATAATAAAGTAATAGGAAATGTCAATCAAAATCAGAAAATGATCACAGTGCTGAAAGAATTTGTGAATAGTGCCCTCCATAATGTTTCATCAGAAATTGCTAGAATCCATCAAACAGAAATGATGGAGCAACTGCTCATAGAAACAAGTAATTTCCTTCTGGAATACAAGGAATTACTCAATGCAATCATGATGGCAGGTAAAAACCTGCTGTCGCCTTTTCTGATAACCCCTATTGAAATTGAAGCCATTATTCAGAAATGTGTTGTGAACAATCACTTGAAGCCACTAGTAGAAAATATAGTGGACTATTATGGCCTGATCACAGTGAAAGTGGTAGCCAATCAAATCATACTAGTGATCCCTTTCAACAATCCAGACGTCAACTCATTGATGTCAGTCTATCCATTCCCAATGGTAGTAGATAATAAGTCCATTGTACTAGAAGGAACAGTTCGACACTTTGCCTTGCAGCATGATTCTTTCCTAGTGACCGAAATTCCCGAACATAAATTCAAGGAATGTGTCATGCTTAATGATGGTGTATATGTTTGTAACATTGTGAATTTCTATGAACCCTTGAATGCTGTTCATTGCCTAGATGATCTTGTAAACAACAAGAATGGTAAGAACCATTGTAAATATATACCGTTTACAGAAACTTTCAAGGCTCAAATCATTGATGATGAAATTTTTGTGTTCTCAGCAAACAGATTGAATGCTAAGATTGACTGTAAGTCAAACAAAACAGAAGTAGTTTTCATTAATGTACACTCGTTTTCATCTGCTTGTGAATTGGTCATTTTACATAATTTGTATTACAAACCTACAGTCTTCACGACGTACAGTTTGGATTTCAGTAAAAGTGTACATCAGTTTGCAGTTATTAATGAATTTCAACTTTCAGAACTGGAATTGGAGACATTCGCAAAGCTAGAAGAGGTTCATACTTTCTTTCATACATATAAGACCGAGATTTCTCCTATCATGTCATTCATAAATGTCATTTTTTTGGTACTGTTTGCTTTTATTTCCTTTATAATTGTCAGGAAATTAATACTGAATAAGCTTACCATAATCAAGGACATGATGGACAGAATCCTTCCTAAAGAGTGATAGCGTTTACCATTGACTTGCACTTGAACATTTGATGATTGATTTTTTTTTATTTTACAATTTATGATTGATAACCAGAGAGTAATAGGCATTTGATATATTTACTTTGCCATAATTTTTCTGCATTTAGTTTGAGTATTTGATATATAAATTCATACTTGTATTGTTTGTGTTAGCACTATGATGCATTATAATATTTCTTGCATTTGTTGCTTGTTGATAGAAATGATTGAAATTGAAGTAATTGACTATTAGAAATTATTGAAATTGAAGTAATTGACTATAGTCAAGTTGAGTTGGTTATCTACTTGCATTGTAGTCAATGCAGGTAGGTGACCGAGTGATGTTATGCAGTGAATAAGTATGAGATTCACTGATCGGGATTATGAAAGAGAGAGAGAGAGAGAGAGACGATGTTTATAATTTAAAATGATGAGCCATGAGACCAAGTAAATTGAAGACTAACCATAACAAACCTCCAAGATGTGGGAAAGGAAGGAGGAGTTAGAGGATAGGTTATGAAGCGAAAAGGTCAGCAAAATTGACCTGATTTGTCCTTGCCAAAAGTGGGAGTTAAGATTGAACCATTAAGAGTAAAGTAGACGTCCTCAAGGAGGCGGAGTTTTATTCAACATAGGTCCAGAGTTCATTCTGATCAATTTTTAGCCAGAGTTACTTGAAAACCAAATTGGGTAGGATTGTGTCACTCGCTCCTCTCTTAACATCAAGAAATTTCTAAGTCCAGTGTGGCTGGCCGTGTGAAATAGTTTAGGTTAAGATTAAACTTATGAAAAACCGTGCCCGGTGAATTCTTACCCCCTCTTGGAAAAGTAGAAAGTATTAATAGACAATTTCAACCTAACTTACCGAGTCCCCTGCGTTACTATCAAGTGAAAGTCAACAGACAGAAACGGAGTCATTCATATGTGGTGCAACGCAATACCAATAAAAAGTGCAATCATAACATATATATATATATATATATATATATATATATATATATATATATATATATTAGCATATTCCATACTGATTAACTTCAATGACTTTAGTAATAATGTAATAAGGAATGTACCTTGAGACCTCGAACGAAGTCAGTTCCTGAGAATGAAAACTGGAATTTGAGCAAAGCTTCCCAGACATTCGGCATCGCAGTCGTAGCCTGCGGTCGACCAAGACAAATACCCAAAGCTGTCAAAAGTCCTAAATAGTCTTAAAATACTCGAATCTTTTTATATGCTCGTCTGGGAAACAAGGGAGTAACAGAGAATAAAACTATTGTGACAAGCTAACTTCAGAGAGAGAGAGAGAGAGAGAGAGAGAGAGAGAGAGAGAGAGAGAGACAGAGACAGACAGACAGACAGACAGACAGACAGACAGACAGAGACCTTTAAGCTTAGATTCTCCTTAGAGAGAGGGAAAAGGGCGATGAGGGAGATCTACTGGTATAATCCTTTCCTTTCTCCAGGGATCCTTCCTCTCTTTTGTTCTACCCAGAAGGATTTCCCTCGACTGCAGTCCTCATCTGGGCATTGTGGGGTCAAGGAACAGCGTCTTCTATTTGCGTTACTTCCCAATAAACCCTTTTCGTCTTCTTTAATTTTTTAGGTGAACTTGGAGATCTTTTTGGTACCTAGTCTCTCATCTGGTCTTCGTGTATCTTTCACATCCGGGGTCATTTGTGACATTGTGTGTTTCTTAATCCCAACTGAGTTACTCTGAGAGTCGTTTTGCTCAATGTAGTTATCAAAGGCCTTCCCTTTTCTCTCTGCATTTTACGCTAGATGATAATTCTGGCACCATTTGTAAACGAAGCTAATCCAGCTTCAACATTTACACAGCGTCATATCATGTCTTAATAAAAATGTGTTTTTAATGGATCTACAACGATGTTTTTCAGGAGGCTGTTAGTACCAAGAACTGATAACCACCTTTGATGACAATATTTCGCAATGGAGTTAAATTTAGTAGTCCATTTGCCACTCTTATAATTTCCATTGGGAACCTATGAATCTTTTATAGTACAAGGTATTATGGTATACATCTAATATCCTGGTTTTTCTGAAGCATTTTAATTGGGTTGTCCTCTTGACAACTTTGGGCAAATCCTGAAATATGGAAATCGTCGCCATTATATAAAATTCAATTTTTTTTCAATATCTCTGTAAATTTGTATGATAATATATCATATGGGATGTCTATACCCATGTGTTCATGGTCAAGGATTAATTTTACGTCACAAAAACCGATATAACATGTGCAGTTTTATTTGTACAGACATTATGACAAATAAAGTTATAAAAATCTTACAACAATACATGAAATTCGACATATTATTTATTATTGCAAACTGTTCTTACAAATTAAACTTATGCTTTTGTGTGTATTTTTAACTGCCAAGATACACAGCTTCTTGCATCATGTACATATATGTGCTCCTAATAATAATAGAAAAATTGTGCGTTTAGTTGTGCATACTTGTTGAAATAACCAGTTGCCTTCCCTCTCTGCACAAAGAAATTGATGTGCAGGCAGTGTTGGTTTTATTAGATTATCCACCCTGTGCTTGCCTGTTGGATGCTGCCGTGCTTCCTCCATGTGTGCAGATATTTCATCAAAGTACTTTTCACCATCTTGAAAAAGGTGCTGCAGCAGGACAACAGTTACCATGCGGAATGCTCTCATAGCCCTTACCCATGCCTTTCTGCTCATAATTCCTGTAAGATGTCCAAACACTGCTCCAACTAGAACATCAAGACCTGTTCCCTATGCATCTCAAGAAAGACATGATTATGTGCATTGCTCCTGGACGAAGTATAACATCTCTGAACCTTTCTGATTTCCACCACTTGATCTGCTGAGCCACCATATACAGCTGCATATCAATGGACAGGTTGGCATAAGCCATTTGCTGCTCAGCCAGTGACTTTTTCACGTAGATAAGTGATGTAAGCACTGTATGTGGATGAGAGGGTGGAGAATCTATCAGATGCCCAATTAGATACACTGTGGCAGCTTTGGGTGAAGGTGGACCTTGCTCTCTGGCAGCTTGATTATTAAATCCACCGCACTTCATGGTAAGTGTATTTAGCCACTGGGCATCTTTTTGCAGAGCAGACTGAAGGCTCTTCTCCCTGGCACATACACCTCTATATGGGATTCCTTCTGTTATTGAGACAGCAGGAGGTTAACTTTCTTTGGACCAGTGTAGTGCTGCAGTACAATAGGCTGTGTAATGCTAAGAGATTGTGCCACTGTTTTGTGCAGGCCAGGAATACTAAGGTTCATGACTCCAATCTCAGCACTTCCCATCTCAATGATGCCATCAGGATTCATCTGAAAATCATGAGCCATGACATGGGTTTCTCGACGCCCAATTGGAGTTGAGACCTGAACCTCAAAATTATCAGACCATCCAAACACCGGACCCACTCTCTGAGTCATGCCCATAGTATGATGTAGAAGACTGCTGTTGTCTCCCACAAATTTTGCAGCTGACTTTGGATTTGGCGTATCACCTCATCATATGAAACAATGAAACCATGGTCATGCAATAGCTTGATTAATTCAGAACTCCCATACTTGTGGTGCAGCTTCACAGCTACGCCTAGTGTTGTTTGGTTTCTGGTACCTGTAATGTGCCTCTGTAAAGCTTGAGCTAAACTCAGGGATTTTGAGTTACTTGGCCATTTGATACTAGTTCTGAAATTATTTTAAGTAATGTTTCACTTGTCTGTTTAAGTATGTTGTTGTAGATGAACTCTGTTAGATCATAAACTGCATTATTACACTGCACAGATTTTGCTTCATGTCTGACCTGCCTAATCACTGCTTCAGTAGTGGCTTCATCAGCTGAGTCTGCTTTGACTCTCTTCAAAGTCTTACCCACAAAATGTCTAAACCCAACAACTGAGGCACAACCCTCCATATGTACAATAACATCATCTTCTAAATAGCTTGTAAGTTTTGTAAACATATGTTGGCGAGACAGAAGACTTCCAAAACCACAGTATGTATCATGTAGTTCAATAGACGTCCACATGCCTAGATACTGATTGGCATATGTGTCATCAATTACCATCTTTAGTGCATCATCATCCAATACTAGGGACGGGGTTGCCAAATCAGTGTATTTTGGAATTACCATGAATTCATCATAACACTTTATATGGTATTGTGCATCAGCAGCAGGTAAATAAGAAATAGCCCCTTTCATACGGATTTCAGCTTGTCTGCCCCATTCCTCATTTCTCTGCTCACAGACATCCAAAAGTACATCTTTAAATGCAGGAAGTCCAGGGCGATCTTTGGTCTCACATCTCACAACTCGTTCCCAGTGGTCAGGGTGTTTTGGGTCTTTCGGAACACAATCTTTGACACAGATAAGGCAATGTTGTAGGAAGTGAAAGGTGGAAAGCTGAGACCTTCTGACCCTGGAGGCACTTGGCTCTTCACTCTCAGAAGTTGAAAAGCCTTGTTTTCTTTTCTTAGATATATATTTTGCTACATTTTGCTTAGTGTATGCACAATAACATGTTTTGTGACATTCAACAGTTGCATTTTGTCCAGTTGTATCAAGAATAGCTTGCAACTTTAAATGGAAATTATCACCTCTCTCTTTACTACGTTGAACCATTGTGTTGATACCTTGTATCTGAAGGCTTGAAGAGTTCCCTCCTTGCGACAGGATGGAATCAGACAGGATTCACCAGCCATCTGAGGAAAAAGTACCAGCACCATGTAAAATACCACAAGAGTGTTTGCACTAAAAGTTAGCACTTTATATCACCCAACATCACCTTGCTAAAAATAGTAATTGCTGACTAAGGCTACATTACATCATTACAATGCATATATACAAGCATGCACTATATAGATAATGGATTATCCAAGCAGTGACTACATCTACTGTAGACATAAATCCAGACCCTTCATGTTCGGCAGTCCAAATTCTTAAACAAGTTTTTTTAATTGCTATATAATTAAAATTAAAGATCTGGTTAACCTGAAAGTTAGGTGCATTATATCTGTGGTTCTCCATTCATGCAGGGTCCAAAGCAAACTAGTTTAAGCCACTAGATAAACATACAGGAACTACTTCATGCCAATACTTCATGTTAAAGTAAAAATCCTGTAAATAGACATCTTTATGTTAGTATTCAAGAACAAACAAAGATGATTTCACATTGGTACACAGTGCCAGTACACTAAAGAAAGAGTTGCACTTGTAGATTTATTTAAAGTTTTTGTTGTACAAATTCACATAAGGAATTATATCACCTCTTTTAATTCAGCTTCTAGCATTGTCACATGTTATTTTTATGTAATGGTACAATACAATTCATGCATAATGGCTAATGATAAATAGAGCTGCCTTGACTATGAGTACTACATTTTTACAATAATGAAAGTGTATGAATTGTCTTGGGTGAAGTTTTCACCATAATTATCTTTTACGCAAATTAGCTGTTCACTTACATTTTTGGGTACCGTGAAAAAGGGTATTATCTTCAGTTTAACGACTGGCTTGTATTATCGTCACCTATCAGAATATTAACGAAATCAAACAATATAAAATAAAGGCCTCAAAAGTTTGTTTTTCCTTTGACAGCTATTAAATACTTTATATAAAAATTGTTGCACCTGATTGGACGATAATAAACGCAGGTCAATAATACCCTCATCAATGGTATCCCATATTGCATTTAGGCATAATGTATACCTGCAACAAAATATTTAATAAGTTTATCGTGTTCCTTTACCTTAAAAACATGGGTATAGACATCATATTATTTATATTATCATGTATAGAAACAAAGATATAGAAGAAACTAGGTTTTTAGTAATGGCGGCTATTATTTACATATAACAGGAGTTGCCCAAAGTTGTCATGAGGACAACCAAGTTGAAGAACCTAAAAACACCTTAGGATAGCAAATCTATCAAGAAACCTTGTACTATGGGACATTCAAAGGTTACCCATTTTGGCAAATGGGCTATAGTCAGAATTACGGAAGGTCTTTACGTGCTGATAGACATTGCTTATTTTCAGCAGTTATATATATAAATGAATGAAGATATCACTTGTCAAATGGAAGTAATTTCCTGAAACAGAAACTTCAGTCTGGCGTACCACTTCCGAACTGCTTCCTCCACCTTTCACTTGGAAACTATCTCTCTTCTGCAAGGGTTTAGGAAGAGGCGATGACAGATCTTATTCATGCAGGTAGGGGAAAGAATGAAACCGGAGATAAGAAGCAAGGGGAGAGAGTCGGATTTGCATCGGCGGGGGTTGGGGGTGCTGCCCCTGCATCCCTTTTGGTAATCAGAGGAAGACTTTTGGGGCCATGATAAAGAATGCATGGGAACCCTCCTTCATTTGGGAACATATTATGGCGCTGCAGTTTCAGAAGGACTGAGGAAAGCGGGAAAATAAGTGAGATGGCAGTCATTACTATGTATTTGTAAGGCATAATCAATCTTTTGAAGACAAAAAAATCAAGTGTAGATAAAACCACGTTTTTTAATGGTTTTCACGAACGAAGAGAGTCAATATGACATGAGTGTTAATTCAGTCCATACGCTTCTAGTTCCTATTCAAGTTGATTAGCTTCGGGCGACGAGATAAAGCGAGATTCGGTCTAATCTTAAAGAAAAAGGATTAAGAAAAGCAGTGTCACTGAATTTGATATATGAGAATTACAGATTAATACACTCAAAAGGTTATCATACTATGAATGGCAACTTGATGATATTCGTTAGAAGTCCCTGATGTGACATGGAAGTGTCTGATGATGAGTAGGTTCCAGGAGCAGGTGTCTGCTCTCCTCTCCTCTCTTCAGTATCTCAGACCTTTCAGTTTTCTGTTCGGACGTCTCCAGACCAGTACAGCTTTGGCTGACTAAATTCAACTGTTTTTTATTCCAGTGATTTAGGTAATGAACACTATTTGTGTATATATAGTCTCTTCATTAGAACTGAATGATGAATAGGTCAAGAATGTTATGAACAAGTCCACGGTCTTTTAATGATTCATTCTTGTGTCATTCAACGAGAAATCTCCCATTCACATTCTCAATATAAAAAAATCCCGGAGTACATCGACTTCCATATCACTTGCTCAACCACTTTTCTTTGAATGCTCAACTAATATTCTAATGAAGGCAAACTTCCTTAATTACTCCGATTGCAATAGGATATATATTAATCTAAAGCCCAGAAACTCAAGTCATTCACAATTAACTTTACTCCCATTATACTAAGTCAATGTACACAGGTTGCTAAATACTGAACTCCTGTTAGTTTTCACAACACTTAACAGGAAATAAAACGCATAAGCATTTTGGAGGTATTGATATTTACTTTATAAGAATATTCGAATACGTCCTCACAATTCTATATAAAATTCTTTTAGTGATATGTAAAGTAGAATTTTTAATGGCGTTTGAGAGCCTTTGAAATGATCAGAAGCCTTTGTATAAGGAATATTACAGAAAGGTTTGCTTTTACAGCACCTGAAGACCCTTCAATGTTTTCCGTGAAATTCTCTTGAAAAGAAAAAGTGCAAATCGCAAAAGCGCACAGGCAGGACATCCAGGACACACATCTGAATTAAGACAAAACAAATGTGGTTCGCTCTTTCACTGAGATGTTCATGAGCATCCTTGCTTATTGAGTTGTTTATTGCCTCTGGGTGACACAACTCACGATCTTTAATTCTTGAATCAGGTAAAAGCTTGGCACTTAAGTGATAGTTAATAGTTTGATTCTTACATAATCAGATTGTTTTCTTGATAAATTAAAGTTTTTTGAATTAAACTTGATTAAGAGATACTTAAATCTTACACTGTCGTCAATTAATGGTAAATCTTTTGAGATTGCAAACTTTACATATAACTTTTGAACTTAGAAATAAATCTGTTTGTTTAAAGTTTTTAAAACATAGCGTTTCATTTTGATTAGCAGTACTTACAGACATTAATGAGTGTGTATAAGGTAAGTGATATTCCTGTTTGTTCACCTAAGACTTATCTAGGTAAAATAGAACCAGAGAGACAGCTACAGTGCTGGTTGAAGTGAAACTCATATTCCATTAATCTGGATATAACTTAGTAATTGTTACCTCATCCATAACTTGATAAAGTTACAGTGATAAGTAAGTTTGTAGGATCATTATACCTTTATAGATTCAGTCGAAGCTTTGTTATGAGGTTTCAAGTATCTGGTCGATGTGAGGTAACTTTTGATATTATCATTTGCACAACAGATTTGTTGGCCTATTTGTGTAATAACCAGGTGCTTGATCACTTCGTAACAATATATATATATATATATATTTTATTTATATATATATATATATATATATATATATATATATATATATATATATATATATATATATATATATATATATATATATATATATATATAACAAGTGATGCAGTGTTCAATAGTCAGTAAATATGGATACGAATCCATATTCTTCGTAGCCGTTCAGTGGAATATGGAAATTGAGAGAATGTGTCTGTCAAGTTTTTCTAAAAGGCGTATACTTCAAAATATGAATTGAATTCATGTAGACTTCACTAGGATGAAAGCCTAATCCATCATCGCTGACATAAAAGAGAGTTTTTGCACTACTGTGATTTATGGCTGAGGAATTTCTGGCACTGAATAGTGATGGATCGCTGAATATGAAATCTCACTTTTACGGTTGTGTTTTTGTGAGGAGGTTATTTTATGAGGGAATAAGTGATGCATTTGGAATAGAATCTACGTCTCTCCGTGGCTTTTTCACTTGGATTACCTTATTTCATTATAATCCTTTCATCTGTAAGATAAAAGCACCGGTTTTTACATAATACATCGTCAATACCTTTAAAACGTAATAATAATGAAAGATTTTTCTTTATAATAAAGATAATTCAAAGAAGAAGAGTTTCTTTAGCTTCACTTAACACTTACTTCCCTCTTTTGCAACTGCTAGTAATCAATCTGTCACATGAAATATTGACGCACATGATAGCACTGTTAACACGCGTGTTCTTACTGTCAATTCCTCTCGCCTCTATTACTTTCCAAATGTTCCTGTGGATCTGCGGTGCACAGATTTACTGCAGGGGTGAAACGAAGAATGCTCGCCAGCGCTCATCAGAGCTTCTTGGAGAACGCCTGGTAAGAAGATTTCTAGAATTGCAATATGGAAATTTTCCAGAGCTCATGTCAAATTTATTCATACTCTTTCGCCTATTCGGCTTGTAAGAATTCTGAGAGAGAGAGAGAGAGAGAGAGAGAGAGAGAGAGAGAGAGAGAGAGAGAGAGAGAGAGAGAGAGAGAGGGTTGCCCCATCAACAACGTCTTTCTCTAAAAAAAGTGTCGTAAGAGATTTATATTATAAAGTTTACTTTACCAGGAAACCCTTCTCTCCACTTGTTGTATTCACAAAGGCTTCAGGCCACAGTCCCCATCGCTGTATTGTTGCGAAGACAGCAGGTCAAAGGACAGCCTTATACCATATGCACTACTTCTCATGATAGATTTTTTCTTTCTTTATTCAGGTTTTTCTTTGTTTCCCAACATTCAGTTGGTGTGTCTCTCTTCTTCACACTCCGGTTCTTTTAAAGAGTTTCTCCTCCTTGTCTCGCTGGTTTTCGATTTTCCTGTGTGGAACTTGATGGTGAGTTAGTTCCCACACTGAGTTTCCGTATCTTTCTTGAGTATTTTTTTTTAACATTCTCTTTCTCTCTCTCTCTCTCTCTCTCTCTCTCTCTCTCTCTCTCTGCTCTCTCCTGCCTAAGCTCAAGGATTTGTTCCCAAAGACCGTTGCTGCTGAGGTAATTAATACCCCTTCCTAAACTCTGTTTTTAAATGAGTGCTCTCTCTCTCTCTCTCTCTCTCTCTCTCTCTCTCTCTCTCTCTCTCTCTCTCTCTCTGTTGTTTTTCTCTTTGTGGCCTTAAGTTACTTGGTCTACAACTGAGTGAACGAGACCCGTTCTTCCTTAATCGTCTCTCTTCTGTGATGTATCAAATATGTTCCTGTCTATTTGCAGAATTTCTGGCTGTCTCAACATCTCGACCGACGTCTTCCTGGAAGAAAGAAAACTGTTCTTTTCCTTCATCTTTTCTTGGTGAATGAAGAAAAAAGCAATAGCTTCTGGTCAAATATTTCTTCTTCTTTTGGAAAGACTCTTTGTCCAAGGAAATTAAACGTTTCTCTTCGAAAAACCAAAGGAGAGTCAAAGAACTTGAACACCCAACAAACAATGTTACACTTTTGTCCATCGCCGTAACCACTTGCCAAACCAGTGGTTATCCTAATATTGACAGTCTTGGATCTTTGTAGTGTCATCTTTTACTGCAGTCTTTAGTGGCTCTGACCGGCATGCACAGAATAACTTTGTATGTGAAAAGCGAATTGTTGAATCCAATGTTAACCTTCAAATTATATACCTCAAATGTAACACAAAATCATAACTTGAAATCATACTTCATAAAAAGGACTCTTAAAAGATAGTATGGTGACAGTAGCATTAAACAAAACGAGTGCTATTTACCAAGAAATGCACGCAAATAGAGCTTACGTTACCTCTGGCATTTTCCTTTGTTTTTGTCAGGCAACGGTATTCCTTGGCAGTAGTCCTTCACTTCGTTAGTGCTTTGGCGCTATTGCGAATCTAGGGCCGTGTTTCCTTGCCTTACACATTTCGTCACTTGACACCATATTTACGCTTCTCACTATAACAACATTATCGCCACCCGGTGTAATACAGCTGTAGTGAAACATCAGATGGCCCAACAGCGACAGATACATTCAGTCAGGCAGATTATCACTGAAAGAAGCGGATATTCATAATCCTTAATTTAGTTGGACATCCAATGTCAACAGAAGTTTTTTTTTATTCAATTCCACCCCTCTGTACACAGATATGCCCCTTAAGTTATGGCTAAATGAAGGTATTACTTTAACATGTTTGTTAAAGTAATATCTTAATATCCACAAACATGAAAAAGTAAAGAAAATAAAGGAAAAATGAAAAAAATCAAATTATGCATAGCCGAGAAGGAAAAGGAGAGAAAATTGGGCTAGCGCGTGGTTCCTATTCGAAATAAAACGCTTTGCTAACGACGCCAGGTAGCGAAAACCTTTTGTGCATTCAAGAAAGTCTTGGAAAGCACAAACTGTCTCAACACTGATATGCAAGATACCGAGGGGAGAGATTGATTGTGTACTCGGAGAAATTCAAAGCAAGTCATTCATTTATTCATTTGCACGGCCTCTTTCTTCAGAGACCAAAGAAAGTGAATGAAAGACTCGAGCATTTCCTGTGCTGCCTGAGAGCGAGCGACAGATGGGAAGATGCTGTACGGTTGAAAGCGCCTTTTTGGCTTTGATACTGTGAGCAAATCCTGGATTTTCTGGAATGGAAGCTGTAGGTTCATTTGACCAAAACGCTTGAGACTCGAGTCAAATAAAACGAGGTCTTGCGTCAAAACCTTATATTTTTTTTTTTTTTTATTCATATCAGTGGTCTTCAACTATTTATCATCCATTTTCACGTAAAATGGAACTTATTTGATTTATTTGACGTACTGGCAGCAACATAACTCACTGAGCACGTGATGAAATTGCAGTTAATCATAACATCTATAAAAAAAAACCAGTAAGTTGTGTCATCAACTTGGCCTCAGGTGGACCTTCAATAAAGAAGTCTTGATGATCATTAGCCCTTTGAGCTTCGTGTCCCTCCCACATGGCTCGTTCAGCAAAGGCAACACACTGCTTGTGGATCCTGAATAAAAGACAATCCTTAATGCTCCTTTAGACTCGGAGATTCCTATTTAACAGCACTTGAAAACTAAACAAATAAATCTGGTAAAAGCAGAAAACTCAGTATCGTCCGTTTTCTATATCTCATGATATAGTACTAAAGACCCGAGATTTAGCTTCTGTATATTATTATTATTTAAAATATTGTCCTCCTTCCTGTATGCGAGCAAAATCCTTGGATGTTGATCTTTTAAATGTAGTTCGGAGTGAATGCTGTACTTTGTCTCAACTTTCGAAAAAAAACGTTTGAGGCGTTGTTGGGAAATGTCTTTTGCGCGTCTTCCAGAACCTCTTTTCAACTGGGAACTGCCTGAATATCAAAGACGATTTTCATCTTACTGTTATTGATAAGGAAGTCCTAAAATTAAAAAAAAGTCAGCAAAATCATTTTGATACAATTTTCACAACTGCTTTAAAGCTTCTGACCGGTATTAGTAAGAAGCAGCGAAAGAAACCTGTGGTCGGTGGAAAATTATGCTGTGGGGAAACGTTGCCTAACTGCATAGCAAGTGTCATGACGAAGACCTGAACAAAACTGCCAATGACCCACAAAGGCCCTTCGGTTATGTTCGCCAGTTCCAGTTTCTCATTTCATTTGATATATACTGAACAGTTGTCGTTACGTCTGTTTCTTTTTAAGGGTTACTTATAGTCTGGAAGCATGTATGTATGTAATGTTCAACAATAATAATAATAATAATAATAATAATAATAATAATAATAATAATAACAATAATAATAATAATAATAATAATAATAATAATAATAATGATAATAATAATAATAATAATTCTCCTCTCTCTCTCTCTCTCTCTCTCTCTCTCTCTCTCTCTCTCTCTCTCTCTTCCGATACACACAGTTATTCAAAACAACGTTTGTGTGAACATAAAAACTTAGGGATATCTTATGTTTAATACTGAGGAATTACATTCAGTGTCATCATACCTACTTGAAAGAAACAAAATGGAAGGGATTGTGAGCATTTTATAAAGCAGGCTATGAAACAAAGAAAAAATAAACAATAAGGAAAATTTTAATGAAGAGATGGTTTCTCAAACACAAAATCAGATACAATACGTACATATTAAAAAAGAAGCAGAGCACCATTGTGTCCTCGTGTCAAAGCAACGCATGGCTACCCACAACATAAGCGAAAAAATCCTGCAACATCAACTGTTTCCTGTTCCCCTTCGTAGCTGTGCACATCTACAATCCGCGGCCGGTGGTTTTACTTCTCAAATCATTTCAGCATATGTAACAAGGATAACAATAAAGGATCTTACTTCCTATTAGCGATATGCTTTCGAGTAATTCTGATGAAAATAGCAACAAATAAAGCAAACCACCAACAATGATATTCTTTATAAACTTGCACGATGTGAAGAAAATTAAAAATAAGGCGACAAAAGCAAAAGGCAACAAGAGGAGCACGAAAGAGAAGAGGGGAAGGAGGTCAAGTGTCTGAGAATGACAGATTGGAGAGTGAGTGTTCGGTGTCAAAATGACTGACGCTTTTGCTCGCCAAAAGAAAATTCTTCGAAGTTTTCTCGAAAAACACAGGATATATGAGTCATTTCTAAATATGAAGACATCGTGAAAGGAGTCGTTCCTGGTGCAAAGAAAAATTATTTGTGAATAAAGATTTGTGCCTCGCTACAAATATTCATGAAGGGTTAAAATCTCTCAGGATTACAAATGTGACCAAGACATTTGCTTTTTTGGATATCTCGGGAGTGGTGATCCCTCAGCATATGGGGCTGATAAAGGAGTGAGTTATGGGTGAATCTCTCTCTACCTCAAATGAAGAACGAATAGATCTGGATACCTCTTGGCCACTGGCCAACAAGGAGCCAGCAGGTTCTTGCTGAGCACCAGGGTGATCGACACCTGATTTATCACCAAGGGAACCAAGCTGAATGACAGAAAGCTTTAGAAGTTTAGGTAATGCCACGAAGGCTGGATGGCATTATCAGAGCAACCTTTGGGTCTGGAATGGAAGAGCACTGCACTAGGCACTTCCTTTTCAAGCCATGTGGTGAACAAGTTGATCACTCAAATTCCCCAAAGCTTGAACAGATTTCCTACCACTCAAGCTTATGGAGACTCCTTACTACCTAAGATTTGCCTCTAGTAACTGTGGTGCCCTGTCATGACATGCCTCATACCTAGAATGTACCTAGCTGATATCTTGATGGCACCGTGAATCACCCAGTCATTCATCTGCATTCCCCTCTGAATGAGGAGAAGGAAGCTACTTAGATTTGTTGCTATGGTTGTGTAGTAGCTTATCAACACCAGTGAGTAGCTCATTACTCAATCTTGAATACTTGCAGGCCCAGCAATGCTGTGTACATCTCCAAGGCATTAATGCACAGATGAGTGTTGTCTCCCATCCTTACAACCAAATTGAATAGGCTCTCCAGATTAGTCACCCTCCCTTCCAGCAACGTGTCTGAAAACAGAAGAGTATCCAAAGGTGAAAAATTCAGTGAACTCCCTTGAGAAGGATCCTTTCATCCAGCCACCTGGCAAGCTATCCTTTTTTTCTGGCTGAGGGGCACATGATGAGACGTAGGGTCGATGGATGTGACCAACATTGCTTTAGTCATCACCAAAATGAATGCTGGTGGAAGCACCCATGTGAATCAACTCTTCATGAATAACAGTTGACCAGGGAAATCCTACTAAAGCAAGCCGGTTGTTCCTTTCAAGGCAGGAACTGCACCATTACCTACCTAAACTTACCAATAAAACAAGTAGATAAAACAGCTCTTATTGCTGCGTTGTCTATCAGCATGCTCAAATATTTACCCTACTGCTTGAGTACAAGATATGACCTATCTCAATTTATCCCAATCTACAGATTTTGGCAAAAGTCAAGAATACAATCTCTTACTTTCAACAACATCGCCTCCAAGAGCACCATTACTGACAGATCATCAAAATAACGATGAAAAAATGCATAGCTTTTGCTTCTTTACAAGTTTAAATAAGCTAAAGGTGACAGCAAGATGAACACTCATGTGAACAACAGAAAGCATGAAGTTGCTCTTGAAAGGAATTTAACATATACTGTGTTGTCTTCATCTTGAAACATAGATTTTTCCATTGGAATGAGTCAACTGTAGAAGTTGTGGCACTTGCTCTCTTCAGTTCCAGTGCCTTCTCATTAACCCCTTCACCTCTTCTGACAACAGGAGCCATGAGTGGTCCTAAAAGTCAGACCAGAAAATTATTTGGCATACAAGAGAGAAGAGGAGGGAGGGTCTTAAATGGTAGTCAATAACTGTCCTGAAGGACATAGACTAAGCTGAGCTCCAACCCGTTTCACTACCACATTGCCCACTTGCATAACAGGTATCCTGTTATCACACTTACTGGAAAGGAGTGTTTAATGATACATCTAGGAAGTGGAGGCACAGACAGTTGAAACAACAGTCTTTCCTCGGGATTGCATCTTAAAGTATATTTGATCAACAAGATTGGGTTCAACACAGGTGGTGGGGTAACTTCCCCAAGACTATTGCACCTATTAATAGGCCCAGTAATCTAGTGAAGATGCCTGTTCATCACAGCCCTCAGTTCTTTATAGAGCTAAAGCAGACTGAGAAGAATACTTCCTGCAAAAAGTGGAGGCCTACAAAAAAATGCTGTCTTAGTAACTGCTCCAGGGTTCATGGTCAGGAAACTCTTGGATGGAATAGATACAGGTTCAGAGTCACCATTCCTGGACACCAAAACTAACCATAGCCAGTCAGATATAGTTCAATGACATAGACACTTCCCTTTGAACAGAGAGTTTTGAACTTGTAGAGGCTCAGGAGAGTGGGCACAAGGTCAATCACACATCCCCATGCACACAAGAAGATGAGATAGATGAAGTGGCCCTGGTACACTGTGTGTGTATGATCGTTGGAAAGACGGTCACTGCAGGGAACGGGCTCTGGAGTGTATGGAACCTACATCCAGCACCAACTCTCCTGCCACACCTCTGGTGAAGCTTGAAAGCAATTTCAGGCATAGTTTCTGGAAACATTCGTCCAATGAGTAATAATGGCGCAGTTAAATCATATGAATCGAGATTTTCCTCCTAATGATATTTCATTAGACAAATCATTACATTTATTCAAAGTTTATATCATCTGAACAGTTATTATAAAATGGTTATTTCTTAAAAGCTCAGATTCTCGCATCCGTGAAAAAAATATCTTTTTCAACAAATCATTCATTAAAATGTAATTTATGATTATTACTGTTATTCGAATTATTATTAAAGATTATTCCAACAGAAACCTCTCGAAGCTATGGTTAGACGAAATGAACAAGACAATATTTCACTCTGTACATAACAAGTGATTCTTTAAATACTCCATTCTTAGATGCAAACACTTCTCAAGACTGGTATGAAGCCTGGATTTGCATACGGAAAAATATCAAGTAGAATATACCAAAGGAGGACCCTTGGTGTTGAGAGCACTGGCAGTAACTGCTTGGTAAAATGATGCACTGGATTCTGACCTTGGAACCTCCTGACAAAGAAATGTCAGGGAAATGTAACTCTTTTGGAAGGAGGAAGAATCCGGTTATCTTAATGTAGTTGTCAGAGTGAGAATAAAAGAGAAAGAGAGAGAACTAAGGAATCTTCTTCAAGAAAAGATACTTATCTTCTCGTTACCATTCTGGATCTTTGTATATCACCTCAAGCAAGCTAACCATTGCATGACAATTACAGTATATATATGTAAAGGCCAATTCTGAAACCTTTACTTTATTTAAGTCTCTGTTTTATGAACAGAGGTTTGAATCTCGCTTATCCCGAGAGATTAATTGATAGAGTGTAGCGTGAGCCAACATCATCAGTTATATCTTTCCCTAACTAAAATCTAAGGACTACTGGAATGAGATGGTAAGTACAAAACTAAACCTTTATTAACAAAAAAAAAACCAACGAAAATAACTTCTTAAAAATTATGAAGAATGAAAACGAATGTTTCATCAAAGTATCAAAAAATCTTCTAAGGAAATAAGGTTCAAAATCATAAACACCCAATTACTTAAGGGAATATAGAAAATAACTCATCTGTCAAAACATAAACAGGTCAATTAATAAAATCAGGTCATCTAAAAAATGTCATGCCACTCCCTTCCTTGTAGGAGGGAGAGAGGAAAAAAGAATTCCTGTGAAAGAACAAACGTCACATTAAAAATCAGAAAATGTAAAAATTGCAGAAACAAATTTTCACTGCCACAGGGGTAACATTTGTGTTCATAGTTCTGAAAATAAAGTCTAAAAATGTTTATGAGTTCTACTGTACTCAATCCACAAAGTCCTCTGGGACAGTCTCCATGTGAAAATACACCTCACATTCTTAGTTTACACAGATATCGGATTGCAATGCCTGATCAATCAACGGTCCCACCCATTATATTCATTATGCAATGCATGAACAAAAGTACTTTTCCATGACATCATTCGAGGTCAAAGTTCGGCAAGAGACGCCTCTGTACTTCAAGGCGTCACGAAATACACGTACAGACACGTACATTACTGAATGCTTTCTTCGAAACCGGATTTTGTAACCTGTTCAGCTGATGGAACGCTTTAGGCTGAAACTGCATTTGCACTGCCTATGTTCTGTCACCAAGGAGTTTTTGCGACTTCCTGTGGTATGCGAATGGTTCAGCATTTTCCTATCTGCTGTGTATAGTCAAAATGGACCCTGCGAATAGCTGACCCAACTTTTCAAAGGTCACCTTCGTGAGCAATTACAGTAGCTCGGTCCACACACCTGAGGTGGATCCCACCTCAAAATTTCTAGGTGCAAAACTTATATATATGTTATAACACAGATATTATAGCAGCATCAGTTCTTTTAAGAGACGCATTACTCAAGACGATTTCACTCCTGGTACTGCCTCACGCTGAAAGGCCTGCGACTGCGCACGCCAACAGTGATCCGATCAAGATGAAAGGCTCGCAACGGTACCAGTCCAAACTGAATGTATTCTTGCGTCTCCCAGCGATCCGGCGAAGATGAATGGCTTGCAACTGCACAAGCCCATGTTGAATGTGGCGCTCACGAATCCTGTTGCGCCAACCCAACGTCTCCTCAAAAGTACGGCAACCATGAAGACATCCTGCCCGACATCTCTCCAAAGCCCTGGATCATCTCACCAAAGTGTAGAAGTAACGTTGACAGCTTTCTCATACGTTGAGGACAGTGAAGCTATTCCAAGATCTCCATTGCGAGGGAGCGGTATTTTCATAAGTTGGTCATATCGACAGTCATATCAAAAAGTAACTCGTCTATTCCCTATGCCATATTATTACTGAACCAAATAAGACTACTAGTGCAAAGTCATCTATTCTCAATGTGAAACAATTCCAAGTTGGTACCCGGAATTTCCACAGTCAACTCACTATCAGGTACACTAACTCTAAGGAACTATTCATAAAAAATTCTATTCAACAGAAAAAAGTACTCGAGAATCCTATCTATACACTGAATAACGAAAGGTAATCCTAAACATCTGAAAGGTATCATATCTCGTAAAAAACGTCAAGGTTCTACTCCGGTTAACGAATATTGCTCAATACCTGACTAATTCTCAGCACAACAGCAATTGACTTAATGGCAATCGCTCCTATGATCCTAACAACTACAATTACTCATGGCACAGCTCCCTTAAATTTTAAAAGAGAACTGAAAAATCCCAAATACTCGAATTCGATATCCCTATCAAAAATCTTCCTAAACCTCTCCTAAATCCTAACTGACATCCTAACCCGAAAAAGATCAGACCCATTCAGTCCGATATACTAAGTACCTCCCCAAAAACAAAATCCTAAACAACAAACCCTTATTCTGTAACTCTATATTCAAAGATATTGCGCCAGACGACAAAACACATCATAACATTCTAACATAATAACACACGGGTCAAATCTCGAATGAAATTAGCCCATGTCACAATTCCCAAAGTCATATGAAAACAAACCATTAACTAAAAGTAACCCATTTCTATCGCCAAGTGCGAACGATGAAATCCCTAACCGCATTTGCGATCCATAAAAAACAAAAACTCAAATTCACATATCTACAAAACTCTATGTCATACTGAACACAATTTACACTAAGTACTGCAGCTTACATCAGAAATCACAATGAACCCGAACTATTAAAGATTCGTAAAACTCTGCGGAGTAACGTCCTCCTGAATTACAACAAACTACAAGTCATGCCCATTTACAACCCATTAAAACCCGAAAAAAAACCACCCGTAACTACCCATTATCATAACAACAATACAACCCAGGAATACATCGATGCTAATATCCATTAACCCGTCTTTTTTATCTGAGAAATATGTGTCAAACGAGACACACCTGTGTTTTCATCCAGAACAAAGAATCTATTTCCCTTCTTTGCTTCAACAACGCGGAACGGACCTTCAAACTTAGGAGCCAGCTTATAGTTCAGCTGATTCCTGACATTTATCTTCAAATAAACCCTATCTCCAACAGCCACTTTGACTCTATCTGGCTCTACATTACTCCTATCTACCATGTCTCGCATTTTCATCTCAAGATTCTTAGGAAGGCGCGCATATCTCTCTTTCGCAGTTGAAATCAGTGATTTTACAATCTCATCACCTGTTGGAATGGGCAATAAATCAAACGCGCCTCACGCTGGGTATCCAAACAGCGCTTCATTGGGAGACATTCCAATGGTATCGCTAAACATCGCATTTATACTATGCTGGACCTGTGGAAGACAGCGGTCCCAATTTGGGTCATTACCTCCCACGGTCATTCTAAGAGCTTCAATAACCTTTCTATTTGCTCGTTCGCACAAGACATTCGCTTCTGGTCTATATGGAATAATATTGACTTTTTTAATCCCCATTACATTCGCAAGACATTTCATCGTGTTATTCACTAATTCATGAACGTTATCCGTGATTAGGACATTAGGCGCCCCATATCTACAAATATACCCATTAAAGAACGCGATCGCTACTTCCTCTGCTGTTTTATGCTTCAACGGGAAAATCTCTACGAACCTAGTTAACTCGTCAACGACCACCAAAAGGTGCCTATGGCCATAATTAGATTCACAGAAATACTCAAGATGTCCATGTGGACTCTTTCTGCGGGTCTGGTAGGAATCAGGAATGAACCCAGTTTACATGAAACGACCCTATGGCTTACATGCGTTACAAACTGAACAACTTCTAACAAAGTCTTCTATATCTCTTGACATATTCTTCCAAAAGAACTGTCCTCGTACATTCTGATACGTCTTCTCAATCCCTAAATGAGGAGTGATAGACCTACTGTGAACAATATCTAACACCGTAGGTACCAGGCTAGTGGGAACAACTATTTGCGTCGTATCGCCCTTATCTTCACGTTACAGTTTAGCAACTCCACCCAAGTTACCCCTGAACTCTTTACAACATTTACCGAACTCTTACACAAAACTCCTTTCAACTTCTCGCTACCCTCATTTACACACATCTGTCTGGACTTTTTCACACCTTTCACTCACACTTTCACCATCGCAACCATACCCGGACCAAGCACCACATCATCAGCCAAAACTCCCTTATAGCACCTCTCATCCCCCGACACATGTTCATCATTCAGCCCCGGACCTTCATGTACTCCTGAGACATTCTCACTCACCACACTCACGTCTGCCCCCTCATACGGTACAAACACACCAGGCACCCCCACAATTATACCAGAAGCTCCTGTATGCACCAATATCTTTCGTCTCCGACATGTCGGATGGCCCAGCAACAATGCGTTTCCCAAAGCACATCCTCTTATAACCAGAAATGGTTCCATCAAAGATCTACACCCAATGGACAAATCTATGTCCAAACAACCCAAGATTCTTAATTTATTTGCCTGAACGTCACATACAGCTTCCTGCGCAGGTCTCAAAGATCGATCGGGAAACATTGATCTGAACAATTCTTCGTTCATCAGGTTAATTGAGGCACCTGTATCAAGAAAGACCTTTACATTTATTCCCTGTACAGAACCAATTACAACAGGCTTCAACCCTGCGGGTTCTCCTAAAGTCCAATATCCCAGTTTTCCTGTTCAAACGACTGGTCTTTCGACAATGTCTGCCGATTATCAGATCCGCTTGAGCAATTCACGTGAGGTACTTCCTTATCTGGGCTACGAAAATTCTGGAATGCGGGTCTGTTATATAGTGCAGCAGATAATTGCATATTTCATAAGAATCGTTCAGATAGTGAAACAAGCATGAAATTTTGCACAAGTGCTCTTTAAAGTTCCTCTATCAGAAAAGGGCGCTGGCCACGCAAAAATTTAATATGGCGGCCAAATTCCAAGATGGCGGCCAGTATCGACAGATTTTGGCTAATTCTTCACTAAAATGGCATGTATTTGCTTCTAGCAATATGGTAAAGCTCTTCCATACTATTTCTTGTGAATATTATGTTTCTGTAGCTTCCCAGTACAGTTTACTTTTAAATATGGGGGCTATATGGCTGCCAAGAAAAGGTAGAAACAATAATTATAATGAGAAATAATGCCCGTTCAACAAATATCGTTTTAAGCATGGATCTTGGTTTCTGTGGTTTTAGATCCTAATGAGGCCATCTCTTTCGAATAACTCATCAATTTTGAAGGAAAATTAATAAATGTAAAAGAGTGTATGTCTGCACACAACCAGGGCACACTGGTGACATCACTGCTGTGTAACTCAGCATGGGGTTCAGTGCCAGCTAATCCAGCTTTACTAATCCTGTAGTCTTAGACTAGTAGTTGTAGTATAGTTTAGTTTAGTGTCCCAAATGCTTTCTAACAGCCCCAGACCAGCTATAGTTAGATAGCCGCACCTGAATAGACAGGATGTGCCAGCGGGAGAGCTGAGCCAAGGGTATGGGGGCTGTACATGATGGTTCATGTACTTACCCGGATGGTGTACAGATCACACGGGACTTAAAATGGCACTGGATGAATGATCGGGCTAGGTGTAGGGAGACCGAACCTAGTTGAATCCCATACAGGAATGTGTGCTTTGTTTAAGGTGGTAAAAGGATAACCCTCGGCCTTAATCAAAAGTGAAATCATGGCAGAATGTGATGCCAATCCAATATTGAGCAGTAGAAAACAAACTGGAGTTTGTGTTGTCTTTGTCAGAAGGACAAAAGAGGTGAGCACTTGACATCACCTCCAAGTCATCATGTCCTAGACCATGATGGGTACACAATGCTGGCAAGGAACATTCCATGTTCAGTGAAATTAATGAAATGCCACTGATAATGGATCCAGCAAGGCTGGATGAAGGTGATGGCATAGAGGCCACTCTCAGAAAAAATGCAGCAAAATACCATGTGAACTGTCGCTTGTTGTTTAACAACACTAAACTGGACCGTGCAAGAAAGCGACAATCCAATGACCAGACCAGCAACACTGAGACTAGTCGTGCAAAACTGCGCCAAACCAGTCATGACAATGAAGTTTGCATTTTCTGTGAGAAAGTGGCACCTGCATCTGATCTCAGACAGGCTAGTACTAAGGGCCTTGACTTGAAATTGCGTGAATGTGCAGAGATACTTAGTGATGGCAAGCTCCTTGCTAAGTTGACTGGTGGGGATGTCATTGCACAGGAGTTTAAGAATCACCATGCCTGTCTTTGTGCCCTCTACAACAGAAAAAGGTCCTACCTGAGGAGCCTTGAGAAAGACCAAGGTAGCACTGAGTCAGAATCAGATGTGTATCCACTAGTTCTGTCAGAACTGATGACATACATTGTTGAAAACAACCTTGTTCAGATGATCCAGTCACATTTCGGCTGGCAGATATTTGCCACCTCTACCAACAACGTCTGGAACAATTAGGTGTAGAGTCACCAAGTGTAAATTCCACGAGACTCAAAGACAAACTTCTGGCAGAAATTCCAGAACTTGAGGCTCATAAATCTGGCAGAGATGTATTACTTGCATTTCAAAAAGGATGTGGGAAAAGCACTTGCTCAATCATCTGATCTTTCAGAGGCAGTTATCATTGCTAAAGCAGCAAATATTCTCAGAAAGTCTATACTTGATCATCAGTCATGGTTTGATGGCACATTTTCTGAGGCTTGTGTAATGAAATTCTGTGCCTCCTCTCCTGCTCCAGTTTGTAGGGATGGTTGAGCATGGGGCTGACATCAAGTCACAGTTACGATTTGGAGCATCAAAGTCAGACCAGGCCATGCACAGCTCATGCAGTTCAACTGCTACTCCCCTGATACAAAGAGGGAGCAACAACTCATAGACACCCAAAGACAGAGAAACACCATTCCCAGTCTACATGGGACTCTCAGTCATGCCAAAACCAGGAAGAGAAACCTGGTTGAAATGCTACATCAGTATGGCCTCAGTATCTCTTATGACAGAGTACTGGAGGTCTCTGCACAGTTAGGAGATGCCACAGTTAGCAAATATGTGGAGGAGGGTGTGGTCTGTCCCCAGTACTGCGAAAAGGGTTGTTCACCACTGCAGTGATGGACAACATCGACCACAACCCATCTGCAACTACTGCCACTACCTCCTTCCATGGAACTAGCATCTCCATATTTCAGCACCCCACCAAGGAGAACACTGGACAGGAAAGACAGCAACCAAAGTTTGCACCTGAGAAAGTGAGGTCGGTGCCTGAATTGCCGGACACATTCACAAACATCTCACCAGCTTCCTTTCAAACAAAGAACCCTGTGCCACCAAACACTGCAATACCAAAGCCACCCACAGATATCTTGGGGCCACAGCTTGCACTGGAGTATCAGTGGCTAGACAAGGTCATAGTCACCCAGGAAATAGATGATGCAGTGAATCTGACGTGGTCAGCTCATCACGCTTCAATGAAGAGAAGCCCAGAATTTGAAGTAACCATAACTTCATTGCTTCCTCTCCTGCGTGATCAGGCTCATTCTGTTGCTACGATCAAACACGTGATGCAGAAAGTGCAGGATGTCACTGATTTTCTGAACCCTGGCCAGATACCCATAATCACGGCTGATCAGCCAATCTATGCCGTAGCAAAGCAGGTGCAGTGGCAGTGGCCTGATCAGTATGGCGAAGACAAGTATCTGGTAATGTTTGGTGGTCTGCACATTGAGATGGCAGCAATGACATCTCTTGATACTCTTCTTCATGGCAGTGGTTGGACAGGAGCTCTGGTGGAGGCAGGAGTTGCTTCATCTGGAACTGCAGAATCCTTCCTGTCAGCTGCAAGTGTAACCAGGACACGGCAGATGCACCAGGTTACAGCCTCTAGTTTGTACAAACTCCTGAGGACAGCATACACTGACTACTGTGCTGAGAAAGCAAACAACAATGAGCAGGCATTAGAGTTTGAGGAGTGGTGTGACCTTCGAAGACAGCAGAGTCCACAGTTCCACTTCTGGCACATGGTGTTGTCTATGGAACTTGTGATATTCCTACTGATCAGGTCCTTCCGTGAGGCCAATTTTGTCCTCTACTGCCAGGCATTGCATGAGCTGATACCCTACTTCTTTTCCAACAATAATACAAACTATGCTCGTTGGCTGCCTATTCACCTCAGGGACATGCTTACCCTAGAGAGTTCACACCCAGAGTTGCACAAGGAGTTCAAGGCTGGCAACTTTGTTGTGCACAAGACCAGTCGCCAGTTCTCAGCAATGGCTCTTGACCAAGCTCATGAGCAGACCAATGCCTTTATAAAGGCTGATGGCGGAGCCATTGGGCTGACTGAAGATCCGTCAGCACTCAGAAGATGGATGGTGGCTGGCCCAGAGATCATCCGCTTGGTGTCTGCATAAGAAACAGAGGTTCAAAGTAAGGAGTCTAATGAGCAGACAACACACCATGAACAAACACCTCATGCGCAGAAGACATTCTTGGAGAGAGTCAGCAAGCTGTCATTGGCTTTGCAACACTTGGGAAGTCCTTTTCAGGAAGAGAGCCAGGATCTGTATTCCATTGACAACAAAGACATTGCCCACCCCAGCTCAGCAGAACTTCTACAGACACACCTTGACAGAGGCCGCACTAAATTTCAGAAGTTTTCAGACTCTTTGGCAAACAATGCAGTCTCCTTCTATGAGCCGATAAAGAAGAACAGAACTGACTTCTTTTCAGGCAAGAAGCTGCTCCTGTAGAACAGTCAAAGCAGAAACTTCTGAAGGAGGATTGCCAGCTTTTCTCAAAGCTATTTATATCCTGTCAGAGCTGTGAATGTGATCTGCAGGAATTCTTCCAGCACGAGAATCAAACATTCCCAGCTTCCCTTAGTGAGGGTGGTAGGCTGTACACATGTCAGAAGTCTCAGCTGACCTCGGTCCTGGAGAGTCATGTTACACTAGAAGACAAAGAACCAAAGACTGATGTCCTCATTGTAGATGGATCAGCTTTGGTCCATGCCTTGCCACCAAAGAAAGGAAAGACCTTTGAGGGCTATGCACTTTGCGACTTCTTGCCTGTGATACAATCCTATAGCAGCAAGTACACATCATCACATCTTGTATTTGATGTATACAATACATCCAGCCTCAAAGCTGAGACCAGGCTCCAACGTGGTCAAGGAGGAAGCGCAAGGTGACAGACAAGAACACAATTCCATCCAACTGGCGCAATTTCCTAAGACACGATGCCAACAAGACAGAGTTGTTCCAGTTCCTGGCAGACAAAGTTGCCCAGATGTCTGCCACAAATGTTGTCATTGCCACGAAAGGGTCTGCTGTCCTCAGCACTCATGAGGCTAGTCTTCAGGGACTGGAAAAGTGCTCTCATGAGGAAGCTGACACCCGCATCTTTCTCCATGCCAAATATGCCACAGAACATGGAGCCAAGACCATCACGGTTAAAGCAAATGACACAGATGTTCTTGTCGTTGCAGTCAGTGCTTTCTCCACTCTCCACAATCTAGGGCTAGAGAAGCTATGGGTGGCATTTGGCCAAGGCCAGAGCCTGCGCTGGATTGCTGTGCATGACCTGTGCAACTCTCTGGGCCAGGAGAAGGTGAATGGCATGCTCTTCTTCCATGCGTTCACAGGCTGTGATACAGTGTCAGCCTTCCGGAGCAAGGGCAAGAAGACCGCCTGGCAGACATGGAACATCTTTCCAGAGGCCTCCACTGTGTTCTCCAAACTGAGTCACTACCCTCTCAGAGTGGAAGAGAGTGACCTGAAGGTCCTGGAGAGGTTTGTCATACTTATGTATGAAAGATCCAGCACTGCTGGCACTGTGGATGAGGCTAGACTTGATATGTTTGCCAGAAAACAAAGGGCATATGAGGCCATTCCACCAACCAGGGAGCTCTCCTCCAACACACCAAGCGTGCTGCGTACCAGGCTGGTTGTGTGTGGGGGCAGGCCACCCAGTGTCAGCCACAGCCAGAGAACCCTGCTGAGTGGGGATGGCAAAAGTCTGGTGAAGCATGGCAAGTCCTCTGACAACCAACTCGCCCTTAGCCAAGAGTTGCCAACAGCTTACCAAATGTGGATGCAAAGCAGGCTGTCGGGAAAGGTGCAAGTGCTACAAGCTGGGTCTTCCCTGCACAGCTCTGTGCACTTGCAAATGTGAAGTCTAGATAAATATTGCCCTCTCTTCAGTAGATAATCTAGCTTGAGCATCCAACGTGTCATGCTATGCCTACCTTCTTATCCTCGAATTTTTCAAAGGTGTAGGTTGAGAGACCTATACATAGATTGGTTGCGTTTAGTCCGTATTTTCTTCTTTTCTTTTATGGTTACAGTCTTAGACACAATGTTGTATGTGACCATACCATTACTATTTCAGTTGAAAATAGCATATTAGTTAAACTGTCTGATCACATGAATATACCATTAAATAAAAACAGTTGGTCTCTATGTCTGCTAGCGCTGTGGATAGAAAAACTTTTATGGCAACCATTTTGTACGCCATCTTGGTTACAATTCATTTAGTAAGGGTTTTCAATAAAATGTGTGGTATGGAACATTTTTATAACCTAAAAGTCGAGGTTTAAAAAAAAAAAACTGGCATATTCCATCCAATAGATGCTCCCAAACCAGTGAATCTCAACATAGATGGCGGCCATTTTGAAAAATAGCCGCCATCTTGGATTTTCAGGTGGCCAGCGCCCTTTTCTAAGAGAGCGTAGTCTTAGGAATGTTTGTGCCAAATTTCATGCTTGTTTCACTATCTGAACGATTTTTACAGCAATCTGCTGCACTAATACTGTCTCCGAGACGGCAAGACCGCCAAGGATGATTAACTATTACAACTTACAGTACCTAACACGGCAAAATGTTGATGTGACCCTGCAAATTACAGTTAATTTTGGATCCTAGAACTCAAGTCACCCATCAGGCTTATGCTATTATGACTAGAATGAACAAATTCCTAGGTTAAAAATCATGATTGATTTTGCGTTTGAGCACCTTATACAACCATAGGCTACACTAAAGTCTGTGATCACTACCATCCTCCTCATATTTGTACTTAAATTCACAAACTTACTTGGCTAATCACAAATGTGAAAAATTCCCAAGGGTAAAAGTATACCCTTTAACAAAACAAAAACAGGAGCAAAACAATTTCCTTAACAGAAATTTTCCTACAACACAAAAAAATTACAATGTTAAATCCCTTTACTCTACAATTAATTTGGATTCAAACTCAAAAGAAAAGGTACTCAACCCTGGAAGTCATCACTAAATCCCAACTATAATCAGATTCAAAGTTCTAAAGGAACAAACCAAAAGTTACAAAACCCACCATAAAACACAAAAAACAACTAATTAAACCCTTAATTAAATTCAAAATTACGTAAATCCAAAAACTACATTTACTATTAAGTAACCCCTTAAATAAATTCCCAATGAATTAAACCCATCATCAAACTACATTCCAAAGGTTAAATTCTCAAATAGCAACCCCTTACAGTTAAATTCTCAAATCAAATGGAAAGAAAAAGAGCGAGAGAAAAAAAAACAAGTGCTGTTTACGTACACAGCTGATTACTCTTTAGCTAGACAAAAAGGGGTCAAGTTCACTCCTTCCAAGGGAAGCTATAAAAGGACATAAAAAAAAGATACGGGAAAACGCCTCTCAGGCACAGAGAGAGAGAGAGAGAAAAAAAAATTCTGCCAAATTCCCACTTATTCTAAATGAAAAACAACAAAATTTTGTCCCTCAATCCTCATCGAAGGCCTGATGACGCCTATAGAGAGAGAGAAGAGAGAGAGAGAGAGAGAGAGAGAGAGAGAGAGAGAGAGAGAGAGAGAGAGAGAGAGGAAAAGAAGCTAAAGACTGAAAGGTAGGGGTGGGACCTCCCTTGCTGCCCTGTGCCCCTTCTCCTCTTCCTACCTCTCACAGAGAGAAGGAGAGAGAGAAAGAGACAGAGAAAGGAAGAAAGAACAAGAGAGAGAGAGAGAGAGAGAGAGGAAAAGAAGCTAAGGACTGAAAGGGAGGGGTAGGACCTCCCTTCTTGCCCTGTGCCCCTTCCCCTCTTCCTATCTCTCACTAAGAGAAGGAGAGAGAGAAAGAGACAGAGAAAGGAAGAAAGAAGGAGAGAGAGAGAGAGAGAGAGAAAGAGAAAAAGAAGCTAAGGACTGAAAGGGAGGGGTGGGACCTCCCTTCCTGCCCTGTGCCCCTTCTCCTCTTCCTACCTCTCACAGAGAGAAGGAGAGAGAGAAAGAGACAGAGAAAGGAAGAAAGAAGGAGAGAGAGAGAGAGAGAGAGGAAAAGAAGCCAAGGACTGAAAGGGAGGGGTGGGACCTCCCTTCCTGCCCTGTGCCCCTTCTCCTCTTCCTACCTCTCACAGAGAGAAGGAGAGAGAGAAAGAGACAGAGAAAGGAAGAAAGAAAGAGAGAGAGAGAGAGAGAGAGAGAGAGAGAGAGAGAGAAAAGAAGAGAAAGACTGAAAGGGACAAGGGTGAACCTCATTGGGACCTCCTTCCTGTGCCCCCTTCTCCTCTTCCTACCTCTCACAGAGAGAAGAAAGAGAGAGAGAAAGAGACAGAGAAAGGAAGAGAAAGAGAGAGAAGAGAGAGAGAGAGAGAGAGAGAAAGAAGCCAAGGACTGAAAGGGAGGGGTGGGACCTCCCTTCCAGCCCTGTGCCCCTTCTCCTCTTCCTATCTCTCACAGAGAGAGAAGAGAGAGAGAAAAGAGACAGAGAAAGGAAGAAAGAAGAGAGAGAGAGAGAGAGAGAGAGAGAGAGAGAGAGAGAGAGAGGAAAAGAAGCTAAGGACTGAAAGGGAGGGTGGGACCTCCCTTCCTGCCCTGTGCCCTTCTCCTCTTCCTACCTCTCACAGAGAGAAGGAGAGAGAGAAAGAGAAAGAGAAAAGAGAAAAGAAAGAAGAGAGAGAGAGAGAGAGAGGAAAAGAAGAGAGAGAGGACTGAGGAGGGAGGTGGGACCTCCTTCCAGCCCTGTGCCCCTTCTCTTCTCCTCTTCCTACCTCTCACTGAGAGAAGGAGAGAGAGAAAGAGATAGAGAAAGGAAGAAAGAAGGAGAGAGACCTTAGACAGACCTTAGAATTGAGAGAGAGGTTGCCCCAGGTCCCTCAGTGTGAGGAGCCTTTGATGAGACCAGAGAGTTGCTAACTCATCTTCCGGTATATTTTGCATCTTCCAGTCTTGATGGTCTGGGATGCATCTTAGATATTTGTCGAGCTTATTCTTAAACACATCTACGCTCACTCCTGTTATGCTCAGATGAGCTGGTAGCGCATTGAATAGACGCTGCATTATCGATGCTGGTGCGTGGTGGATTAATGTCCTGTGTGCTTTCCTTAATTTTCCTGGTATAGTTTTTGGCACTATTAATCTACCTCTGCTTGCTCTTTTGATAATTTTAGTTCCATGATGTTTTCGGTAATTCCTTCTATCTGTTTCCATGCTTGAATTACCATGTAGCGTTCTCTTCTCCTTTCAAGACTATATAAATTTAAGAATTGTAGTCTTTCCCAGTAGTCAAGGTCCTTAACTTCTTCTATTCTAGCTGTAAATGACCTTTGTACACTCTCTTCTATTTGTGCAATATCCTTTTGGTAGTGTGGGTACCATATTATATTGCAATATTCAAGTGGACTATGTAGTAAGTTTTATAAAAGCATAATCATGTGTTCAGCTTTTCTTGTTTTGAAGTGAGAGGAACAACATTCCCATTTTTGCTTTGCATTTTGCCAATAGAATTGCTATTTGATCATTGCATAACATATTCCTATTCAACATCACACCAAGGTCTTTAACTGCTTCCTTGTTTGTGATTGTCTCATTATTAGGTCCTTTATATGCATATAGCATTCCTACTTTATCACCATAGTTCATTGATTCAAATTTATCAGAGTTAAATACCATCCTATTTATCTCTGCCCATTTATATATTTTATTTAGGTCTCTTTGTAGAGAGTTCCTATCTTCATCACAAGCAATTTCTCTACTTATTCTTGTGTCATCTGCGAAACTTCTTACTACTGAGTCCTTAACATTACTGTCTATGTCTGCAATCATAATCACAAACAGCAAGCAGCTAACACCGTACCCTGTGGTACACCGGATATTAGAGTAACTTCATCCGATTTCTCATCGTTTGCAATCACTATCTGTTTTCTATTTTGCAAAAATTCTTTTATCCATCTTCCTACTTTGTCAACAATGTTATGTTTTCTAATTTTTTTTCAGAGCTAATATATTATGATCTACCTTGTCAAAAGCTTTTGCAAAGTCTAGGTAAACCACATCTGTATTTTTTTCATTTATCATATTTTTATATATGCTTTCATGGTGGACTAACAGTTGTGTTTGTGTACTTTTTCCAGGTACAAAACCATGTTGTCCTATATTGAACAATCTATTTTTCATTAAATGTTTCATTATATTTTTTTCATTACCCTTTCATATACTTTCATAATATGAGATGTCAGACTCACAGGCCTATAATTACTTGCCTCTAGTCTTGAACCACTTTTGAAAGTAGGAGTAATATATGCTAATTTATGCTCATCATAAATCTTGCCTGTATCTATACTTTGTCTTAATAATATTGCTAAGGCTTTGCGATTGAATGAACCACTTTCTTTAACATTATGGCAGGTACTCCATCTGGTCCTGCTGCTGATCCATTTTTAATTTCATTAATAGCCTGCACAATATCGGCTTCTGTAATATCTATATCTGATAAGTATTCAGTATTTTCATCTCTTATTTCTGTATCATTATCTTCATTGTCAATTCTAGGTGTAAATTCACTCTTATATCTTTCTGCTAATATGTTACATATTTCCTTTTTCATTCGTTAATCGCCCTTCAATTCTTAGAGGGCCTATTTCTACTCTTATTTTATTCATCTTTTTGCATATGAATAAAAAAATTTTAGGTTTTGCTTGATATTTTGTAGTGTCATTTCTTCTAGGTTCCATTTTTCATTTTCTTTTGATTGTATAATCTTTTGTTCTGCATTTTCTATCTTACTTTTTAGTTCCATCACTTTCCATGCATTCTTTTCTTTTGCAAGAGCTTTTTCCACTTTCTAATTTTTCTGGAACAAGATCCTTCTGTCTCTTGGAATTCGTGACTGATGATTACTTTTTTCTTGGTATATATTTTTCCACTATTTCCTCTAATATTTTATATAATATAAGAGTATTTACCTGTATATCATCACTTACAAATATATTTTCCCATTCTTTGTTTAATTCTTCATTTATTTTTGACCAATTTATATTCTTACTATAGAAATTGTATTTTCCATATCCTTCCCATTTTTCGTCTCTTGCTTTTCTCTGTTTTCGTATGTTCTGGAACGGACTGTTAGTTCTATGACATTATGGTCCGAAATAGAGAGAGTGTTATATACTATTATTTCTTTAACATAGTTCACCTCATTCACAAATACTAGATTAAAAATATTATCCTTTTCTTGTTGGTAGGTGATTTATTTGCTGAATGTTATGTTCTAGTAGCATATCTAATAGCTTTTCAAATTGCCTCTTATCTTTCTGCACTACTATTGCTCTCTTTTTATATGTATAAATACAAGACAGTCTCCTAGAGAGTTCTTTCCATTCTACAAAAGGAAAGTTAAAGTCTCCAGTTAGGAGTATAGTCCAGTCCTTGTGATTTCTACATATTTCATCCAATTTTTCAATTATTATGTCAAACTCTTTAGTATTAGAGGGTCTATATATTACAATGTTCACTAATTTTTCAGAGATTCAAATTCTACGCTATTAATTCACATTCTGTGTTACTATATTTCTCACAGATTTTTCCTTGATTGGCATCTCTCCCATATATCTGGTTCCCCCTTGATTTCTATTTTTTCTATCTGATCTATAAGTTTGGAAACCCTTTATCTGGTCATCATTACCAGTCTCTTGGGAATACCAGGTTTCACTTATATTCAATATTTCTATTTTTTCATTTTGGGTTAGTTCTTCTAAGAACTCTATCTTTTTCTTTTGAGTTGGGAAACTAAACCCTGCCCTGAGTTCATCACTATGATGGTTTGCATATTATCTCCATTATCTAATATGGGTAATAATAAGGATTTTCCCATGTCTCTTTCCT
>NC_089763.1:353704-368704 GCF_040412425.1 Macrobrachium rosenbergii | reverse complement strand
AGATAAAAAGAGGAAAAAAAAAAAGGCCTACCATTCCAATTAAGCTTCCAAACAATAGAAGGTATATGTGACAAGAGGTAGTACCCAAAAGAAAGAGAATTTGTAGAATGATAAAATAGAATTTTAAAAGAATGAGAATTTGTAGAATGATAAAAGATTGAATATTTGTAGAATGATAAAATAGAATTTAATAGAAAGAGAATTTGTAGAATGATAAAAGAATGAATATTTTAGAATGATAAAAGGAATTTAAAAGGAAAATATGTAGTGATAAAATAAATTTTATAGAAAGAGGATTTGTAGAATAAAAGAATGAAAATTTGAATAAGGAGAGAGAAATAGAAGAAAAGAAAGAGAATTTTAGGAGGAATAAAATAGCATTTTATAAAGAAAGAGAATTTGGAGAATAATAAAATAGAATTTTTAAAAGAATGTATAGAGGACAAAAGACAAACACACAGACAATAGACGACAGACTGCATTCCAGTTAAACCTCCTGGTCTGTACTGAGTACAGAAAAGCCTCTAGAGCAGATTATGCACAGTGGAGCTCTGCTAAGAGGATCGGCTGGCAAGTACCCATCCAGACGTTTAAACTTAAAAAGGCGATAGAGGAAGTTCTTGGATCAAATGTAACGCATGACTGATGTAAAAATAGCGTGACTATCTTTGACTTCCAGTCAGCCTCAGTTGAATAGTTTGAAGAATAGTTTAACTGAATAGTTTAACCAGACCGCTGCAGAGTTGAAGAACGGACCTAAAGGATATGACTGGAGGGTACATAAGGATAAAGGGGCAGGGAAAAAATAAAAGTACGTGAAGGCTTTTATTTGAATTTTAGAAATTTTACTAAATAATGAGTGTATGTCCTTACATGAATTGAAGTTGGTAAATGGGAAATAAAATAATTATTATTATTATTATTATAATTATTATTATTATTATTATTATTATTATTATTAATAATTATTATTAAAACATGAATAGAATTGAAATTGAAATAATAATACATATTATTATTAACATCAATAGATGTTGGCCATGAAATAATATTATTAACATGTTTAGAAATTGGTCCAGAAATTATTATTATTATTATTATTATTATTATTATTATTATTATTATTATTATTATTATTATTATTATTATTATTATTATATGCATTTGAATGTATTCATACAGAACGGAGCTAAAATTGGCAATATTTTGCTGAAGGAAGTGAAACTTCCGCAACACTATCCACTTCAGGCGCAAACAGATAAGGCTTATCAGCAAAACATCGAACCTCCCAAAGAACACTGCCATTGATAAATATTTTGTGTACACGCACTCAAACATAATAATTTAATATTAAGATAATCTCGTATGTTCCTTTTCTGCAGCAGAAGATTCTAGGTTGCTATAATCAGGAGCATCAAGATAAAAGGGCAAAAAAAGGAGACACTTTGAAAAGCCAGCTTTGATATTCAATGGTGTCACATACTGGTAATAAACTGGCAGGCACAAAACTGAAAAGTTAACTCGTGTCAATATCTTTTGAGGGGTGCTCCTTTCCCAGTGCTTTGCAACTTTTAATAAATCCTTTCTGCAGTGGTTCAAACACTGCCACATCTAGTGATAAAAAATAAATAATTATATTAAGCTCATTTAGAATCTTGAAAGATTAGAAAATTTGTTTGTCTCATGGAGATTATCATGGGGCTGAATACTGACCCATCTGCACTTAGAGCACTTAAGACTAAAAACATTTGTCTTCTGATAAACAGAAACCTACTCAAAGACATGCTTAAATAAATTTCTCTGAAAGGACTCTTCCTTGTTTTGGTGAGAGGGAGAATCTTGTCTCATCAGAGTTGAAATTGGGTGGTGGATCTTCTAAAATATCCAGTGCATTTATTTCTGTCAAGTAATCATAAAGTTGAGTGAAACCTCTGCAGTATTCCTAAAAATACTGAATTTTTTTTAGCAGAAGTCAGAGAGTCCTAAATATTATGCTTGGATGCCTTTAAGGAAAAGAGTCCACCACTTTTGTTTAGGGGTGGTGCCCATAAATGAGTTAGGTCTTTTTTCTTTGCACCCCCTTTTCTACTTCTTCTTCAAGGATATCCTTGACTGCATCTAATACATTCTCTCCTTAAACAGGATGGACTCCTTTTGTTGGCATGATTTATGTCATTTGCAAGAACTTTTCAGTCTGCTTCTCTGTTAAAAGGGGTTTAGGTTTAGACTCCATTGCTTTGTGCCAGACTCTTAGGATCTCGTGTTTCAGACCCCAACAGGTTCTATACAAAACAAGCAATTGTACTGTAATGGCTAACGAGAGGTGACAAACAAAGGAGGGAGGAGCAGAACAAAATAAAAAACTGACCTTAAATTAATTTATTTACAGTAAGAGATATACATAATATACAGTAAGTCAGGTTCAAACTATAAAATTCATATTTATACAAAAATGGGTCAGCATAAAAAATTAACTGGTCAGTACATTACAAATCACGAGTCAAAAAAAAAACATTATAAACATTAGCAGCACAATAAACAACACAAATGATCAGCACAATAATTACATTTCATAAATTCAGAGCATAAAACACAAAATAGAGCTAGTACAATAAATTATCAAATCAAATCAATAGAATATTAAATGATCGAAACCATAAACATAAGTCAGGAAGTAAAATATTTAAATGCGTCAGTAAAATATTAATTACACAAATGGCATAATAAATAAATAAAAACAAGCAGCATAAAGAAACAGTACTGACGTCCTCCTCCAACACCGGACGACCACGACAGAGCCGATACAGCAACCATCTCATCCTCAAAAACAGCACTGACGTCCTCCTCCAATACCAGATGACCTCGACAGAGCCGACATGGCAACCATCTCGTCCTCAAATACTCTTGCTGCTCTGCTGCCGAGACCTGACACTCAGGCATGATTACCTGCTGCTGCTACCCCAACTGGCTCACTGCTGCATTGGACCCGACTCATTGCTGCTACGAACCTGACTGGCGAAGTCTGACACCATCCACCAGACGTCAACTTGCCAGCAAGAAAAACAAAGAAGGCAACAACCCACCAAGGGAACTGATCGGCAAACGATTGTCCCTAACACTTCCCTAACTAAAAGAAAAAAAGTTTTAAAAAAATTTTTTACAAACAAAAATACTCCGCAATGTGGCCATTTTGCCAGCCAAAACAGAACCAATCCTGGCAAGGTCGCCAATCTTAGGATCTGTGTAAAGAGCCCAACAGGTTCTATAAAAAACAAGCAATTGGGCTGTAATGGCTAATGAGAGCTGACAAACAAAGGAGGGAAGAGCAGATAAAACCATAAAGTGACCTTAAAATCAACTTATTTACAATAAGATATATATATAATATACAGTGAGTCAGGTTCAAACTATATTTTCATATTTATACAAAAATGAGTCAGCAGCAAAAATTAACTGGTCAGTACAACATTACAAATCATGAGTAATTTTAAATATAAGCATTAGCAGCACAATAAAATTTAAATACAAATGACCAGTACAATAATTACATTTCATAAATTAGAGCATAAAATACAAATTAGAGCTGGTACAATAAATGATCAAATCAATAAAAAAATTAAATGATCAAAACCATAAACATGATATATCAGGAAGTTAATATTTAAATGAGTCAGTAAAATATTAATTACACAAACAGCATAATAAATAAAAAACAAGCAGCATAAAGAAACATACTGACGTCCTCCTCCAATACTGACGATTCATAACAGAGCCGACATGGCAACCATCTATCCTCAAAACAGTACTGTCATCCTCCTCCAATACTGACGATATGATGAGCCGACATGGCAACCATCTTGTCCTCAAAACAGTACTGGCGTCCTCCTCCAATAGACCATGACAGAGCCGACACAGCAACCATCTCGTCTTCAAATACTTAATTTGCTGCCGAGACCTGACTCAGGTACGAATGCCTGCTGCTGCTACCCCAACTGACTCACTGCTGCCTTGGACTAAAATGTTCCTAAATGAACCATGCGTCAATTCGCCAGCAAGAAAAACAAACACAGTGAAAGGAGGCAACAACCCACCAAGGGAACAATCGGCAAACAATTGTTCCTAACACAGACAGTTTGTGCCTAATTGCTGCCTCAGGAATGCCTTGTTTGTTTCCTGAAGCCCTAGAGGACATACGCATCATGTATGATAATAATAATAATAATAATAATAATAATAATAATAATAATAATAAACACTTGTTTAGTTTTTTAAATGTTTATTATTATTTAAAAATTTCATAGATATTATTGAATTTATTTTTATGTAAATGATTTAGACAAGAAGAGAAAAAATACTTACACTTGCATATCATGAATGGCAGCCTGAGGGGCATCATCATCATATTGTCGTCTTCTCCTGATACACTTTTTTTTCTGACATAGTTTTCGTGGTGACATCTTGGTAGCTTACTCTGATTATGTATCTGAAAAAAGGTACTTAGGCTAGCCTGCATAAATGAAAGAAGAACGTTAGTTAGTATTGCTTAAGGGAGAGAATATGAAAATAACCTTTTTCAATACTATTAACTAGTACGCATTCCCCACTTCCTTTTGTACGCGCGTACAGTTAGTTTATACGCGCGTAAACGTAGAAAAGGTATGCTGAGATGAGTATTAAACGGCTGTGAGGTACAAATCATGTTCAGTGGAAGGTTACTTATAAAATTGTCAAGGAAAAGCCACTCGTTTGATGGAGGTGTTTTATGAAGAGGCCACGGTTTCCTTTTAATGCTGGTTATGGCCTCTGAAGCAAACTTGAAATATTGCGTACTAATTGGAATTTGATTTTCAGTCCCTTCCAATTTGTAGCAGCAAAAGCTTCCCTTCCAATTTTCAAATGATTTTTGCAATTACTGCTGTGAATTGTAGTTCAGCCGTTTGGCCATGAACTGCAAAAACCTGAGAAAGAAATTATAGTATCAGCATAATGCTAAAATTTACCTTTCTAAAAGTCCCTTTACATTTTTGTAAGAAATCTGTTTTTTTATCATTATTTTTTAAAGATTATCATTACATCGTTTCTGTTTAAGATAAATGCGTGTAAGTGTAAAGGATATTGACGTTGTCATTGAGGTATATTTTGTTAATTTTATTTCCATCTTTAGATCATTCTTCTGGAAGAGGCAGGTTTTCTCCTGTAACTGAGTACTAACTGGACTGGTGAGTACGGATTAGTTAACTAACTCTATGCTTTTTTTTTTTTTTTTTAGTCATCTCACGTGGATCGAATTTTATTTTATCGGATTTTCTTCTGGATTTTCTTCCGGCTACAGTTTGGTCTGTAATAATAATAAAAATATATGAAGGGAGCAGACCTTTCAAAAAATAAATTAAAGAAGAATTTTCTTAAGTAAATCAGTGAATTGATTTTTTATTTATGGTCTTTTCAGTTCTAATTATTTTCTTCTCATCAGGGCTGACATTTTCTGATAACTGGCCCATTTCCTCAGCCAGACGATGAACATCGGCCAGTTATTAGCAAATATCAGTCCTGGTCTGGTGAGAGGAAAATAATAAGAAAAATTGAAAAGACCACATATAAAATCAATTCCACTGATGCTACCATCCTCTTTAATACTGTAATAATAATAATAATAATAATAATAATAATAATAATAATAATAATAATAATAATAATAATAATAATTTCTCTATACTTTGTTTGAGTTAGGGAGCGCCCTGTAACTTTTGCTGTGTTGAGTTGACTGGTCTTGAGTTGGCGGGAATGTTGCCATTGCTTCTTGCTTTGGTGCTTTCGGATTCTCAGTCCGTGTAGGTTGTCGGTACTCAACTATTTATTTATTTATATCTAAGCCAGTCAGTCGGGATGTGTCAGTTAGGTCAGTTAGCTGATGGTCTGATTCATCATCTCTGGTACAACGAACCTATTTTAGTTTTCTGTAAAAACATTGTGCCGGCTTTGTCTGTCCGTCTGCACTTCATTTTCTCGCAATTTTTACTGTCTGCACTTTCTGTCCGCCCTCAGATCTTCAAAACTGCTGAGGCTAGGTATGTTATAACATCTTTTACCATAGGGGTATAATGCCCCTCTACCAAATAAAAATTAATTATATCTTCTAATTCTTTAGGAGTGATTGGTGTTGGACTTAACATTCCCTTACAAGCTAACAAGACTGCGTTTAACATGTCTCTATGTTCTTGCAAGATAATTCCACTCTCCAGTGCAAAATTATTCAAAAATTGTTGATTTTCTATCATATTTAATTCCTTTGTGACATTTTTGTTAACTTTCGTAATGAATACCTTTAGCTTTTCTATTTCTTGGGCATTTAAGTTTTGAGAAGTTATCACCTTATTTATCACAGTACCTCTTGCTGCTGCCCACTGTTCCAGCTTTTCAATTCGATCCTTTTCTTTTTCTACATTAGATTCAGTTGCTACTCCAAATAGTTGATTGAGTGCTGTTCCTATAAAAGGTAAGAGGGATCTTTTGGACCTTGTATTTCCTATGTCATTGTTTAATCTTTTCAACAATGGTAAGACACTGTTATTATCACTTTTCTGTATTGTGGATTTGAGTTCCCCTTTGAACATCTTTCAAAGTCATTTCATTGATCCCTTTTTTCTAGTAGTGCACCTTTATTAATTTCGGATGTCAACTTCTGGATGACACGAATTGTAGTATTACGATTATTAAGATGAGCGGCATGTTTGTATCTGTAAGAATAAGCCTTATCCGATATTCTGTATACATGAGGTATTTTAATTTCTATAAATACATTTTACATATGATATTTCAGTTCAACATTTTACATAAACTTATCTCTTTCTTAATTCATATCTTTTCTTCATTTGTTCTTCCCTATTCTCCTTCAATGCTTCTTCTAACTCTTTTAGTGGACCAAGCTTCTGCTTTTATTACCTTCACATGACTCCAATGAACTAATTCTTTCCTTTAGATCATTCTCGTTAATAATTTGAGCTTATTTAATTTTAACACTTCTAATACCCTATAGGACCATGAAATTGAGGAGAAACTTTTACATTAGAACCTTCTGGAATATGATTTTGAACATATACCTCAGCACCTACTATAATGTCTGGTTTAGTCTGTATTTTGTCAAAGTATTTTTGCATGAATTTTATGATATTCATTAAGTCTAGTCCTCGTTTGTTTGATCGTTTCATAAGCACATCTAGTTTTCCATGCAATATAGTCATCATAATTATAAGTATGTCGGGGTGGTTTGGCATCATCTAGTAAGATATCAGGTACTCTTTTCGATATCCATACAACAAGTAGTGTGGTGATTCTCCTACTGTCTCATTTACAGTATTGTTTATAGTAAACTGCACGTCTTCCAAAGCTAAATCCCAGTCTTTGTATTAGGTTTAACTAAAGTTTCAGGATATCCTTTATTTTACGATTTGTTCTTTCTACTGCTCCATTTGAACTTGGTTTATATGCTGTTATTTGACGTTTATTTATCTCGCAAAATTAACATAATTTTCTTTAAAAGTTCACTAGTAAATTCAGCTGCGTTATCAGAAAGAACTTGCTGACATGGATGTCTCGAGATAATTCTAGATTTAAGAGCTTCTGCTACCGTAATTGCATCTCTATTTCTTACTGGTACAATTTCTACATATCTGGTTAGATAGTATAGAAAGACTAGTATCTGTTTATTCCCTCTAATAGTGGTAGGAAATGGACCTAAAAAATCCCTGGACACGACCTGGAGCGGATTCAATTCCGATGGATATTTTTCAAGTGGAGCCTTTGGATTTACGTTACCCTTATTTCTATTACAAACTACACAATTTTGTACAAAGTTCTTGGCACCTCACTACAATGGGGCCAAAAATAAATTCTGGTTATGATTCTACTTGTCTTTTAATTCCTGGATGTCCTGCTAACTTATATGAGTGGGTTAGTTCTAAAATTTCTCTGATTAGTGTTTTTGGGATGTATAGACGAGAATAACCATTCTTCTCTGTTGGTCTTTTACAATAACCCATTTATCAATACAAAATCAGGTTTTAAAGATTCATGTGTCCTATTATCTGTCTGATTTCTGTATCATTTCCTTGTTGTATTTGTACTCTTTCTAAGTCGTAAATCTACTACTTGACAGCTAAAACAAAAAGTATTAGTGGTAATACATTTCTCTGTTTCCTCTTGGGATCTGGACAATGCATATGCTAGTGTATTAAATGTCCCTGGGATATATCTGAATTCTGGAGCAAATTCTAACACACTAATGAATCATCTATTGATCTTCATGTTATTTGTAAAAGTTCTCTTTTTAAACAAATCACAAATTGGTTTGTGATCAGTAAGTACACTGAATTTATGCCCTAGAAGTATGTGCCTAAATTTCTTTAATCCCCAGTATAATGCTAAACATTCTCTTTCTGTAGCAATATAATTTCTCTCTGCAGCGTTTAAGACTCTACTGGCATAATATACTGCCCTCATTCTAGTTTTGTCCTTTGTAATAATACAGCCTAGCCCTGTGCTTGATGCATCACAGGCTAAGTAAAGAAGTCTTTGGAGAAATCTCAGACTAATACAGGATTCCTTGTCATTTACTCTTTAGTGTTTGGAAGGCTGTCTCTTGTTCTTTATTCCATTCATGTTTGACATCTTTCTTTGTTGTTAATTCTGTTAATGGTTTGGCTATTGTAGCAAAACCCTTAATAAAAGGTCTATAGTAACCTACCATTCCTAGGAATCGTCTCAATGCTTTCAAATTTGTGGGAGCTGGATATTCAACTATTGCCTTTATCTTGCCTGCTTGCATGCGTAGTCCATCTTCACTAATTACATGACCTGAGTATTCCAAAGATTTCATTAAGGATTGATATTTCTTTAATTTGATTTTTAGTCCTGCTATTCGTAATCTTTCTAGGACTATTTCTAAAGTTTTGAGGTGACTTTCTAAATCTTTACTAAAAATTATAACGTCATCTAAGTAAACTGCAACATCTTGTATGTCTCCCAGAATTTGTAAAATTAATCTAACAAAAGTTAAAGGAGCGAAGTGAGTCCAATTGGCATGACTTCAAATTGCAAGTGTTCCTTATGTGTGCTGAAGGCTGTGAATGGTTTCGACTCTTCGTCTAAAGGTACTTGCCAGTATCCACTCAGCAAATCTAAGGATGAAAATATTTTTGCACTTCCTAATTGAGCTAACATATCTTGAATTACTGGCATTGGCATTCTATCTGGGATGGTGTTGGAATTTAACTTTCTATAATCTATAACAAGTCTCCAATTTCCATCTTTCTTCGGAACAAGTAGCAATGGAGAATTATATGGAGATTTGGAAGGAATGACTACCCCAAATTTCTTCATTGCTTCTATCAAATTATCAACTATGGGTCTTTGGCTTATTAGTAATCTGTAATTAGGAATAAAGAATGGTTTTGCTCCATCATCTAACAAAATTCTATGTTGTAGAACATTTGTTCTGCTTAATTCATCTCCTTCTATAGCTATTACATCTCTGTATTTTTCTAATACCTGAATTAATTTATTCTTGTTTTCTGGGAAATCTGTTTTATTCATCTCCTTGCTTAATTCAGACTTTTGACCAGTTACAGAGAAAAAACGCTTTTTCTTCCAGTGTTAGTAAAGAGTGGTTAACAGGTATTCCTTTGCAAAAGGCAATGCCTGCATATAGTGTTAGCTTGTTATCTGAGTAGTTTTGGACATAAACTTCACAAGTATTACCCTTCATGTGGACCAATGAATTATCCATTCTGATAAAGTCTGGTAACTCTTCATTTAATAACATAACGTCTTTAACTTCTATTTCTTCTTTTCCCTTAAATGTATTTTTTGTTAAACACTTTGATGCAAAATTGCTTGTCTATTAAGTATGAACTGTACTTTATTATCATCAGCAGTGCTTACACAACATACTTCCTCATCTTTTCAGTTTATATCTGCAAAGTAACAATGTTCTGTATATTCACTAGTTTCTTCAGTTACTGCTATTACATTATTTATATCTACTTTATTTATTTTGTTTAATAACAATACCTCATTTACTAATTTCCCTTCATTATCACAACTTATTACTACATTGCTATAGTATCTGTATTTATCTCTGTATACTTATCCTCATAGGCGTCTTGTTTTTCGTTATGTTCAGAACTCAGTGATCACCATTATTTGTATCTGGGTCCATTTCTTTTGTTCGAGGTATGGTTTCTTGATGTGCACATCTTGATCTTTCATTCTGTAATTATGGGAATTCCTCCTTTCTATCTTTTCCATTTTATCCTGATTGTTTCTCTTGATGGTAATTTATTTTATGTATGTCTTTTCTCTTGTTGAAGTCGTCTCAGACTAATTGATCAGATTTGGGTGAAACTTTTCTTCTTCAAGCGTAAAAGATACGCTTTTGATTATCCTGTTTCAGGTTAATTCTTCCTTCTCTGCAGTCCAGGATGATTCATTATTAATTTAAATGAGAACAATACCTGTGCGGGGGAAAAATATGTCTTCTAGAACTAGAGAACTTTCAAAGATTTATGTGACGAAATGTCTATTTCTAAATTCACATTGCCTAAACTTTTAATCTGTTTACCCACTCCTTTTATTATTCTGCTTTGACCTGAATTAGCGTTTCTTTAACGCTTAAGTATCTGGTTAAAGTGTGTTTATCGATTACGTTTACAGTACTACCTGAATCCGTAAGTACAGTACAGTACGTGTCTTTCTATTTATGGGAACTCTAATGATAGGTAAATCCTTTCTGGTTATTTTTTCTTCTTTCATGGAAAAATACTACTTATTTACTCTGCAAATAGGAAAATGCGGATGAACCTTCACTTCTCCTTTTTGCTAATTCTTCTGTTTATATTACCTTCTTGAAGAGACTTTCTTGCTGTCTTCTGTGTAGGATAAATTGTCATTGACTTGAAGACTTATTTGATGTTGAGCGATTGCTACTTAATTCAACTACTTTATTTATTTCCTTGAACCAGCAATTCTTTGTTAAATGTCCTATTTTCTTACAAACCGTGCAGATTCTAGGTTTTCTACACTCGTTTGCAGAATGATTGTATACCCACGGCAGTTTTCACAGGCTGACCATAGTTCATGAATTATTGGTTTGAGTGTTGACCATCTTATAAGGTTTGGGAGGACCACTCTTTGTTTGATTATGTCTTCCTTCTGGTTTGAATTCCATTTTCTTTTAGTATTTTGGGCATATTTCCCCTTGAAAGGTATTTGGTCTATTCTGCTTGTCTGGAATTATCATAGATCTTATAATTCATTTTAAAATTAGGATTACTATTTCTGACTTTCCTTTCATTTTTTGCTGCTGTTGTTCCAAATTCCTTGGAGAGATTTATCTCTTTCTTTTGTATTTCTTCTCTCATGGTTTTCAATGTTTGAGGCTTGTCTTTCTTGAATCAAGGATTTTATTTTCTGAAAGCTTTCTTTTCCTCTTCTCCAAGGGCATTATATATTGTTCCAAATGACAAGTAATTCAAAACATGTCTTAGATCAACTAATTTATTGTCATTATCACTAAACTGATGTCTTATCTCCTATGGTAACACCTGTCTTCTTTAAGTCTTCTGTTATTTTATCTGTTGCATTCTCAACACTTTGCGTACAGATTAGCAATTGTTTCATATTGTGGGTTAGGGAATCTAGTTATGTTATATAAACCGTCAGTCTTATTTACTGGTTCTCAGAGTGATAAACAAATTTCTTTAAATTCTACATAGTTATTAAGTTTGCTAAAACTCATGGAATTCAGAGTTTTGTGTGCGTCTCCATGTTCTGAACTGACGAGCAACAAGGCTTCATTTATTTTAGCTCTTTCATCAGTTATTCCCCAAAGATATGTGACTATCTGCATCTGCGAGCCAATGATTTACCGTATAAGATTTGAGTCGCTTTGTCAGGATTGGAATCATCCACCTGCCCACAGAAGCGTGTGGCTGTTGTTATTACAGCCGCCTGGTTCATATTGTGATACTGAAGGTGCGAGTATTATTAGTATTATTAGTATTGTTACTATTATTATTACTGTTAGTATTATTAGAATTATTAACACTATTTTGGTTCTGGTTATTTGTGTTATTATTGTTAGTATTTCCTTGCACTACAGCTGAGTGGGAATTTAGTCTTGAATTCGACTTCGTCTGAGTGTTGACGGTCTTAAATTGTAATGTGAATGTCTAACAGTGTTCAGTAGTTCATCAAAGACTCGTTGCATGTCCAAAAAAAAAAAATTTTCACTCTTCATGTGTCAATAAAAAAAATTTTCGTTATATTGTATCAAAATTAAAAAGAATTTGTCAAAATATAACAGTAAAAATTAAATTCTTAAATTGAGTTCAAGTGTACAATTAAAAAATCATTCAAATACTCATAAAAATTCTTATATGAAATTGGGCATCATATCATCAAAAAATTCATTATAATAAGTACACAAATTGCATCATACTTCTCAAATAATTATCACCAACCGAGTAAAAAACAAGCTAATTCCCTATCTAAATTATTTACTAAACAATTAATTTATCATAGAGAGAGTAATAATGGTATTTATGCTTGAAAAAATTAATTCACTAGAGAGAGAGTTTCCTTAATCTTCAATTTATAAAGAGATGATAAATAATCTTCACTTATTTAACTTAAAAATAGTGGACAGTTTCATTCATTTAAAGTGTTGAGTTGTTAAATCGTGATATCGCTAAATGTTGTTCATTCAGCGTTGTTGTTATTGCAGAGTTATTTCGGATCACTACGTCAGGTTGTTTTTCACTGTTGTTTCCGCTTTGAATCTTGTTGAAACACGTACATTGTTTTCTTCAATCACTCGTAGCAATGTCGCTAACACACCGGCTTATTATCGCTGTCGGCGTCTTGCTCACTTTGTTGTGGTAACAGTTCAAAATGTTTTTGGCTTCTGGACGCACTAAACTGTTTTATTCACACTCACGTTCTTTTGAGCTGCTATTATGGAGTATTTTATTTCTTCTGATATATTTTGTTCGTCGTCGTAAAAAAATCTGGAGTTCGTTTTTGTAAATTTCGTTCACTGTAACTTGATAATTGCACTGATAATTTCTGTTAATGTTCGTTTGTTTCGTCTCGCCTTCTGGATCTCATATCACTGACACCATTTTTTATGCCGTGCACAAAGTTTATTTTATAACTTGTGACATATTATTGTTCCCTTCACCTGCGTATTTTCTTCAAGTCTGACGAAGTAGGTCGTCCACAGCATCTCTCTTCCATAGTCAGTCATTATGAATTTGTTGTTTCGAAGGGAATTAGATTAAATGTACTTATATCTCAGAAAGGCATAATGGAGGCGAAATGGGTAGCTTCTTAACTTTAATGATGTGGGTTAACTACATATTCAACAAGTACAATTTATGGTTACAGTGCTATCTTGAAATCACTCTTGCTAGTCAAAGTTCAGTTTAAGTCTGGTTGGGACCAAGAAAGCAAGGGAATTACTGCATCTTCTCGTTTGGGTGACTAGGACTCGAATGCTCTTCTTCTGGCTTCTGGTTTCTCTGGAACCCTTGGTTCTTCTTGCTATCTTTCCATCTCCTCCCTTGCAGTTCCTCCTTGGAAGATCTTATCCGTAACACCTCCCCTCGAACAGCTTGATTAGGAAGGACAGTGGTGGGTGTTGTTAAAATCTCTCCTTAGAGGGCACAGTTTCCCAGATTTTGGCAATCAGTTTTATGGCCCTAGGTGCGGTATACTCACTCGCTGTTTGAGTTCATGTGAAGACAGTTTCTTGCAGTTAAGTACTTGACACTTTACTCGCAATGGCATAACAACTAAGGCTTAATTGTTGTTTCTCTCTCTCTCTCTCTCTCTCTCTCTCTCTCTCTCTCTTCTCTCCTCATTCACTTTCTTATATCATTGCATAATGATACATGCATACATACATACATATATATGTATATATATATATATATATATATATATATATATATATATATATATATATATATATATGTATATATATATATATATATATATATATATATATATATATATATATATATATATATATATATATATATATAGTAGTATATATATATATATAGTATAAATATATATACAAACATATTATATATATATATACACACATATATATGTATGGTTGAGTGTGTGTATATGTATGTATGTATATTAAACGAATGAATGTCAACATGGAAAACTAATAAAAAGGGTATCTGTGCATTTTATTTCTTACCGATGCTTCCATAAATAAGAAATGTCCTGGACTCGAACTTTAATTGAGATGGAAATTTCTCTTATCTCAGATTCTGATTGGAAAATGTATTGTTTTAATAGATTCTTAAACAAAACGTTCAATGTTTTCTTTCACTTTATTACTCATGGATAGCGCCCTAGGAAATCTTCATGTTAAACTGAAAAAAATTAAATAAAAATTAAATATAAACCGTCATTTTATTTTTTTCGGTTAAAAAAGAAAGTATTATGATGAAACAAGAATAAGTTAACGGAAAAATGAAAGCCTGCCGATTATTACTCTCACATGAAGCCTTCCATCTCCACCTCTTTCTGTCTGAAAAACAAGCCAACAGAGTCCCTGCCTCTCCTTCGCTCTTTTGTTTTCCTCCTAAATCCTATAGACAGTATTCCATTCCTTTATTTGGTCTCATTGTCACCTGGCCATCTAAAGGACTCTTTTGTTTTATGTCTCCTTTCCTTCTCTTGCTTTTTAAGAGATTTCTGACTATTCTGTTATGTTCTGCGTCTACCATTCATCCGCTGCCCTGATAGCCTTAGGCAAGTCTCCATTTCATCATGACAGACAAAGCTTAGCTTTTCTTTCTTTTCTATCTCTGAGTTTGGTGCCTGGGACATCTCGGATGTGTTCAGTGAATATGTCCTTCAGGCGGTGCAAGATCTCTTTCTCTTCCCATCTGTTCCAGTCATCCATCGACAAAGAAACTT
>NC_089763.1:352094-353204 GCF_040412425.1 Macrobrachium rosenbergii | reverse complement strand
ACGCTCCCCGAAGCGGGATTCGCAATCAGAATCCTTCGCCTCCTCACCATCTCCAGAGTCCCAGAAGGCATATTCGAAAACTAACGATAAGAAAAGTGAAAGTCAAAAAGTTAGAGTCTGCCTCATAATGACTTCGTTACTACTTAACAGTTGTATTGGAATTTTTATGGCTCTGGTCCGCCTGGTTGGATCATTGATTACTACTGATTGTTATACCTCTGGAGTCCAGCTTGGAAACATTTCTCGGAAAGAAAGGAACGAAGGCAGAACAGAATACGGCGAAGTTCTGCAGGAAATAAGACGACTGAGAGAGGGACAAGAAGACCTGCAGAAGGAGATCCGCAAAGAACACGAGAGGAACCAGAAGATGGAACAACTACTCCAGAATCTTCTGAAGAAAGTGGAAGAGAAGCCATCAGACCAGCACACCAGAGAATTCGCTAAAGCAGACGACAGGACGAAGGAAGCCGAAGTTATGTCTGGAAGGAGGGATGGAAAGGAGAGGAAGACACCCTTGGCCCGCAGATTAAGACCCAAACGTTGGAAGCCAAATGAAATGAGTTTGTGGAGTTCAGTGTTGAAATTCGCTGCCCAGAAACATAAGAAGAAGAAGAAGAAGGAGTCGGACCGCCCTCTGAATTACTACGAGGACATGCCCGAGACCCAGGGGCTGTACGAGGAGCTCCACAGGCAAGACGCAGAAAACCTCCACCTGCGGAACAGGATTAGCGTTGCCAGAGTTAGGAACGAACTTCTACAAGAGCAACTGGAGGCCCAAAAGGCAGAGAACAAGCAACTCAGGAATCGCATTACCCAGATGGAAGGAGGATTGAAAGTGGACAATGAATGTGTGGAGAACCTCAGGCGGCAGCTGGGCAAGGCGAACTGCATTGTCGAACAAAAGATCAAGGAAGCTGACGGATTAAAACATAAACTCGAGGAGCTAAACTTGGTGATTGAAAAGCAGGAGAAAATCCATGGCGAGCAGGCCGACGAGTTACTCCAGTGCCAGAGAGAGAAGGCAGAGCTGGAAGAGAGAGTCCAGGGACTCCAGCAAGAAAACGAGAAGCTGCAGAAGGAAGGAGAGTCCAGGAAGTGCGAACTCCAGCA
>NC_089763.1:329594-344594 GCF_040412425.1 Macrobrachium rosenbergii | reverse complement strand
CACACATGATTATGCTTTATAAAACGTCTCTACTCTCTTCCACTTCTCTCTATTGCAATATAATCTGGTACTCCACACTCCTTCTCTCTGTGAAAGGAAGGATATTGCACAAATAGGGGTGTCCCAAAAGATCATTTACAGCTAGAATAGAAGAAGTTAAGGACCTTGACTACTGGGAAAGACTACAATTCTTAAATTTATATAGTCTTGAAAGGAGAAGAGAACGCTCATGGTAATCCAAGCATGGAAACAGATAGAAGGAATTCAAAACATCATCTCTAAAAATATCAAAAGAGCAAGCAGAAGAGATTAATTGCCAAAAACTATACCAGGAAAATTAAGGAAAGCACACAGGACATTAATCCACCATGCACCAGCATCGATAATGCAGCGTCTATTCAATGCGCTACCAGCTCATCTGAGGAACATAAAAGGAGTGAGCGTAGATGTGTTTAATTTGAATAAGCTCGACAAATATCTAAGATGCATCCCAGACCATCCAAGACTGGAAGATGCAAAATATACCGGAAGATGCGTTAGCAATCTCTGGTAGACATCAAAGGTGCCTCACACTGAAAACCTGGGGCAACCTCTCTGAACTGTAAGGTCTGTAAGTCTCTCTCTCTCTCTCTCTCCTTCTCTTCCTTTCTCTGTCTGTCAGAGGTAGGAAGAGGAGAAGGGGCACAGGGCAGGAAGGGAGGTCCCACCTCTCCCTTTCAGTCCTTAGCTTCTTTTCCTCTCTCTCTCTCTCTCTCTCTCTCTCTCTCTCTTCTCTCTCTCTCTCTCTTTCTCTTCTCTCTTTCTTCTTTCTCTCTCTCTCTCCTTCTCTCTGTGAAAGGTAGGAAGAGGAGAAGGGCACAGGGCAGGAAGGGAGGTCCCACCCCTCCCTTTCAGTCCTTGGCTTCTTTCCTCTCTCTCTCTCTCTCTCTCTCTCTCTCTCTCTCTCTCTCTCTCTCTCTCTCTCTCTCTCTCTCTCTCTCTCTCTTCATCCTAAAATCCTCCAACGTTAGCTAATGCCTTTCTTGCATATCATGAGGTTAGGTGGTTGAAAGAATGTCCGGCATCTTTCAAACCACTTCCCTATATAGACGCTATGTAGATGACACTTTTAAATTTTCAGATCTCCACGCACATTCCTTTGTTTCTAATGTATTTAAACTCAAGCATGAAAATATCACAAAATTACGTCAGAAATAGGAAAAAGATGGAAAATGCTGGCATTCCAGATTTGTTCCAATTATTTTAGCTTACATTTTGAATTTTCTTGTATCAAAGATATTCTTTGATAATGGATTCGAAAAAATGCTAAATTTATTGACACATACATTGGCAAACAACTCAAAAAACTAATGAATCCAATCCCCAAAAGTGACAGTAAACAAAAATACAAATTATTTTTCCTTGCCTAATGGGTAAAAATAGCAGTTTTTCTTGAGAAACCGTTTATCTAAATTACTGTTGAATGTGATTTTACCCTCAAGTTAGTCTCAGAGTCATATTCAGGCCTCAAAATATAATACAAAAATTTTTTCAAGAAAGAGTTCAAAGACAAGGTGCCCAAATGAGTCATCTGTAGTCTATAAGTATACTTGTAGTTGCTGTAATGCAAAATATGGATTGGTAAATCAAAGCGCCAGTTTCTGGTGCCTTTGAACACCTAAAAGGAGCAATCAATTAGAACAAACAGGCCCTTAACAAACAAGCATTTAGTGCCATTCTACTAGAGCACTGCCATCAGCATGACCATACCTCTGAGTATTGATTCTTTTTAGATCTATATTAGCCAAAGTTCTAGTGATGTGGAGAAATAACCACAATTGAAACATTGTTATACCATCAAGAAAAAGTCCATCACTCTGTAAAGTAATGAACAAAAGTCAGTTGAGTTGCTTTGTTTTTAAATTCTGTTCTATCTTCTGTAACTATCTTTGTATTTGCCAATAAAGTATTCCTCTTTGAAGTTTGCTTTTATAGGTTAAACTGCAAATTTTAAAATTTTAATTCTTGGTAAAATAGTTCTGATGTTTAAATTTTATTTCATTTTTAATGAGTGTTTTTCTTTCATTGTATTTATTTGTTATTTTAGATGCCTGATGATGGGGTGTGTTAGAACCTCTAGTCAAATAAAGAATGTTTCCTCAAGTACTGGTCTACCTATTCCTTATACATATAGATATATATTTTATATGACAATGTGTGTGTGTCCTTTTATTAATTGTCTCTCCTGCCCTCGGATAGGAAAAGTTCCAGACACTATCGGATCCAGGGGAGAATTTCTGTTTCCCTTGAAAATGAAAAATATATCAAATAAAATGAATAATTGTATCAGAACATTTAGATAATAACATACATGAAATTTGGAAGAAAAAAAAAAATCTATTTCCTTTCAAAATATATATATATTATTAAATGATATATATATGATATATATGATAGATATATACATATATATATTATATACTTTCAAGTGGTATACTAGGAGATCAAGCCTATATATAATGATATATTTTATATATATTTATAAATATATTCTTTAAAAATATAAAACATAAATAAATTTGTAATAATAACATCTTTAATTTCTAAAGTATTTTTTAGTCCACCATTTTCTTTTCTATTAATATGATAAATAAATTAGTTTTTTTTACTAGATTTTCATAAAAGCTTTGACAAGTATCTAACCATTATGATCCGCATTGTTGACAAAGTCTGGAATTCCGCACTTCAAAACCTTTTGCACAGATTGTTACAGAGGCAAATCGTTGAATCTCATATAATCAAGGAAAAAAGATCCGAGATACAGACCAATTATGACCCAGACTGAGACAGTTGGGCTTATATCTAGAAGATGACCAAAACTTTTCTAAGATCACTCTGGTTATGACTATAAATGGGCATAAAAATAGAATTTAACTCTGCATTTTGAATTTTATTAGAGATAAAAGGTAGAAACATATGTAAAACCCTAATAATGGGGAGGGGGAAGGGGAAAGGAAGGTGGAAGTGGAGGAATGATGGAAGAGGGCAAAAGCAAAAAAAAAGTTCAGGATTATGATTGAGGACAAATAAAACAGGAAAAGGAACACATGATTATGGAATAAAACTGATGTAGTCCAAATATTGCAATATAATATTGATCCCATGCTCTGGAAGGGAGATTGGGGAGGGATGGAGGGGAAAATGTCATGGAAGAGGAAGGGGTTAAGGACACAACTAAATTAACATTTGATTGCATGCTTGAAAGGGGGAGGGTGAATGGGAGGGGATGGAAACAGATAGATTATAAAATTTGCAAGCAGAGGAAGGGATAAGAAGGGAGGAGGACATTAATAACGCACCAGCATCGAACATTTGTCTATTGCATGCTCATCTGAAGGAACATAACAGGAGTGATATATGTTTATATACAAATATCTAAGATATCCCAGACCATCAAGACTGGAAGATGCAAAATATGGAAGATGGTTGGAATTCTCTGAGGAAACAGGAAGTGTTTGATTGTAATGTCTGGAAGGTAAGGGTGTCTTTAAGGGAGGGAGGGGAAGGAATAAGGGAGAGGAGACGATTGATGTCTCTCCTTCGGTCTCTTTTCTCATGCTCACTTTCTCTCTCCTTCTCTCTGGATAGAAGGAAGAGGGGAAGGGGAGGAAGGGCAGGAAGGGGGATGGATCCCTTTCAGTCCTTGGCTTCTTTCCTTCCTCTCTCTCTCTCTCTCTCTCTCTCTGCTCCGTTCTCTCCTTCTTTCTCTCTGGGAAGGTCTCTCCCTCTCTGTGAGTGGAAGGGAAAGGGGATTAAGGGGAATAATAATCCTTAGGAAGGGGAACTCTCTTAACATCTTCTTGCTTCTTTCTCTCTTTCTTCTTTCTCTCTGAAGATAATAATCTTCAACCCCATTTTTGCACATGAAGAAGAAATAATCTTTGGAATTCTCGGAATTCCTCAGGAGTCTTTTCCCAGAAAAAATCTATTAAGGGAAATATATCTTCCAGATATTCTCGGATATGTCTTATTCCCAGAATCCTTATAATATACATTCTATATAGTTTTAGGATTTCATTATATATGGATATATATATATTATATATATATATAACATTTGATTGCATATATATATTATATATATATATATATAAATATAAATATATATAAATATATGTGGGAAGGGGAGAGGTGTAATTGCCTTGAAGGGTTGGGTGGATATTCGCAGGGTCCATTTTACTATACACAGCATATATTTGAAATTTTTCTACCACAGGAAATCGGAGAGCTCCTACCAGGTGACAGGACAGGGGAGGGAAAAATGGGTTTCAGCTTAAAACGTTCTATCAGGTGGAACCGTTTATAAAATCAATAAAGTATTCCGTACGTGTATCTCATGACACCTTGAAGTACAGAGGGCGTGTCTTTGTCGAACATTGAACTTAATGATGTCATGAGAGTGTGTTCATTTGGATGGAAGGGAATGAATATAATGGGAGGGATCGTTGAATGATTGGGCATTGCGATCCGTTATCGGTGTCATTTAGCATGTGTCTGTGCAAACACACATGGAGACTGTCCCAGAGGATTTTGTGAAGTGAGCACAACTCATACACATTTTAGACTTTACTTTCAGAACTATGAACACAGACGATACCCCTGTGGCAGTGAAATTTTGTGTTTCTGCAACTTTTACATTTTCTGGTTTTAAATATAACGTTTGTTCTTTCACAGGTATTATTCCTTTCCATTTCTCCCTCCTTCAAGGAAGGGAGTGGTATGAAATTTTTGAGATGACCTGATTTTATTAATTGACCTGTTTATGATTTGACAGATGAGTTATTTTCTGTATTCCCTTAAGTAATTGGGTGTTTATGATTTTGGACCTTATTTCCTTACAAGAACTTTTGATAGTTATGATGAATCATTCGTTTTCATTCTTCGTAATTTCTAAGAAGTTATTTTCGTTGTTCACAATAAAGGTTTAGTTTTGTACTTAGTATCTCATTCCAGTAGTCCTTAGAATTTAGTTAGGGAAAGGTATAACTTATGATGTCGGCTCACGTTACACGCTATCACTCAAATATCTCGGAAAAGCGAGATACCAACCTCTGTTCACAGAATGGAGACTTAAATCAAGTATAGGCTCAGGATTGGCCTTTACATATGTATAATATATATATTTGTGCGTTTGTGTGTGTTGTCGGGAGGGAGTATAGCAGGATATACATATATATGAATGTATATATATATATATATATATATATATATATATATATATATATATATATATATATATATATATATGTATGTAGCCTGTGTGCAGAGACGATTGATGTCTCCGTCGTCGTCACAGCCCTCGGATAGGACAAGTTCCAGACACTATCGGATCCAGGGGAGGGGGCCACCTGGGCACGTTCCCGCCCTCATGAAAAATAATTACAAAATAATAATGTTGAACATTTAGATAATAACATACATGAGAAATACAAAAATGTGGAAGGGAATAATATAAATATAAATATATATTATATATAGGGGATATATATATATATATATATATATATATATATATATATATATATATATATATATATATATATATATATATAGGAGGATATACATATATAATTTCTATAGTAGATTTTTCCATTTTTCTATTTCTCTAGGGGGATGGAGGGCAATCTTCAATATTTTTTTATTATTTTCATATGGAAGGGGAAGGGAGGAGGACACAACTAAATTAACATTTGATTGCATGTCCCGGAAGGGGAGGACGACAGAGGCAATGGGAGAAAAAGATCCGAGACACAGACCGTCAGGGGACCTTCCTGAGGGGAGGATTGGGCTTATATCTAGATCCCTAAACATTTCTACCGTGGCAACCGTATCATATGAATTTGCATTTTACATTTTATTAGAGAAAATGCACACATATACGTTAAGGGGAGGGGGGGGAAGGGGAGGGAAGGTGGAAGTGGAGGATGTGGAAGAGGGGTGAGGAGGGAAGAGGATGGAGGGGGAAGACAGTTAAATTAACACTTGATCGTATGCTCTGGAAGGGAGAGGGGGAGGGGATGGAAGAGGGAAGGGGAGGAGGACACAACTAAATTAACATTTGATTGCATGCTCCGGAAGGGGGAGGGTGAAGGGAGGGGAAGGGGAAGGGGAGGGGGAGGGAAGGGGAGGGGAGGACACAACTAAATTACCACTTCAACATGTGCTGCGGAATGGGAGGGGAGGGGGAGGTGGAGGAGACAGCAAGGTAACACTTGACCATGGAGGAAGGGCAGGGGAGGGAGGGGAGGGGGGGGGGAGGAGACAGCTAAAGTAATACTTGATCGTGTGCTTCAGAAGGGCGAGGGGGGGGGGGGGAGGGGGGAGGGGAGGGGGGAGGAGGAGGAAGAGGAAAGGGGAGGGGGAAGGGATGGAAGAGAGAAGGGGGACCTTACAGACCTTACAGACCTTACAGTTCATTTGGGTTGCCCCAAGTCCCTTAGTGTGAGGCACCTCTGATGTCTACCAGAGAGTTGCTAACGCATCTTCCAGTATATTTTGCATCTTCCAGTCTTGGATGGTCTGGGATGCATCTTAGATATTTGTTGAGCTTATTCTTAAACACATTTACGCTCACTCCTGTTATGTTCCTGAGATGAGCTGGTAGCGCATTGAATAGACGCTGCATTATCGATGCTGGTGCGTGGTGGATTAATGTCCTGTGTGCTTTCCTTAGTTTTCCTGGTATAGTTTTGGGTACTATTAATCTACCTCTGCTTGCTCTTTCTGATATTTTTAGCTCCATGATGTTTTTGGTAATTCCTTCTATCTGTTTCCATGCCTGGATTATCATGTAGCATTCTCTTCTCCTTTGCAGACTATATAAATTTAGGAATTGTAGTCTTTCCCAGTAGTCAAGGTCCTTAACTTCTTCTATTCTAGCTGTAAATGACCTTTGTACACTCCCTTTTTGTGCAATATCCTTTTGGTAGTGTGGGTACCATATTATATTGTAATATTCAAGTGGACTACGTACGTACGTTTTATAAAGCATAATCATGTGTTCGGCTTTTCTTGTTTTGAAGTGCCGGAACAACATTCCCATTTTTGCTTTGCATTTTGCCAATAGTATTGCTATTTGATCATTGCATAACATATTCCTATTCAACATCACACCAAGGTCTTTAACTGCTTCCTTATTTGTGACTGTCTCGTTATTGGGTCCTTTATATGCATATAGCATTCCTTCTTTATCACCATAGTTTATTGATCCAAATTTATCAGAGTTAAATACCATCCTATTTTCCTCTGCCCATTTATATATTTTGTTTAGGTTTCTTTGTAGCGAGTTCCTATCTTCATCACAAGAAATTTCTCTACTTATTCTTGTGTCATCGGCGAAACTTCTCACTACCGAGTCCTTAACATTACTGTCTATGTCTGTAATCATAATCACAAACAGCAATGCAGCTAACACTGTACCTTGCGGCACACCGGATATTACCGTAGCTTCATATAATGTCTAATGAATGTATCTGACTGGAGCGCACAAAACTCTCCGAATACAGTGTTTCTGAAAATGTGATGCTGAATATACTTGTTCAATTTTATTTTCAACTTTTTGGTACTCGTAACAAACTGTGCTTCTCAGTGAGAATATAAAAATCTAACATATTGTTCAGAAAAGTGAAGAGAATGTCCTCAGTTGACAAAGCTTTGGTTCATTTCTCAGGTTTTTGTTTTATGTGTAATTGATCTAATGTTGCTTTGGATAGTCGTTAACGTGACGGGAGACTGCTCTCTTTTGATAGAAAGTAAATATACAGTATGGACAGGCGTTTAGAGATGTATTTCATAATATTTTTAGGTTATCCGTCAAACTTCTTACATATTGAACAAGCATTATGCAAACTGCGAAAACCACATGACAGACTAAAAAATTATTTACTCATTCATAAATTAAAATAAACACTGCATGGGAGACTCACAGCGGCACGATATACACACTCCATATTTGCACCATTCACCTTTAAATCCCTATCATTTCCTGCTGATTCGACGTTTCTGCTGCCCTTTGCATGTTGCCACCTGGATCAATTCACCTGCTTCTATGTCTAGTGTTTAATATTCATTTCACCCGGCCTGCCGTCCTCCATTCTTACCCCACGAATGAATTCCCTGAAATTGCTCCGATCCATCCCACCAGTTTTCCTGATATTTTGACACGCCTTCTGTACATTTAGATATTATTATTTCACTTTCAATCTTCTCATGCCACATTTACTACTAAAAAAATCCCCATAAAAGCTTCCGCCTCTTTCTTTCACTTGCAATCACCATCTAAGTTTCCATAGTGGAGAGTTAGCTCAACAGCCCCTTCAGGCCTCTGTGTCTTGGTTTTGTAGACAGTCGGAGTTTTCTCCCGATCTTTTGCTCATATCATTTTATGTTCCTTGCTGCACCTATCCTGGTATTCACTCTTCACTCATCCTAACATCATCTGGAATATTTATTCCCAGATACCTATTCAATCTACTGTTTCTATTTATATACCAGCCATATAGACACATGCATTGCCACATCACTTCCTTTTATCATTCCACCTACGAAACCTCATTTTTTTCCTTCTTACCTACCCTCAGCTTTTTCCTTCTGTAAACACTTTCAAACTCTGTCATTAGTCTCTGCAATTTTTCTTTACTAGCTCAATCTGTACAGTCCCGAACACAAACATCAACCATTCCATACCCCATGAACAACCCATCTTATCACACAACTTTGTTCCTGCATTTGCTGTCCTTTCCCGCATGATGATACTAAACATACACAGAGACATCAGAACCAAAACTGTAACTAAATAATCTGTATTCGTCTTAATAAAACACTGTCTGTTTCTAGTGAAAAATATCTTTCATTTAGGAGATGGAATGTTTTCCTACCAGGGTTACAGCAGTGTAGAATCTAGTGATCTGAACCACAGGATACATTCAGTACAAATGATATATTTGATAGTAAAATTGTCTGATGACAATCTGACTCATGGATAATAAACTACGTATGATTAACTAGCATTTAAAATAAACTATTATTCGGATATTATTTTTAAGGTAATATTTTAAGTAGATTCTTGCGACTTATTAAGATAATTTCTGAACGGAATGAAATCTGGAGTGTCAAAAAGTAAACCATCCATGGAAACGAATTACCCAAAGATTGTAGAGAGATTGTAGTCTCCACTAAAAAGGACAGTATGCTTCACTGTTCCATTATAAAACGGTTTCAAAAATAGCAATAGTTCAGTATGCAGCAAAACTCGTGCGACTTTTTTTTTTTTTGTACTGGACAAGCGTTGCTCTCAAGTTGCCACTTGGTATTAAATCTTATATTTTACTTTGTAAACATGTGTATTTCATGCTACAATAATCTAAATACGTTACTGTAGCATGATTCCCTTGGCTCATCATGACTCTCGATACAGCGAAACTGTGAAGGACGCCGGAATGGGTAGAAAAAGAAAAGTTAAGCAGAGCAGTCTAATGATAAAACGCAGTTCATTTGGGATAAAAATTTAAAAGCTATTACTTTACTTTCTTTTGCGGTTTGTGTATGAAAACAAATGTTGAATTAAGATCATGATTTTCGATACAAGTCATAGCTTAGGCTATAGCCAAGGATACATAGGTCTAGTCTCCCGAGGGGTTTCTCCAGTTTGAAAAAAAATAAGCTATGAGAAATACAATTAATTCTACCTTTTTATTATTTTACTTTTACTTTAGGAATGGAAGACTGTAATTATAATCAGACAGCATTATCAGCCACAACTTTTTGTGCAGATTCTGTAGAATGACCTTAATAACTTATTTTTGAAATAATAATAATAATAATAATAATAATAATAATAATAATAATAATAATAATAATAATAATAATAATAACTAATAGGTCTTATTAAAAAGGATGGCTGTATTATGCGAATTTATCTTATACGGTGTCTCTTCTATCTTCCTTATGATTCGCTTGTCAGGCTCAGCGATGTTAGTCGTGCTGGCCGATATTCATATTGGAAAAGGATAGTGTGCGGTATATGGGAAGTCTTTCATTAAAGTATTCAATCAGAAATCGTTCGTCTGGGTTCAGGTTCTATTCTAGGTACCGTCGACATGTTTCGACCAGCTCGTTGGTCATCCTCTGGACGTGGTTGCAGAAGGTCTGAAGAAACGAGGTGCTCGGGTTGGTATTTATAGGGGTGGTCTTGATCGGTGTATACCCAGATTGCCGGGCGGCCAATCATGAATTCAAACAGTCAAGACGCCCCAATAAATACCAGCCCGGTGCCTCGTTTTCTTCGAACGCTCTGCAACCACGTCCGGCAGAGCTGTTGGCTGTGTCAACGACACTAAACAAGGCCTGAACAGGCTGAGCTGTTTGTTGAACATTTAATAAAAGACTTCCTTCCACACGCTATCTTTCAACACGATATCGGTCGGTTATGACTAAATAACTGAGACACGAAGAAAACAGTCATAAGGAAAGATAAGAAAAACATATAAGATAAATTCGCATAACTCCCAACCATCACTAATAGTTTCCCTGTTTAGAGGTCTACTCCTTCATATAATAATAATAATAATAATAATAATAATAATAATAATAATAATAATAATAATAATAATACTAATAATAATAATTATACAGTATGGCTCTGGAGTCTAGGCCTATACTATTGGCTTTGTAACATACTAGGCTATATTACAGATAGCAACAATATATCGTTGCATCAAATCTTTGTAACTTATAAAAGGTGTCTATGAGACCATAAAGCAGGATTTGTGAAACTGCTCCACAGTCTTAGTGTGGTATACTTCCATCATTATTTTCTTCATAGGCTAATAGGCTTCAAAAGAATGATATAATCGAGAAGGGCGAAGTGCACTTGCCCTACGGGTAAGGTGAAGGGAGTCAAAATAAGCCATTTAAACAGCTAACGTCTGGTTAGAACACTCCCACAACCACATCTCTGATACATTCATTAAGATAAGTACGTTGCTATGGTGGCTAAAAAGTAAAATTCATTAAGTATATGCAATGCTGTATTTACCACAATTAATGTTTTAATGATCTAGCTGATATTTTGATAAAAAATACAGCATTGATACTAAAACATGCTTAGTGAACTGTATGTTTTTAGAAGTTGCAAAATACTTTCGCTGCTGCAGCTAGCGTCATTAGATATATGAAGGTAAGAGCTGCCCAGTTAGTGACTTGTGAACGAAAATCACTAAAATCAGGCCACATGACTTTGTTGCATACTGTACCTATTGCCATTTAAAATCAAGCACTTAGACTAAAATGTTGATAGCATGATTTTATAGCTGCCTGTTTCCACCAACGTCCATCTGTTTCTGTGGGAGATAATGAAAGTTGACGTTCATGGACCTCTTGATTTACAGGTACCAGGACACAGGGAGCTTCGATGAGGGTGAGAAGGGGGGCGAGAACCCTAGAAACAGGTTTTCATCCTCAGATTCTTTGTGGGAAATTGTATATCTTAGTGATTTATAACTGAAGAAGCTAATACAGAGGAATGATTGGACATGCATGTATGCTTCAAACATTTTCTGATATTTATATATATATATATATATATATATATATATATATATATATATATATATATATATAATATATATATATATAAATTTATATGCGTGTGTGTGTATGTGTAATACTAGACGAACCGTGACCCGTTGGATCACATTTTTATTGTGATGAAAAAATAGCAGCACTACGGAAAGGGGAATAGGGAAGGGAAGGGGAGGGGGAAAGGGAGGGGAAGTGGGAGGCGAAGGGGAGTGGAAGTGGAATGGGGAAGGAGAAATGGGAGGGGAGGAGGAGGGGGAGAGGAGGAGGGGAGGAGGAGGGGAAGGGGAGATGGATGGGGAGGAGGAAGGGGAAGGGGAAGTGGAGGAGGGAAGGGGAGAGGGGAGGGAAGAGGGAAGGGGAGGGAATAGGAGGAGGAAGGGGAGGGGGAAGAGGGAAGAGGGGAAGAGGAGGAGAGGGAAGGGAGAGAGGGAGGAGAGGGGAGGAAGGGGGGGGAGGGGAAGACGAGGAGAGGGAATAGGAGGGGAGGGAGGAAAGAGGAGAGAGAGGGGGAGAGGATGGGCCTTTAAGAGAGCCTCCAGGATTCCCAGTGTGCATTCAGACACAAACAAACAGTCTTAGTATCCCTTATAGATAAAATTATTAGTCCATTATAAAAAAAATTTAAATAAAAAGTAAGAGGGTCATTCTATTATTCATTTACATAAAGGATAGAAAAAAAACCCACCTTTCAAAACTGATTAAGATGAAAGGCCTGGAAACATTCAAATCTGTTTTAATTAAAAGCATGGAGAAGTTTTCTAAATTTTTTAAAACCAAATGGAAGATGAATGTATAACCCAGCCGTTTTAATATTAACACCATGTAATTTGTGGCCATTTGATTAAAAAAGATTGTTGAAAGTGATTTATCAATTCCTGTAGAGAATTCTTGTTTTTTTTTTTAAATTGGCTGGGAGATACCTCATTTCACAAACAGCTTGCCATCCAAATTCATCAAAAGTAATCTTTGAACTTCCAAATGTATTATGAAAATGACTTACGGGTGTTTCCATGCATGAAAAGTGATTTGCACTCCAGAAATAACGGAAAGATTTTAATTCAAACCAAAATTTAAAAATGAATTATAGCTACTTTTTGTCTGAAATCGACTTCTACTTACAATTTACCGAAACGAAGGTTCATTCACCCAGTAATAATTAACAATATAATGATTATTGCAGAACACAACTCCAACCAAACGGTGATTTATACTATGTTTTGAAAGAAAAGTAAAGAAACAAAAATGAGAATATACAACAGATACAAAATCGTTGAGAGATGTTGCCACCCGAAGAGAGGTTTGAATAAATAGAAAAGTCAGTGGTTCTGAAGACTTTCCCTTTCCTAAGACCCGTCGGTGTTCGGAATCCAAGGAACCTCTTCTGTGCGAATAGTCCAGGACGTTCACCAAAACTAGAAAGTACTGTACCGAGAGGTTTAATCTTTCGATTCTTTCCTTCAGTTTTATGTTAGTGATTGAAAAATTTTTATTTTCCTTTCTCTACTTATGGAGTTCTATTGCACATTCTTTCTACATTCAACATATAATGATATACTTCCATGTTATGTATTCGTTTTATTCACTCTGTTTCTTTCCTTCTCATTTCTTGTCTATTATCCATCATTCCATTATTTTTAGCTTTGTTTCGTTCTTTCAGCCAGTATAACAGTGATCATTCCCCATCATCCAATAGTATTTCTTCTATTTTCACCCTCTTCCATCTCCATCAATTTTGGTTTTGGTCTTCATGTTTATTTCATTCTCTCCTGTAATTGATTTTCTGGACGCTGTTACCATCTTTACATTTTTGTTATCCTCTTCTGTCATTGTTCAAACATTTCCATTTCTACCCCTCTTCCCGACTTCTTCCTTGCCCCATTCTCTCTTTATTCATATCACATTTACGTCTTTTTCTTTATTTTCTACTCATGTTCTCTCTGTTGACCTTTCTAATCCCATTTAAAATTTACATTCCCACCCTTTTCTATATTTCTCTTACCATTTTTATTGTTCTGTTTCTCTCGACATGATTTTCACTGTATTCTATTCATCTAATATTCTGATAATTTTATCTACCGGCAGTTAATTTTCTCACTCTGCGCTTCCTCCTTATTTTTGCATCTTTGTTCATATCTATGATTTTCCTTCTCTCTTTCTTTCTCTCTCTTTCTCTTCTGTTTCTTGGTTCTGTCTCTTTTGGGACTTATTCGTCATATTTTCCTCCATTTCATTATCATTTTTTTCTCTTATTCTCATTTATATACTCAGCTTACACTATAATGTAGGTTTCAATTTCCCAATAAAAATAGATACGTAATGCGTAAACTACAAATGAAAAATGAATAGATAAACAGTTAACCTATATACGTCATAAACAATCCGAGATTAAATAAACTGGTAAATATATAAATGAAACCATAACCTTCGAAACAAACTTGGAATATAAACAAATTCCTCCAAGAATGTCTCAAAGCAGGTATGAAAAATCATTAGAAAATCTCAATAAATTCCCAAATATTCCGACCTTTCTTTCATTATTGCGTCTTCCAATAAGCGATAGTGTCATGCATATGAAGACAAATAAAAATCCAATTTTGGTTTTGCCATCGATGTATATGACACGAATGCAATATCAGTCGGTGCTGCATGAACCCTTAAGATATGAACATTCATAATTTTTACTAAAGAAAAAAATATGCAACTGGAATACTCCTGCGGACACAACAGATATACTGTACTGAGGAGGCAGGCTGAAAGTAATAAAAAGTGGGAAGCTGCTATAGCTTTGAAAAGTGTAATGAGTGACTCTTGTGGACGTTAGGCGAGGATGCAAACAACTAGGATTGATGGGATCAAGTGAAATACCGAGGTGCAGTGATGAACGTGAAGTAAGTAATCAACAGAGAATGTACGACGTGTCTGGATGAGAAAGCGCTCGGAAGATTTGGATGTGAGGAGAAACTGTTCTGCATAAGGAGTAAGGATGACAGCTGAGGTTACAGAGAAATATTGTGCTAAACATTGCCCCACTACTAATAATGAAGTCGTACATTAGCATTTTTTTAATTAATGGGAAAAAGTCCTACATAAGCTTTTCTGTTGTCAATGATGCAGAATCATGTCTACTATCACATATCAAAAATTCCCTGTCATCCACTTTGGGGAAATATTTTGGCAACAGTACACACAAAATCATTTTTAGTCAAACGGCTGCTGACCGCGAGTATAGATGTTTGAATTGTTGGACATATTTTTCGGGTGAATTACACAATAACTGTTAAGATCACAATGTTACCTCATTCAGTAAATTCCCGCAATGTATAGTTTTCTTTATATATTTTTTCTTTAATCACAGGTGAATAAGAAATTTCAAAACTAATG
>NC_089763.1:312094-324594 GCF_040412425.1 Macrobrachium rosenbergii | reverse complement strand
ATGGGACAGTCGTCCTCGGCCGGGCGGGCCAGCGACCGGAGGCGACGCAGGAATACCACCTGGAGCCTACTGCTGCGACAGCTGACGCAGGAGTGTTCGTCGCTTCCAGTTCTACCATAATCCGTCACCCAGCTCTTGTAGTTCATCAGCCAGGAGATGGCAGAATCCTGACTTTTATTACATCGGCGACGGGATGAAGAGGCAGAGAGGGCGGTCGGGCGGCGTGTGACTGGACAGCGATACCAGCTCAGGCATGGGTTGGCCGCACCTGCAGGTGAGCTTCATGGTGATCCGGAAGGACAAAGTCTCTCTTACCGACGCTGGTAGCGGTGTTGCAGGCCGGGGATGAGAGGGGTCCTGGTGGATCCGTGAATGGAGATCGAGGTAGTGCTCTGGCGCTGGCTAGGGCAGAGTCAGGCACTATCAGGGTTTCTTGGGCTCGTCGGTCAGGACGGTGGCTTGCTGCTCGGTACATGCACGCGGCACCCGGCAGTTTGGCATCCTCGGAAGGGAGATCTGACTGGGGCCACTTGCACTGGCACTGAGGCAGGGCCGGGCACTGGGGTGGATCAGGAACCACGTCAAGGGCCACTGCCATGTTTGTACTCAGGTGGCACTGGTGAGGACTGCACATCTTCAGCGGCACCCAGGGTGCCGAAAGTATTGACACTGAGGAGGCGGGGAGATTATGGCACCCGGTGGTCCCGGGGAATGTGGGCCCTACTAGATTATACCGTGATTTCTGTGGGGACTGCAGTCCTGTCCCAGGATAGCGTCGCAGCCTCGGGAGATGACGCTCACTGCAAGATTGCAAATTTTGGATTGGTGAGGTCTTGTGACTCTCCAGCGAATTGGACCGTAGGAGTATCATTTTTAAATTGATTTTTCCACTCGATCGCTGACAAGTTTTCGTCTACTGGCGGTAGCTCGTAAAGGCTCTGTCGCCGGATGGGGAGATTCTTTGGATCTGGCGATGACTCGGCGTGGGTGGCTACCTCGTGGAGGGTCGTATACAGGCCCCTTCGGCGGGAGGGCCTAATGACGTAAGGATCTGTAGGCCAAGCGTGATTGGGAGTATTTGATTTATTATTAGTGGGCATTTTTGCCCATGCGGGTGATAGTATAAACCTTGCGTAAAATGTCTAGCTAGAAATTTTTTCCTTTGACCCTGTGGGCGCGGAGCGAGGACATTGGGCGGTTTTCCGGGAGAGAGGCGGTTTCTTGTTCCGGCACTGTTCGGAGGAATGCCCCGTTTTCTTGCAATAATGGCAAGTTAGGGGCTTGCCCGAGTTCATTTTGTGGAAGTTGAACCTCCGAGGAGGACGGGGATTATCCCCGCATGCGGTCCTTCTTGAGGGTGGTGAGTTTCCACATATCCGCTATTCAGCAACACTCTGTGAGTGTTGCTGGGGCTTTTCCCGTTATATGAGTGGCGAGGGTAGAATTGGCGTATGGCGCGAAATGCTCAATTTAAACCTCGTTACCTCAGTGTTGTTGGCTCCTTCGGATCAAAGGCCACCATTTATTCGAAGCCGCGCTCCGAATGGTACGCCCAATGGATGATCTGGCCTGCTTCTCTGGGCTGCTCTCCCAACGTCTCTCCACCGCTCGAGGTAATCTCGGACGCCTTCGTAACTGCTTGGCATACAGCTTCCCAGTTTCCCCGATCGTCTGCTGGAAGGGCGTGGTAGGCAACAGGGGCCTTTCCGCCCAGGAATTTAGTGAGAACAAGGGAGAGTTCCGTGGGGGAGAGATCGCAGCACTCCAGGACTCGTTCGGCCCTTTCAAGCCATACTTCAGGTTCGGACTCTGTCCATTTTGGCAAGAACGAGTGAGCTTGGCTGAGGCAGGGGGCGGGGGGTTGGTGTGCTGTCGTTCTAGTACCTGGAGCTCATGGTCGCGCTGTCGCTCTCGATCTTCCCATTCTCGTTCCTCTCTTTTCTCTTGGGCGATTCTTGCTCTCTCTCTCTCTCCTCACGTTCTTTTTCCTCCCATTGTTCTTGGGCAATTCGTTCCCTCTCCTCTCGTTGTTCTTGGGCAATTCGTTCCCTCTCTCTCTCTCTGCACGTTCTCTCTCTCTCTCTCTCTCTCTTCACGTTCTTTTCCTTCTCCTGCTCTTGGGGCAATTCTTGCTCTCTCTCTCACGTTCTCTCTCTCTCTTCACATTCTCCCACTCTCTCCGCCTTGGCGTCGTCCACTTCGTTCTTGAACCCATGCTCTCAGATCTTGCCCGATAGTCCATGTCCTTCCCAGCGGATATGTAGAATTTGAAATCCTGCGTTTTGTAGGGCTCTGGTATTAGCCATCTTGAAATAATGGGTATATGATATGTCTGAAAAAGGGCTGGAGTTGTCTGAAAAGGCTCAATTGCAGGAATCTGAAACACTCAATTGTTCCAGACTGCAGGAGAATGGATCTGTCTAGATAAGACAGGTGATTAGTAAGTCTGAGGGAGACTTTTATTAAAATTTGATATGTCTCGGAGAAGGCGTAGTTGGATTTTGTCACCTTCCCGGACTTGGCCGGCTGTGGCGTGAAGTTAAGGAGTTGTTCACAATGAACTAGAATGATCAGTCCTAAGAGGCAGATGTGTGTGAACTACACCTTATAATGTCTCAAAGGACTTAATTTCGAGATTCCATAGAATGAGAAATTCTCGCCACGTGTGACATAGAATTTTAGTATGAGTCTCTGAGGACTGGAATTTGGAGAAATTCTCGCCACGTGTGACGTAGAATTTTAGTAGGAGTCTCTGAGGACTGGAATTGGGAGAAAATCTCGCCACGTGCGACGTAGAATTTTAGTATGAGTCTCTAAGGACTGGAATTTGGAGAAATTGTCGCCATGTGCTACATAGAATTTTAGTATGAGTCTCGGAGGACTGGAATTTGGAGAAATTCTCGCCACGTGCGACATAGAATTTTAGTATGAGTCTCTGAGGACTGGAATTTGGAGAAATTCTCGCCATGCAGCGTAGAATATTAGTGAGTCTCTGAGGACTGGGTGGAGAAATTCTCGCCACGTCTGAAATAGAATTTTGTTATGAGTCTCTGAGGACTAGATTTGGAGAAATTCTCGCCACGTCTTTTGGCGTAGAATTTTTAGTATGAGTCTCTGAGGACTGGAATTTGGAGAAATTCTCGCCACGTGCGACGTAAATTTTAGGTCTCTGAGGACGGAATTCAGGAAAATTCTCTTACGTCGTGATAAATTTTAAGTCACTTAGGACTTGGAAATACGATTCATCAGGACTTAGAAATTACTAACGGGAAACCCAAAGAAAAATGTTTGCTGGGAAATGAATGGGAAAAAATGCTATGCGGGCCTGGCAGAATTGGGGGAGTTGCGGAGTCGTCTGACCAACACGGTATTCCCTAGATTCTGTGTGAATGAACGTATATTTATACACCGTCTAGGATTCGGGAATTTCCCAGTCGTCTGGGAGGATAATAGTAAAACGACCTAGTAATTTTCTATAAGCGGAGTTTAAATTCTTTCCCTAACTTTAACTCAATTCTAAAACTACACTGAGAAAATTGTTCAGCAATACAAGCTGACTTCCGTTGTGTCCCAGTAGAATTTATTCGCGCCTAAATAACAGTTCGCTAATTTGAAATGCGATAAAAGTTATCACAAGAGAGGAATTTCTTTCGCACTATTCCTCGGAGGAAGAATATGGCAAGGATTTTAACACAGAGGAATTTCGCACTATTCCTCAAGCAAAGGATAGTTAGCACTGGTTATTTCTAACTACCTATCCTGAAGGCATGCATTATAGAATCTATCTGGCGGTTCTTTTCTCTCAGTGAATGCATGCGTCCCTATTTCTAATTCTAGAACAGTCACGATTGTAAAAGGTTTGCTGAATAAACACGTACTTACGTGGAATTTCTGGATCTGTGTGCTGGTTTCCACCAAAGTTGTGTGTCTGCGTAACCAGCTTGGCTTTGCTAATAGCTGATCTGGCAAGTTACCAAATGCAATAAAGCAACACTAGAGGGAGCAGCAACAGAAACGGATCTATGGCCAGGTCGCCATTTTACGTTTTTCTGCAATTTTAGTTTGAGATATTCTCAGTGAGACAGGTAGCAACGATTTAAGGTATTGTGTGATTCTGACTTCAAATGGGTACAGGAAACGTAAAGAGGAAAACAAGGAAATATTACATGGCTACGTGGGCAAATATAAAGTGTATTTATAAATGACATCAAATGCGGGAATAGAGGAACTCCAAGTAGATTTCTGATCCTGAAGGGATTCCTACGGGATTGAATGAAACTGGGGATTCAGACACAGTCAGAAACTTCAAAATAGAGGTCCCTCTGAAATGAGAGATATGCACATTATACACCACTAATGGGAAATAGACAAAGGAATAATGAATTCGAGGCTGCACTGAGGGTGCCAAAGGAATTTGAGGGAGTAATAAAGACTTGATACTGCCAATGCAAGAGGCACACGGACATTAGACAAGGGAGTCTTTGATTAATGGCGCTCAATTCAAATAAATGTTACCGAGACAAGCAATGACTGAATGGTGGTTTTTCCGCAGCACATTACCGTAAGACAGGTGTTTTTCCAACGCGTAGAAATGTGGTCCGTGGATGACTTGCGATTTCCGAGCGTTTCTTCCGTGTTAGGATGCACGGGGCAGCGATGGGGACTTCTCGAAGAAAGACGTGCGTGAATTTCTACAAAGGGCCGGGCGATTGCCAGAGGCATCCGGCAGGTAAATGGTAAAGCGCGCCGCGTGAAGCACCGTCGAAGGGCACGAGGAGAACGTACACTTGGAAAAGGGCCACGTGGTTAACTAAGGACACTACCAAGGGCAGGTAGCTGGGTCCTTCTTCTCCCTGACTTCCACCCCGCGTGTGTGAGAGCGAGGCCTTGTGTTCTCTCCTTTTATCTCCTCCTATGGAGCTGGGGGCACTTCCAACATGTGGGTTTTTTTTTTAATCATCTTCCAGCTGATGTCCTCAGGGGAATATGCCTGTAAGAAAAACCCACCAGAGAGATCACTTTGCCTTGAAGAAGGATCTTCGAAAAGGAGTGGCTTTTAATCTTTTAAACCCTTGTATTCTGTGTGCTGAAGTCATTAGACAGATGGTCTATCGATCGAATGACTTTGACAGTAAATGGAAACAACAATACAACAAAAAAGGGAGGCAGTGCTAGAACTCTTGCTAATCATAATAATATATATATATATATATATATATATATATATATATATATATATATATATATATATATATATATATATATATATATATATATATATATATATATATATATATATATATATATATATATATATATATATATATATATATATATATATATATATATATATATATATATATATACATATATATATATATATATACATATATATATATATATATATATATATATATATATATATATATATATATATATATATATATATATATATATATATATATATATATATATATATATCATTTCTTCTTTCCAGTTGGAAGTAGACTGAAATATGAAAACATGACTGATGAACACACAGAAGATTTGCTGGAAACTGGGGTCATCAGAAAAGAGGACTGTGTAATATCCCTTCAGCCTTCCACTGCTGCAAAATCAGCAATAGGAGTCTCAAAAATTATCTTTCTGATGCTGCACAATCTGATCCAGTTCTTGTGCATGCAAGTTGCTGGAAAAAGTGCACAAATACTCACAGGATCGGTATGGCAAGATTAGAAGAGGATGTTCCATGCCAAAAACGACTTCATTCAATATTGGAAGTTAAAGGTTAATTTGAATAGAAGAAAAAGTGTTTCCTATGTGGACTTGCAGCATGCCATGATGAGAAACACTCAGATAGAAACCCTGTTTATCGAGCAGAAACACCACCTTTTGTTAACAAAATTGCCGAACAATGTGCCAAGAGAAATGACACCTGGGAAAGCGAGGTTCACGCTAGAATTCAGTGTTGTATTGGCTTTGTGGCTGCAGAAACTGGGTACCACCACAATTGCTATTATCCGCTCATGCTTAACATCTCATCAGGGAAACCAGTAGGCCGACCAAATGATGATCTAATGTTATGGGCGTTTAGTAGACTATGCACCTGGCTTGAAAGTGAATGCGATACACAACTTTACAGTCTTGATGAACTCCATGAGCAAATGTGTGAATTAACAGATGGTGGTGAAGTATACTGTCCAAAACGACTAAAACAAAGACTCCAAGAGTACTATGCTAATCATGTTTTCTTTGCAGAAATACAAGGAAGGAAGAATTTAGTTTTCTTTTTCAACATGGCAAACTTCATATTAAGCAAAAAATGGTACTATGACAGGAAGGGAGACAGTGCAGAAGATGCCTACAGAATCATTCCTGCAGCTACCTTGCCAGATGGGGAGTACCCATCAGACTGTCATATCCCAGACATGGAAAAGGAGAAAGAATACACTCCGCCAAGCTTAAGGACACTGCTGGTGAGTTTGATGCCATCAAGTCATATTAGACAAGAGACCATTGGCCAAGCCATTCTACAGGCCAAGAGACCAAAGACCATTTTGGCACCCATCATGTATGGCGTGGGTGTTGAGATGAATCTTGTCTAGTTAAAATAGTCATTGATGAACTAATAAACGGCTTTCAAATTGCATTATGATAGCGTTATATTGTTTAAGCAGTCTGTGGTGCAAGATGAGGATTATAACACATTAATGCCTCCTATGGACCAGACTTTCACACAATGGGCTAGTGATAGTGTAGACAATAACATACTGGTGCAGGAAAATTTCATGTCATGGGAATAATTGCCATTTATTCTAAATGTCAGGCAGCAAGTGCAACAAGACATATCACATATTACCATCTTTCTTCTATTCAAACCACTGGCAGTCTGCATGGCTGTTTAGTAAGGCATAGCTATCAACACCTAACTGGTTTATGTTCATGCAGCATATCTTCAAGTCATAAGATGGACAGCCAGTGAAGAAATCATTTGCGCTTATCCTGCCTATTATAGATCTCAGTCCTAGTGATGACACATGTATTTACTCAGCACCTACATTGAAGGTAAAATAAGTCAAATAAACTTACCATCAACATTTGACTTTTGATCAACTAAAGTTGCTAAAAAGCAATGGAAATTGTCACAGCAAAAGACATAGCTAAAATTGCTCTGCGATTAGGGGGATTTCATCTTCCGATGATGAAAGGATCACGAATTGAAGAAGCTTTGGAGCAAACCTATGGACAAAACACAGTATCATACATGATGAGTGACAAAGCAATTGCTAGAGCCCTACATGGACCCTTTCTAATTGAGACAGCATTGGCAACAAAAGTACTTGCAACATTACTTCCTCAAGTTGTAGAAAGGAACAAAAATACAAAGATGAACGAAGAATCTAAGATGCTTTCAGTGAATAACAGTGAGACCATGGAAGCAGATGAAGACTACTTTGCAGGACCATAATCAGATAAAAAACTCTTGAAAATATGTTCTGTGATGTGTTGGCCCAGAAACTTTCACCAGATTCATTGCTTAAATCTCCAGAGCTTGGCAGTGTATGCAAAACCATGGAGAGTTCTATGAATGAATAGCCCTTTGTTGGCCGAGTCGGTTGAGCTTCAGACCGTCATTCGATGGGCCGGAGTTCAATTCCCCCAGCCGGCTGATGAAGAGTTAGAGGAATTTATTTCTGGTGATAGAAATTCATTTCTCGCTATAATGTGGTTCGGATTCCACAATTATATATATATATATATATATATATATATATATATATATATATATATATATATATATATATATATATATATATATATGTATATATATATATATATATATATATATATATATATATATATATATATATATATATATATATATATATATATATATATATATTAAGATGCAGCATATCTCGGTAAGAACAATGTGGTTGCTGATTACTTATCCCGTTAGAATCATTGGATTCAACCCCGGATAACCAATCTTCTTGGGGAGGAGTCTTTTATGCTGTGGTTTCAGGCCCGGGAAGGCGAATCCATGCCTTTAGGTGAGCCTCCGCTGGGGTCAGAAGAACCCGACTCTCTTGTTACCGACACTGGCAGCGGCATCAGGCCGGCCGAGAGGGGGGTTTGGAGTGGATCCCTGGAGGGGACTCAGAGCGTGCTCCGCACTGACATTTGCACTGGCGCTGGTAGCGATGTGGTAGGTGGTCTCGTCTGTCTGGACGGATGGAGACTGGCACTGCTCAGTGCGCCCAGTGGCACTGGCAGAGGAGTTGATAGCTAGATTCTCCTGAGTTAGATCTGGCCTGAGGCCCCGCACCGGGCACTGGACTCAGATTTGAAGATTAATTGGGGAATTTGGACCCCGGAATTGTCTTGGTTTGGAAGGGGACGTAAAGTCCTGGCCCAGGAGACGTCATAGCCTCCTGGAATGTGTTTCACACGGCGACAAAGGATCCTGGCTCTGTGGTCGGGTGACCTCAGCTGGACCATAGAGAGGATCATTTTAAAAATCGTTTATGCCTCAATTGTGACAAGCTTGTGTCGGCCCTATTATAACCCGCAGGAACTTTTGTCTTTCCTTATGAGGACATTTGCGCCGCCAGAGTCGTCAAATGCCCCTTGACCTGGTATGCTGAGTATCTACCTCGAGGAGGTGCCACATATATGGGACCCCGGGCAGAGGGCCTAAGGACTCGGGGATACGTTGTTGCAGGGCGACGGCAGGATTGCGGACTTATTATTTCAGGGCATTTTGCCCATGAGGGAGAGTGGGTTAAAACCTTGCACGCCATGCAAAAACGCTTGGCTGAAATCTCTGGCACTGCCCCTTCAGAGGGCGCAGGCGACTTATTAGTGGGTTGTCCAGGAGAGAGAGGCTCTGGTTGTTTACTGTGGCATTGGCTCGAGGCGTGCCCTGGCTTCCTGCAATATCCGCACACCAGAGGCTTCGGAGATGGCTCACTCTTGGGCTGAGGGGCTCCTGAAATCCAGGAGGGGGGATGAATTTTCCTCTTCAGGGAGATCTCCTGGGGGTGATGGGTGTCCCAGAGATCCGCTAATCGGCAGCAATCAGCCAAGGTGGGGCTCCTTCGGCGATATGCGTGGCGAGGGCCGGCGGGGGTGTAGAGCAGGAAGTGCTCTATTTTTATCTGTTCAATTGCCTCGTTGGGGTCGTAACCCCGGACTCGAACCATTTGGCACGGGCACGCTCGAACTGGTATGCCCAGTCTGCCCAGGTCCTGATTTGCTTCCTTCACTGGCCACGCCAGCGCCTTCTCCAGCGTTCAGGGGTTATTTTGTACGCCTTCGCGATAGTCTGGCTGATGACCTCCCACTTTTCTCGCCCCGGGCGGGAGGGCTTTGCAGGCAACAAGGGCCTCCTCTGGCGAACTGCCCAACACCAGGGAGAGTTCGGCTGCACTCAGGGGCAGCCCTTTAAAACTGTCTCATCGCGCTGTCGAGCCACACTGGCTGGCCTCCGCCCACTTTGGCATGCAGGCGAGCCTGGCTGAAGGCACTCATCCTGGGTGGTGGAGGGCGAAAGGCCACTTGTTGCAGCATCGAAGTTCATGGCACACGTCCCTTTCTTCCCTTTTACTTCCTCGCTCTCCTGAGCCACTTCTTTCTCGTCTCTCCTGAGCCTGCCTCTCTGCTGCTCTGCCTTCTCTCTGCTTCCCTGTCTCTCTGCTTCTTCTCGCCTCCTGAGCCTGTCTTTCTGCTTCTTGTTCCTGTCTCTCTGCTTCTTCTCGCTCTCCTGAGCCTGTCTTTCTCCTTGTATGGCGTCCATCCTCTCTGTACCAGTCTCTTAGTCCCCGAAAGGTCGAGTTCCTTCCCGAAGGACATGAAGAACTTGAAATCCTCGCTCTGCTGAGACCGTGTTGACATTTTGCAGGTGGAGAGGACGTTAGTAACACACAGAATTAATTTCCAGAGCTATGGGAATTTGGAACTTTTCCCCCAAGGACGTAGGAATGATCTCCTGCCCAGGCACAGCGGCTACGGTGGGAATTAGGAAGGGGAATTTTCCGGTCTCCTGCTACAGACAAAACAGGCTTATTAGGGACATAATGAACGAATATTTGGTCTCCCAAGGTATCGACAAATGGGGTGACTTGGAGACAAGATTGAATATGGGGTCTCCTGAATTGCAAACGCTTATCTGGGGACTGAATTGAAGATGAATTGGTCTGTACCAACGAACGGGTTTATTTGGGGGACTAGATTGAATATATTTGGGTCTCCTGAATTACCGACAAGGCGGGCTTATCTGGGGACTGAATTGAAAATGAATTGGTCTCACCAAAGTACCGACGAACGGGTTTATTTGGGGACTAGATTAAATATATTTGGGTCTCCCTGATTACCGACAAGGCGTGGCATCTGGGGACTGAATTGAAAATGAATTGGTCTCACCAAAGTACCAACGAACGGGTTTATTTAGGGACGAGATTGGAGTATATATGGGTCTCCCAAATTACCGACGAGGCAGGCTTATCTGGGGACTATAATGAACGAATGTTTTGGTCTCCCAAGTTACCAACAAAACGGGTTTATTGGGGACGATATTGAAAATGAATTGGTCTCACCTAAATTACTGATTTAACGGTTTATTGGGGATAAGAATAGAGTATATAGGCTCCCTAGAATTCCCACACAGACGAAGTCTGATTAAAGAGAGCACTAGTTTTACTGACTTATGTGAAGTGTTATTCTCAAAGGCAATTAGGTGGGTGGCAATCCCAAATTCATAACAGATAGGCAACACACACTGCTGCAGTAAAAGCACAAAAACAAAACACAAAAAAAAAAACAGGACAATACAGAACATATAATGTTAGACCCCCCAATAATGAAAAAAAATTTGGTAGAGCGAAGAAAATCAAACAAACAAATTTTTACACATTCCTAACAGGCCAGGTCAAGGTCGTTTCTCTTCCCAGTGTGTTTATCTTATAGGCTGTCTGCGCTGAATGAATGAACGTAGTAAACAAACCAGGGATTTTCCCGGACTGGGGGAACTAGACAACGGTTGTTGACCTTTTTTCATCCTTGGCGTTAAACTAGCATAATATACGCCTGCGCCCTATTTCAAAACGAGAGAGAGATTAAAATGAGTCAGCGATGCTAGTCTGACTTTCGAACATGTGTTTGTAGTCGATTTCTCCCGCCTATTTAAGGATTCGGTTTCGAAATCACAGGTTTTCACAAGAGGAATATGCGCACTATTCCTTTAATGTGTTAGCACCTAAATAACCTAATTGAATGGCATGCAAGCCGCGTGCAAAGGCTTCCAAAGCTAAATTTCGGCGATCCTCTCTCTCGTTTTCCTCTGACATGCGCTCCACTATAAAAAATTCCCAGAGTTATCACGTTTGCTAAAGTTTCTACGCTAAATAAACACGGTTTACTTACGCAGAATTTCCCTTGGCCTGTTGCGCTGGCTTTTCAAAGGTTCATAATCTGTCTGTATCCAGCTTAGCTGAGCTAATTTACTGATTTCACAAATTGTAAACACAAACAACAAAGGGGGAGAGTGGGGATGCAATCATTTTATGAGAATCACTGGCCAGGTCGCCATTTTTATGTTTCCTGGTGCAGGTGGTTCTATGACTCCACATTGATTACTTTACTCGAAAATGGCCTTGCAAGGTAACCAGGACATATAAAAACAAAACTAAAAGGAGGTACAAGGAGTGGAGGGCTCTTTCAAAGGGAAGTGTGTGAAACACGTGGATACAAAAATCAGTATATTCTGACAATACACAAGATCAAAGGAAAATGAACTGAAACACGTTAAATTGCTGCTGCAGAAGTCCTCCCGAAAGGTGGGGAGGAGCTGGGAATGCCAGAACACGGACCAAGGAGAATTCTGCTACGATCGTCCTTCTGAAACGATATGAGGACCCAGGTTACAAATCTAATGCTGGAATTTGGGAATGAATTACTCAGGTGTGCGCTGAGGTGCCAAGGACTCTCCCGAGGTTACTTGTGACTCAGAGCAAGGAGGCAGGAACACGTGGGCCGGGATTGAACCAAGAAGCATCAGGGAATACCAAGTTATAGGCCCAAAGTTTAATAAATGCACAGACGCGAAAGTAACATGACTAAGCAACTCGTTCTAGGTACTTTACCACATTGAGAGGCGTAAGGCAACGCCGGCGTCCAGCGGCATCTTCTGCCAGGGTCCACGTGTGTGCGTTGACAAAGGGCCTCCTCACCAAGGAACTGCTTTCAAGTCATAGGTTGGGGGCGGAAAAGGGCGCCCTTGTGATGATGAAAGGCCGCAGTTGAGTTTCCGCTCGCTTTGGGACTCGCAAATCCCCACGTGGGTGGGGGTACGGAGCAAAGGGCAGTTAACTTCCACGTGGCAACGAGGTAAAGAAGGGCAGGGGGCAAGGTCTGCACTTGTGGCCTCTTGGCTTAAACTTGCGGTGGTGTGTGAGGGCGTGCTTCTGGCGCCCTGACTTATTGCTTCTGGACAGGGGTAG
>NC_089763.1:304594-307094 GCF_040412425.1 Macrobrachium rosenbergii | reverse complement strand
TTGAGTGGTAATGGGCTCGAGGTTGAGTAAGACCTCAGAATTTGCCAAGGGGTGCAGCATCATGGTGATAGTGCCCATGAGGGCCCTGGGAGCAGGAAGGGCATCTCCGGCTTCCTTTTCCTTTCGGGTTAAGTAGGGTTTTAACAAATTATCGTCCCGTCATTTAGCTCGCCTCCGCATACAGTCTGTGAGGTAGTTCACAGTTCCTCACTTCCGAAGTATCTTGTGGGGGCCTGTGAACTGAGTTTCAAGGGGGCGAGTGGCTCCTGTCTGGAGTACCAGGACCTAGTCTCCAATATTAAAGGATCTATTTCTGGCTTTCTTATCAAGCTTGAGCTTGACCCTCTCTTGAGTGGCTGCCTCCGTAGCTTGAGCAACTGCCCATGCGGCCTGAAGGTTCCGCTGGATGTTGGGCAGGTCCTTCGCCCAATCCGCCTATGTCGCTTCGGACCAGGCCTCATACAGTATGTCGAGGGGGCCCCAGGTGGAGTGAACGTAGAGAAGTTTGAAGGGGCTGTACCCTAGGGTCCCGGAGTGTAGGGGAGGTTCTTCTCCCAGGTTGCTCCTCCTTCATGTTCTAGTTTGGCTAGAGTAGAGCCAAGAGTTTGGTGGAACCTCTCCACTATTCCTTGTTTTTCAGGATGGTAAGGAGTAGAGTGAATATGGCTGGCCATGCTGTCACAGAATTCTTAAGACATGATATGTCACCCGTGATCACTTTGGATTGTGGTGGGAACCCAAAACGACAGAAAAATTGTATGAGGGTCTTTACAGCATTCTTGGAGCTCTCACTCCTGACAGGGATAGCTTCTGGATACCTTGTAAATTGGTCTATGATAGTAAGGCAGTAGTCTTGCTCTTGATACATCCCTGTGGTGTATAATAATCGATGATGATGTCCTAGAAGGGGATGCTGACAGAAACACGGAAATTTTAATAGCAAAAGAAAAAGGACTACATGACTGGCAAAACTCAAATTCCTGACACTGTACCTTGTGTCAGAGAGATGGGTCTTCGTAGATGTGCCAATGATGGTGGGGGTGGGGGGGCATTATTAAGGAAACTGGCACTGAAAATATACTGGACTGGAAGTCAGCCACATGGTTTGGAAGATGGATCTTAGGGAACGGAGCTCAAAGGGTAGTAGGTGTTAGGTGTGTCTCTGACGAGAGGAGTTGTGTGTTTGTCCTCTTATCCCTTTGCCTGGATTAATTTCCCATTCTTGCAGGAGTCATCCATTTTCTGTCATGCTGCTTTGATCTCATGTCTTCGATTTGTTGACCGCATGCTAAAATGCTGGGCCCACATGGATGATCTGAGTCGCATGGTGACCCAAGTTTCTCTTTTGGTGTGCAGGCCAGCTGTCCCGGATTAGTGACTCCTGTGGAACTGACTCAGTAACTCCTTTAAGTAGTGCCTAGGACGATCACACGATCGAGGCTTGTCTCCAAGCTTGTCTACCTCGGGAATAATATATTTTCATACATGTTACCCGAAGGGGAATTTTTTTAGTTGATAATAAGTTCGTCATCTCGTGAGCTCGAACCACGGAAGACAAGAACTCAGGACTACAGTGACGTGAATTTTAACCACACGGCCAACAAGTGAGGTATAAGTTGATACCGATTCACACCTACAAATCCCTGTCAAACTCAGCTATTTGTATTTAGAATTGATATCAACCCACCTCTGCTGGGCTAACCATGTGAAAAGTTTTGTCGCTTTGCAGCCATATTATGAATGAATTTTTTATCACATCACCGTGATTCATATACAAGCATCAAGCTACAAACGTCCTTTAATATCCAAATTCACTTAATTCAGAATAATATATTTTCATATATGTTACCCGAAGGGGAATTTTTTAGGTGATAATAAGTTGGTCGTCTCGTGAGCTCGAACCACGGAAGACAAGAACTCTGGACTACAGTGACGCGAATTTTAACCACGGCCAACAAGTGAGGTATAATTTGATACCGATTCACACCTGCAAATCCCCGTTGAACTCAGGTATTTGTATTTAGAAATGATATCAACCCACCTCTGCCATGCTAACCATGTAGTGCGTTTGTCACATGCAGCCATATTATGAATGAATTTTTATCACTTCATCGTGATTCATATACAAGCATTAAGCTACAAACGTCCTTTAATATCCAAATTCACTCTACCTCGGAATAATGTATTTTCATGTTACCCTAAGGGGAATTTTTTGATATATATATATATATTGGATATATATATATATATATATATATATATATATATATATATATATATATATATATATATATATTATATATATATATATATATATATATATATATATATATATATATATATATATATATATATATATATATATATATATATATATATATATATATATATATATATATATATATATATATATATATATATATATATATATATATATATATATATATATATATATATATATATATATATATATATATATATATATATATATATATATATA
>NC_089763.1:287094-297094 GCF_040412425.1 Macrobrachium rosenbergii | reverse complement strand
ATCCCGCCATGGGTACTTATTTTACCCGTCGAGGGGGAAATTGCAAGTGATAACCCATGGATAGTTCATTGGTACGTTTGGAACACGCAGCTTCTTTTTTATGACTTTTTTTATTACACCGTGATTTATATAGCGATCATGAAGTTACAAATATCGCTTAACATCAAAAACGTAATCCGATGGGAATTATCACCGAAGGGGAATTTATATAAATGGATCCACTGAGCTATCCCAGACGCCAGCATCCATAATCCAGTCGACGCAACCACTGAGCTATCAAGCCGAGGTCCCGAGTGGCACTTTATTTACCCGTCGAGAGCGGGGAAATTGTATTAGGTTCGGCATTAACCCACCTCGACCATGATAGTTCATTGGTACGTTTGGAACATGCAGCCTTTTATGACATTTTTTTATCACACCGTGATTTATATTCGATCATGAAGCCACAAATATCGCTTAATATCAACCATGCTACCGGGAATATTGATGGGGGAATTATCAACTGAAGGGGAATTTATAAGGATAAATGGACGGGCACCGCCGAGTCCGATCCCACGACACAGACGCCGCATCCAGCAATCCAGTCGACGCCAACCACTGAGCTATCAAGAGAGGCGTTAACGCCGAGTCTGGTGTACTTTATTTTACCCATTGAGAGCGGGAAATTGTACTTAGCTTCGCATTAACCCACCTCACCACGATAAAAAGAGCTGCATGTTCCAACGTACCAATGAACTTTCATGGTCGAGGTGGGTTTATCACACCGTGATTTATATGCAATAAATAAAGTTACACCAGACTCGCCAACTTGAAATCCACGCTCGAATAGCCCAGTGGTTATCACCAAGGGGAATTGACTGATTCGCTTGATGCGCGTCTGTGTCGTCCCATCGAGACAGACGCAGTGCCTCAGTCCATTTATCACTTATAAATTCCCCTTTAGCTGATAATTCCCATCGGGATATTCCCGAGGCAGCGGGATTTGATATTTAGCTTCGGCATTTGTAGCTTCATGATGGTATAAAACACCGTGTTTTTATGAATTTGTTATAAAAGAGCTGCGTTATATACAACGTACCAATGAACTATCATGGTCGAGGTGGGTTAATGCCCCGATGGGGACAATTTCCGCCTCGACGGGTAAATAAAGTACACCAGACTCAGCACTTAACTTATACCTCTCTGATAGCTCAGTGGTCCAGCAACCGACTCGATTCGCTGGATGCGCTGAGCCATGTGTCGTGGGATCGAGACTCGGCAGTGCCCGTCCATTTATCACTTATATATTCCTTCGGTGATAATTCCCATCGGGGATATTCCTGAGATAGCATGGATTTGATATTGCGACATTTGTAGCTTCATGATCGTATATAAATCACGGTGTGATAAAAAATGTCATAAAAAGAGCTGCGTGTTCCAAACGCACCATATGAATATATATCATAGGTGGGTTAATGCCGAAGTATATACGAATTTTCCTGCCTCACTGGGTAAATATAAATATACCAGATTCGGCGTTAACTTATACCCCTCTTGGATAGCTCAGTGGTTAGCGTCGACTGGATATATATAGATGTGCGTCTGTGTTATATCGAGACTCGGCAGTATATCCATTTATCACTTATAAATTCCTATGATAATTCATCGGGATATTCCTATATAGAGTGGATTTGATATTAAGCGATATTTGTAGCTTCATGATGGTATAAAATCATGGGTGTGATAAAAATACATATATATATATATATATATATATATATATATATATATATATATATATATATATATATATATATATATATATATATATATATATATTAGTATATATATATATATATATATATATATATATATATATATATATATATATATATATATATATATATATATATATATATATATATATATATATATATATATATATATATATATATATATATATATATATATATATATATATATATATATATATATATATATATATATATATATATATATATATATATATATATATATTATTATATATATATATCTATATATATATATCTATATATATATATATATATATATATATATATATATATATATATATATATATATATATATATATATATATATATATATGTATATGTATATATATATTGGTTTCACAAACAGAGTTTAGCTTGGGAGTGAGAGCTAATATACTCGTACGCATCTGGCATCACCTCAAAATTAGGGAAACAAAATATGGAGGTGCAGTGTATATCATGCTGAACCCAGTCTGAGGTTGTAATTCTGTTCTCCTCAACGATTCCATATCAGATTTACGCCTCTTTTGTACAGGTCGGAAAATTATGTTCTTCATTCTATATCAATCATAATTTATATGTGGTTGTGAGAAGTATTCGCTAAACCCTCCAGTAGTTACATTCGTCATCATATCTATAATAACTGAAATTGTTTTCCAAAATATACTCTTTGGCTCGAGTATCTTTTCGCACCTGTTGTCAAGTAAAACGACAAATTGCATGGAACGCTTTTATTACAAAGAACTAAAAAATGCTCAGGGAAAACTAAAATCTTTTGCAGAAAAACACCTGGTGTTATCGAAAGCTTTTTCCTTCATCCTTAAATCAATGTTGTTGTGTTACACTACAAGAAATGAAGTGATAGCGACAGTCTACTTTAAATTGATAGTTTCAAGGAAAGTGAGGCAAAACCAAGGCAGTATGACTTAAAAGTGCTTGGACGTGCATAAAAATTTTACCTCTTGACACCTGAGAGCAAAAGATTTCCATATAGTTCTTCCGTCACAAAAATCATTGCCGTTGCAAAAAGGGGCGTAACTGAATTCGCTGATCAAATTCCCGGTCTTCCTCGCGTTCTTCTTTTTCCCGCGCTCTCAACCCTCAAATCGGAAGGCTGGCTGAGACCCACTTATCGGCAAAGGCAGCACCATCTGCCGCACCTGCAGCACCGTTTTTCTCTCTTACTGCCGCCTTTCCCTGGAGCTTCTGGAGCTTCTGGCTCTGCTCGCGATGGGTCGGTTAGGGCCGAGAGCGACTTAAGCTCCTGTTGGAAAAGTCAGTTGTAAGTTTTCCTTTTGGTCAACCGAATAATTATCTATTCTAAGTTTCTATATAGTTTACAGGAACATGAGAGGATTACCGAATATGATAGTATTCCAAAATGACTGGAAAGCTGAGTATTCTATAGCTATGGTGACACAGAATTCCAGTTTAAAACTAACTATTTAGAATATAATATTGCAATGAACCACACTAGGTTCTTCAGGTTTTTAAAACCAAAAAGAACGCGACTGGATAATCTGGCAGATATTGAGGTAGACAAAGGAGGAAGTAGCAAAGTAAAACCAAGTGGAAACCTTAATACTACTTTTACAAAATTCAATATACTTTTTTACAAATGAGTCAGGTTCAATTTAAAATTTTTACAGTGATTCAGTAACAATTTTAGAGATTGAATCCTAACAAATGATTCGGCAAAACTTACATCTCACAGAATATTCAAAACCAAAATAAAATAGGGTACAGTACATAAGCAGCTCAACAAACATTAAAAAAGACCAACACAATAGGCATTAAACAGAGTCGGTAAAATATACGTGTAAAACCAAATCAAAAAAGCATATTACAGGAGCAAATTAACAAGCAATTCAAAAGCATCATAATAAACAATACAAATGTGAGTCAGAGAAATACGTGATACATGACCTCGAAACAGAAATCTGAAATTTACAGATGAAACAAAAACAGTCTGTCAAAAGTAATCATTACATGACAACCAAAACACACGGATCATTGCGAGAAATTTGTCGCAATGAATACGCAAGACCCAAAAATACCATATCACCAGCATAAGGCCACAACAGGTCTTCCAGACACAAGCGGGCTAAACACAACCACCTTAGGGTTCAGCTGAAGAGGCGAGTTTCCAAAAATAATTAAGTCCGCCATGCTCAGACGAGAACACTCAGATGAAGTGAACTTCCAAAACAGGTCGGACCGCAGTATTTGGACGAAGTCGCACTTCAAACGACGAGGCCACACTCCAAACGACGGGGTCATACTCCAAACGATGAGGTCACAATTCATGACGGGGTCACAACTACAGACGATCACAGAGATGGTCGAGACAGCCACGCGCTGCCGAATAAAATCACACTCCAACCGATGTCGCACTACAGACGACGAAACACGCCACCTACTTCCAGGTAACCAACACCTGAAAGTGCTCCGAACTGACTCACGTAAGCAACTAAGCATACCTGACGCTCTGCTGCTGAGATAGACACCGAGATACCGACTTGCTCAACACCTCCCCTGCCAACATGGCAAAATAACAGCCGAGGTGAGACAACCAAACAAAAGGAAACAGTCAGAATACGATTGCTCCATACAAACAACCACTCAACCTTACAAATATAAATACCTAGAATGCTTAACTAACGGCGTAATATATAGCGACTTCTGTCACTGAAGGGGAGAGGGGGCTGGGGTGGGGGGAGAGGCTAATTGCGAGGGGCGGGGGAAGCAAGAATTGATGGAGATTCATGGTCCGGCCAGTCTCCCATATTTAGCGGACCTTGCTGAGACTCATCCGTAGCAATAGTAACGAAGTAAACGGAGCCGTTTCAAAGGCAAATCCCATCTACTACTACTACTACTACTACTACTACTACTACTACTACTACTACTACTACTCACTGAAGAGCTTTCGTGAGGAGTGTACAGATTAAATACTGCTTTTTCCTCTGACACTTCCCTGCATAGGCCTGATTTAATTCAAGGCTAGTTCAAAAGACGCGGCTTGGTAATTTGTTCTTTTTAAAAGATACTGCAGCAGTTTTAGCAAAACGCTTTTATTAGAATTACTCTTTTCGTATTGAATTTCCGATTTTATTGTTATCATTGATGGGCTACTTATACTGTCCACACATCCTTAAAAACTGTGCCAAGAGGTTAAACGTCTTGATCAGCAAATTTGCAGAGGAAAAATCTAGGGTGAAATTAAGTATGGTTAAATTAACAGACAGAATTCTGAGAATAACCAAGAAACGTGACTACGTCGCCATGTCACTTATCTGTTAATTTTACAAATCTTGACCAGTTTCTGTTTTTCTTGCGCGCGCCCGCTCCCATCAGTAATTCTATATTTGCTCGGTCCGGTGGCTGGTTCTCTCTTTTTATTGCCAAGCTTTATCATTCTTTTCCCACTTACATTTCCCCCGATTTCTATAAACTTCCATCCTGTAAGTGGCAGGCCTATTTATTTCGTCCCAAAAGCTTTACTCTTATTTATTTTCCTCTTTCTTAATCCTTTTGAGATCTTGGCTAGATGAGAGAATTAAGTTGTTCGTCATGTCGACTTTCTTATAAAAAACAATATATAAATAACGGGGTAGTTATCTAGATAAAAAAATTAATATATAAATGAATAAATTAACGGACATGTTTACAGTCACGCTTATGTTACGCCTGCAAAGTTCCCTTAAATGGATTAGAGATCAAATAATTTCTTGGGCAATAAGGCTTCCTCCGCTCTGTTTAAGAAACTGAATGGGTTATCGGACACGCATACTTTCAGACACGGAAACGACGAATGAAAGTTATCCTAAACCAACTGAAGCTGTGAACTGCACACTTCCTTTATCTCACAGACAATGTTGATATCTATAGGACGAACACTTTCCTATTTCGCTCTTTTTTCGACTCATGGAAAAATAAAGGGATCTATTTTGAACTTACGTCTGCTGGTTCAAGAGCAGGTACGTCTGCTGGTTCAAGAGCAGGTACGTCTGTTGGTTCAAGAGCAGGTACGTCTGTTGGTTCAAGAGCAGGTACGTCTGCTGGTTCACGAGCAGGTACGTCTGTTGGTTCACGAGCAGGTACGTCTGCTGGTTCACGAGCAGGTATGTCTGCTGGTTCACGAGCAGGCAATGCCTCGGCGTAGAAACAGGCCATCGCCACCAACAGAAGAGACAAGACGCAGATCTTCATAGTGGATAAGGCTTGTTTTTTTCTTTAGCCGATTTAGGCCGAAGCAAGAAACCCTGAAAAAAATAGCCGGAATAGTGTTTTATTTTCCTGGATCAATAAACAAAATGTATATATTTCCTATTCCTGAACCAAATGTATGCCCACTTAAATCAGGACATTCACTAGACAAAAAAATTGTTTTGGAGAGGTTTGGTAGAAATGTTCTTGGAAATCCCCAAAAGCGTCATGAAAAGGTAACGAATGGATGCCATACCTAAAGCATTAATCACCTGTCGCTTCAACTTCTCTTGTGAGGAAATAAATGAGAGAACAAAAACAAATACAAGATTATGGGACTCAGATCTTCATCTATTATAACCAACATGATGATGATGGTGATGATGATGATGTTAATCCTGGGACCTAAAGAGGACTGGAGAAACTGCTCAAGAAAAAAAAGCAAAGATAAATGGAGTAAATAAACAACAATCATGAGATGCCCTCTGTTGGCAAAATATTAAAGTTATATATATATATATATATATATATATATATATATATATATATATATATATATATATATATATATATATATATATATATATATATATATATATATATATATATATATATATATATATATATATATATATATATATATATATATATATATATATATATATATATATATATGTATATATATATATATATATATATATATGTATATATGTATGTATATATATATATATATATATATATATATATATATATATATATATATATATATATATATATATATATATATGAATCATTTATGTTTACAAATAATAGAGAGATTGATTGGACCTTCTGTATTACCGAACTAAATCGCCCATGCTTCCAAAAAGCTGATAATAAAACTAAGATTCAATCTAACTTCAACAAATTTTTGCTAATTTTTTTATGCTCCTAAAAAATAACTAGTTCAAACTGAACAGAAGGCCATCTACTGTAGCCTATACACGGAACTGTTATGATCTCTTAATAACTTACTAAATTCAACAAAGAAATTCTAAGCTCCCAAGCGCCACTAATGTTCAACTGTACATATATATATATATATATATATATATATATATATATATATATATATATATATATATATATATATATATATATATATATATCACACAAATGTGTGGTAATATAAAGGAATCACGTACAAAAGTGCTTGTAATAATATACATATATACACTTGTATATATATATATATATATATATATATATATATATATATATATATATATATATATATATATATATATATATATATATATATAATTTACATACATACATATATGTACATATATATATATATATATATATATATATATATATATATATATATATATATATATATATATATATATATATATATATATATATATATATATATATATATATATATATTTGTTTGAAAGCATATATATATATATATATATATATATATATATATATATATATATATATATATATATATATTTGTTATGAATAGGAGTGAAAGAGAGAGATAGAAACATACAAACAAGAATACATCTGCAGGATAAGATCTTTGATGAAAAGATCTGTTGAAGAACGGCATTCATGACCTACTCTGTCTACAGAACATACCTGAATACTCCTTGAAATTGGTTGCCAGAGTTGATAGGTCATGCAATGCAGAGGACAAAATAATGTATAAGTCCAATGAAATGTAGATTATGATTATAAGCTTAAACCATTATTTTACAAAAGCCGCTTCATTTTCTCTGAGTGAGCGATGCCAATAGGCACATACAGTGATAGTTTGGGTCTACAAAACCTGAGAGAAATTTTGAAATTCTTCAATAATCACAGTAACAGACTGTCATTAGTATATATATGGCAAATCATAAGTTGACTGCTTTTGAGTCGTAATATTTACAAAATGATTGCAAATGAAATTCACAACTAGTGATAACAAACAGTGTTAAGTTCACAAAATGCCCAATGTAAGTACAGTTTCTGCGCCATCGCGACGTTTATTGCTTTTTATCTACGAAAAGATTTTCTGCTTTGTAAATCAATGTGTTCGACACCAAATATTGTCAAAAAACTTTGCCCTGAAAACTGTACACGTTTAACCTTAACTTTTTAGTATATAAAGTCAAGAAAAAAGCTATCTAGCTGATAAAGTAGAGAAGAAGAAAGAATAAACAAGAATTAACGATTCACTTGGAAAAATACGATGACAACGAATACAGCGACAACAAGAACGGTATATACTCGTACAGTATAGGTGACAACTGTAAGAAGAGAATCGGAGTAAAACCAAGAACTTGCCTTCTCTGCGCTGTAAGAAGCTGCTTCTTGTCCCGCTGCTTTCTTGCTGTTCTGGATCCTCTCACGACTTCATATAGGCAAGTTGCTCCTTGGAGGGGCGGGAGTATGCTACACGTACCCAGTGAATCATGTATTGCACATGGGGATTCCCAAACAAACGAAACGACCAAATACCAGTCTTAGGAGGACGTAAGGAGTGGCCTTTGTGAATGACTTCTCCGAAGCCTTTTGCGTAGCGCAAGTGCAGGAATTTAGGTATGCAAAATTGTTCAGAAAGTAGGTCATAGCATCTATTTTGAAAAATACTTAAAAAAAGAAAACTTTTGTGGTCTGTAAAACCATAACAAAGGCGCCACGTAAGCTCCCCCTTGGATAAAAGAGGCAATTGTGCTCCGTCGCCATAATCAAGGGCGTTTAAAGGACAGTCCCCCAGTCACAGCACACAGGTTGTGAGACGCTTGAAAAAAACGAAAAGTCGTGATATTTTGGAATATGAGTTCAACATGGAGAAAAACTCTCCTAACATATGGCAACACTCTCCGAGAGTTCCAAAGTGAAATTCCAACTGTAAGTATTTTTATTTAATTATTTTATATATATAGTACGTCACTCGCGCGTGCAGCGTAGTACACAATGAGCACTATTTCACGAAGATAGTTTTTTTCTCGATTTTTCTTATTTTGATATTTCGTGAATAAACTATCAGGCAACTTTTGGTGGCTGAAGGTGTGCGTGCACAAGCAAGGCCCTTAGGCACAAGATCCAATGTCATCGGCTTTTTGTCGAACGTCATCTGTGCTTCGTAGAAAAAAAAAAGCATTTATTCTTTTATTCCCTTCTAAGTTGTCGCCGGCATCTGTAACATGGCAAGAAGTAAAAAAAAAAAAAAAAGCTTTCTACAACTTTAGGTCAAGGCTCAACCCATGGTAGCTCAGCGAGTGGAAAAAGCAAAAGAGAGAAATATTATTTCCAACCAACTATGACTTCTTTCGCTCCTGCTAATCCTTCCACCTCCACCTCCCCAACACCCACAACTCGTTCTATGAGAAGTAAATCATTGCTGTCGAATGGAAGTGAAAGAGAAAGTGAAACAGAAAGTGATGAGAAAAAGGTTCATAAATGCTTATTTTTCGAGTCCAGATTGCTGACACTGTCTTACGTTTATTGTGTCCTAATTGTTCGTCTCAGAAATTGAATGTGAAGTAAGTACAGTATGTGCATCATCAAATAGATCATTGTTTGTCAGTGTACTGTACCGATGATAAATGTCATGAAATGATGTACGATGACCCAAAAAAGGCAAAGGAAGTCAGAGTGAAATATTTTTACCCCAAACTCTCGTTGCTTGTTTATTGCATGATGATTTTATGCAGATATTATTCAGGTGTGGAGAGGTTTTAGTATTTTTAGGGCTCAAGCATGTTTTATTTGAAACATTCTCAAGATATACCGAATACATTACTGAGTGCTTAAATATATGAGGGAACTAGATAAAAAGATGGACACCCCAATCAGAAAATAGATGAGGAGAAAAGACCTACCCAGACGGTTGTTATATCCCCCGATTTCTTTGGTTTTTTACGATTTCCTGAGTCAACAGCAGTCAGATATTACAAAGATATTGAGGTAAGTAACGAAATCATTCATGTAGTCTATAACTGGCTCATGATAAGCTTTAC
>NC_089763.1:272500-286594 GCF_040412425.1 Macrobrachium rosenbergii | reverse complement strand
TCACGAAATTTTGCACAAGTGCTCTTTAAAGTTCCTCTATCAGAAAGGGCGCTGGCCACGCAAAAATTTAATATGGCGGCCAAATTCCAAGATGGCGGCCAGTATCGACAGATTTTGGCTAATTTTTCACTAGAATGGCATGTATTTGCTTCTAGCAATATGGTAAACTCTTCCATACTATTTCTTGTGAATATTATGTTTCTGTAGCTTCCCAGTACAGTTTACCTTAAATATGGGGGCTATATGGCTGCCAAGAAAAGGTAGAAACAATAATTATAATGAGAAATAATGCCCGTTCAACAATTATCGTTTAAGCATGGATCTTGGTTTCTGTGGTTTTAGATCCTAATGAGGCCATCTCTTTCGAATAACTCATCAATTTTGAAGGAAAATTAATAAATGTAAAAGAGTGTATGTCTGCACACAACCAGGCACACTGGTGACATCACTGCTGTGTAACTCAGCATGGGGTTCAGTGCCAGCTAATCCAGCTTTACTAATCCTGTAGTCTTAGACTAGTAGTTGTAGTATAGTTTAGTTTAGTGTCCCAAATGCTTTCTAACAGCCCCAGACCAGCTATAGTTAGATAGCCGCACCTGAATAGACAGGATGTGCCAGCGGGAGAGCCGAGCCAAGGGTATGGGGGCTGTACATGATGGTTCATGTACTTACCCGGATGGTGTACAGATCACACGGGACTTAAATGGCACTGGATGAATGATCGGGCTAGGTGTAGGGAGACCGAACCTAGTTGAATCCCATACAGGAATGTGTGCTTTGTTTAAAGGTGGTAAAGGATAACCCCTCGGCCTTAATCAAAAGTGAAATCATGGCAGAATGTGATGCCAATCCAATATTGAGCAGTAGAAAAACAAACTGGAGTTTGTGTTGTCTTTGTCAGAAGGACAAAAGAGGTGAGCACTTGACATCACCTCCAAGTCATCATGTCCTAGACCATGATGGGTACACAATGCTGGCAAGGAACATTCCCATGTTCAGTGAAATTAATGAAATGCCACTGATCAGGCTCATTCTGTTGCTACGATCAAACACGTGATGCAGAAAGTGCAGGATGTCACTGATTTTCTGAACCCTGGCCAGATACCCATAATCACAGCTGATCAGCCAATCTATGCCGTAGCAAAGCAGGTGCAGTGGCAGTGGCCTGATCAGTATGGCGAAGACAAGTATCTGGTAATGTTTGGTGGTCTGCACATTGAGATGGCAGCAATGACATCTCTTGGTACTCTCTTCATGGCAGTGGTTGGACAGGAGCTCTGGTGGAGGCAGGAGTTGCTTCATCTGGAACTGCAGAATCCTTCCTGTCAGCTGCAAGTGTAACCAGGACACGGCAGATGCACCAGGTTACAGCCTCTAGTTTGTACAAACTCCTGAGGACAGCATACACTGACTACTGTGCTGAGAAAGCAAACAACAATGAGCAGGCATTAGAGTTTGAGGAGTGGTGTGACCTTCGAAGACAGTGAGTCCACAGTTCCACTTCTGGCACATGGTGTTGTCTATGGAACTTGTGATATTCCTACTGATCAGGTCCTTCCGTGAGGCCAATTTTGTCCTCTACTGCCAGGCATTGCATGAGCTGATACCCTACTTCTTTTCCAACAATAATACAAACTATGCTCGTTGGCTGCCTATTCACCTCAGGGACATGCTTACCCTAGAGAGTTCACACCCAGAGTTGCACAAGGAGTTCAAGGCTGGCAACTTTGTTGTGCACAAGACCAGTCGCCAGTTCTCAGCAATGGCTCTTGACCAAGCTCATGAGCAGACCAATGCCTTTATAAAGGCTGATGGCGGAGCCGATTGGGCTGACTGAAGATCCGTCAGCACTCAGAAGATGGATGGTGGCTGGCCCAGAGATCATCCGCTTGGTGTCTGCATACGAAACAGAGGTTCAAAGTAAGGAGTCTAATGAGCAGACAAATACACCATGAACAAACACCTCATGCGCAGAAGACATTCTTGAGAGAGTCAGCAAGCTGTCATTGGCTTTGCAACACTTGGGAAGTCCTTTTCAGGAAGAGAGGCAGGATCTGTATTCCATTGACAACAAAGACATTGCCCACCCCAGCTCAGCAGAACTTCTACAGACACACCTTGACAGAGGCCGCACTAAATTTCAGAAGTTTTCAGACTCTTTGGCAAACAATGCAGTCTCCTTCTATGAGCCGATAAAGAAGAACAGAACTGACTTCATCAGGCAAGAAGCTGCCCTGTAGAACAGTCAAAGCAGAAACTTGAAGGAGGATTGCCAGCTTTTCTCAAAGCTATTTATATCCTGTCAGAGCCGTGAATGTGATCTGCAGGAATTCTTCCAGCACGAGAATCAAACATTCCCAGCTTCCCTTAGTGAGGGTGGTAGGCTGTACACATGTCAGAAGTCTCAGCTGACCTCGGTCCTGGAGAGTCATGTTACACTAGAAGACAAAGAACCAAAGACTGATGTCCTCATTGTAGATGGATCAGCTTTGGTCCATGCCTTGCCACCAAAGAAAGGAAAGACCTTTGAGGGCTATGCACTTTGCGACTTCTTGCCTGTGATACAATCCTATAGCAGCAAGTACACATCATCACATCTTGTATTTGATGTATACAATACATCCAGCCTCAAAGCTGAGACCAGGCTCCAACGTGGTCAAGGAGGAAGGCAAGGTGACAGACAAGAACACAATTCCATCCAACTGGCGCAATTTCCTAAGACACGATGCCAACAAGACAGAGTTGTTCCAGTTCCTGGCAGACAAAGTTGCCCAGATGTCTGCCACAAATGTTGTCATTGCACGAAAGGGTCTGCTGTCCTCAGCACTCATGAGGGCTAGTCTTCAGGGACTGGAAAAGTGCTCTCATGAGGAAGCTGACACCCGCATCTTTCTCCATGCCAAATATGCCACAGAACATGGAGCCAAGACCATCACGGTTAAAGCAAATGACACAGATGTTCTTGTCGTTGCAGTCAGTGCTTTCTCCACTCTCCACAATCTAGGGCTAGAGAAGCATGGTGGCATTTGGCCAAGGCCAGAGCCTGCGCTGGATTGCTGTGCATGACCTGTGCAACTCTCTGGGCCAGGAGAAGGTGAATGGCATGCTTCTTCTTCCATGCGTTCACAGGCTGTGATACAGTGTCAGCCTTCCGGAGCAAGGGCAAGAAGACCGCCTGGCAGACATGGAACATCTTTCCAGAGGCCTGGAGGTTTGTCATACTTATGTATGAAAGATCCAGCACTGCTGGCACTGTGGATGAGGCTAGACTTGATATGTTTGCCAGAAAACAAAGGGCATATGAGGCCATTCCACCAACCAGGGGAGCTCTCCTCCAACACACCAAGCGTGCTGCGCACCAGGCTGGTTGTGTGTGGGGCAGGCCACCCAGTGTCAGCCACAGCCAGAGAACCCTGCTGGAGTGGGGATGGCAAAAGTCTGGTGAAGCATGGCAAGTCCTCTGGACAACCAACTCACCCTTAGCCAAGAGTTGCCAACAGCTTACCAAATGTGGATGCAAAGCAGGCTGTCGGGAAAGGTGCAAGTGCTACAAGCTGGGTCTTCCTGCACAGCTCTGTGCACTTGCAAATGTGAAGTCTAGATAAATATTGCCCTCTTCAGTAGATAATCTAGCTTGAGCATCCAATGTGTCATGCTATGCCTACCTTCTTATCCTCGAATTTTTCAAAGGTGTAGGTTGAGAGACCTATACATAGATTGGCTATGCTTAGTCCGTATTTCTCTTCTTTTCTTTTTATGGTTACAGTCTTAGACACAATGTTGTATGACCATACCATTACTATTTCAGTTGAAAATAGCATATTAGTTAAACTGTCTGATCACATGAATATACCATTAAATAAAAACAGTTGGTCTCTATGTCTGCTAGCGCTGTGGATAGAAAAAAAAAAGCTTTTATGGCAACCATTTTGTACGCCATCTTGGTTACAATTCATTTAGTATGGGTTTTCAATAAAATGTGGTATGGAACATTTTATAACCTAAAAGTCGAGGTTTAAAAAAAAAAACTGGCATATTCCATCCAATAGATGCTCCCAAACCAGTGAATCTCAACATAGATGGTGGCCATTTTGAAAAATAGCCGCCATCTTGGATTTTCAGGTGGCCAGCGCCCTTTTCTAAGAGAGCGTAGTCTTAGGAATGTTTGTGCCAAATTTCATGCTTGTTTCACTATCTGAACGATTTTTACAGCAATCTGCTGCACTATTACCTTTCGAGAGGATCACCTCAGGTGTCATTCTAATAAGAATTCTTCAGACTGTATGAGTGTTCTTGCAAAGAAACAGCCGGACAGGCAAACAAGCAGCAAAAACAAAACCAGACAAGCAAACTAAGAACCTATAAACCTACAGACAGACAAACAAATAAATCTAACAAAAAGGCAACTTGAGGAAGTGAAGGCAAAAGTATTTCCTTTTGCCAAAGAAGAGTGAGAGGAATTAAAGCCAAACAAAATACTTCACTGAAAAAGAGCGAAGTGAGTAAACTGTTGCCAGGGCAGACTCCAAGAAGTACCAGCAAGGACATTCATTCGCTTCGGGACCTTTGATGCAAGTGTGGCATCGACAATGGCGTTTGAATGCACATTTCTGTTCTAGCAGTGAAGACTGACACCAAATCTGAAGAGGAGAAGGCCGTGCAACTTTCAAAAGAAATCTGTCATCCACATGTACTTCGTATATCTGATGCAATATCCGTCAGTAGTTGAATATTTATTGTCTTAAGAGTAAGATGTTTAATTATTATTATTATTATTATTATTATTATTATTATTATTATTATTATTATTATTATTATTATTATTATTATTATTATTATTATTATTATTATTATTCTAAATCAAAACAAACATTTACAAGAACATGTTGGAAAAAGAATTAACTTGAAAAGTAAATCTCCAGCCTGACATATTACAATGCTTATATGAGGGAAGAGAAACCAAATGTAAGTTAACAAAACATGAATAAAAACCACAATCGTCATCGTTTCCCAAATCAAGTAGGAAAAGAATGTCATAACGAGAATTCTGAGGAAATTGGCCTTAATTAAATCATTGTAGGTCTATGCTAGAATCGTTGCAAAATCTGAAGTAAGAATGAGGACGATATATATATATATATATATATATATATATATATATATATATATATATATATATATATATATATATATATATATATATATATATATGTATATATATATGTATGTATATATATATATATATATATATATATATATATATATATATATATATATATATATATATATATATATATATATATATATATATATATATATATATATATATATATATATATATATATATATATATATATGTGTGTGTGTGTGTGTGTGTGTGTGTGTGTGTGTGTGTGTGTATCCCTCACTCCTCTCGGCATAATTGTTGTATTTCACTCTACAGACGGACAGACAAGCAAACCAAGACAGTTACAGAGAGATCCCTTTCTTTACAAAGAATACGGATCCATCTTTCCAAACTCTAACCACTTTTTGCCAATCCGGAGTCCATCTTTTGGTAAAATGTTCGTTAAACCCACACTTAAATTTTTACACGATTCTGCCGAAACAAAGAGATAAACACGGAAACAGACGCAGAGAGAAACAAGGAGATAAACACGGAAACAAACAAGAAACAGGGAGAAACAAGGAGATAAACACGAAAACAAACAGACAAAGGGAGAAGCAAACAAACCGAGTCACAAACAAAACCTCCTCAAGCTTTGTCTACGGAGGTGAAAAGGGAATGGCCAGGTGGGGAATATCTAATGAGAGAGAAATTGGCTTTTATATTAGAAACATTCAAGAAGATTATATCAGTTATGGAAATGAACCTTGAAATTCAAAAAGGATAAATGGAAAACAGTGCAAAAGAGTACCCAACATGGGGCCACGAAGCTACATGAACCATTAAATTCAGACGACACATGCAATGTCAGCAACAAAGAGGGCCATGCTTAAAGGCTCCCAGCTATTGTGTATAAATGATACAAATGAACCTTGAAATTCAAAAGCACTCTAAAAAAAGTCTTCAGCATGAAGGCACACTGCAATATGAACCTTGAAATCCAAAGATGATCCATAAATGACTAGCAACAGCCGGGGGCAAGACTGGGGTCGTCAGTGCGACCTTGATCTAAGGGAGCCTTCAGATTTCTTCGAGATGTTGACAGCAGTCGGCCAAATGCCATCAAGTCCGTGTTAGAGGATAATGGACAGGAACAAAAGAAGGCATTACAAAATTCACAAACCTTATGTCACAGTTCCTTGTAAATGTGACTAAATGGAAATGAAACTCAGTATATACACTAACAAACTCTGGATCTCTAATGTAACGGAGAAGAGATGTCTAAAAACCTTCATATATATATATATATATATATATATATATATATATATATATATATATATATATATATATATATATATATATATATATATATATATATATATATATATATATATATATATATCAGCAAAGGTGAAGGATCATTCCATTATTCCTTTCAAGGTACTTTATTGTTGCTGGACGTTTCAGGACTAATTGACTAATCCTGAATTTTCATGTATACGAGAACATGCAAAGAAATGCAAATATGACATAAAACTACAAAGATTTTAAAATTATAGGCCAAACTCCTAACGAACAATATTTAGCAATCTTGAAACACTTTTATTAAACAACTAGTTCCACAGTTAAACACCCAGTCTTCCTCAACACCTCTGTATCTGTAAAATTAAGTCGACCTATTAGTCACTGGTCTGTGCCTTCAGCACCTTATGGTAGTTACTCCTCCCTATCCTTTGTACTTTACTTTTATATTATTTGTATATATGTATAAAGTTTTTTTTTTTTTTTTTACTTAATTTTAGTCCGAGTTTTTATTTTAACAACTTTTATTTTTATAGCTTGAAAAATGGGACTTTAGTCCTGAAACGTCGCAGCAACAATAAAGTAACGGAAAAGGAATAATGGATTGATCCTTCACCCTAACCTGCTGATGTCTAATAAATCCTCTCAATCTCACTATATATATATATATATATATATATATATATATATATATATATATATATATATATATATATATATATATATATATATATATATATATATATATATATATATATATATATATATATATATATATATATATATATATATATATATATATATATATATATATATATATATATTATATATATATATATATATATATATATATATATATACATATATATATATTATATATATATATATATATATATATATATATATATATATATATATATATATATATATATATATATATATATATATATATATATATATATATATATAGTATGTATGTATGGATGTGTGTATGTATATGTATATATAGATATAGACATAATGTAAAATAATAAGGAGTAAACCATCTGTAGATCTCCTCCGAATCTTTGAAACATGTTCCCATAAATGGAGAAAAAATCAGTCTGCAGTTGTCTCATTCTCTCCCCGGCTGTCGTCATTAATGCTCCATTGCCATTCCATTCCCTCAACCTTAAAAGTCGCGTCGTCAATTTCCAGGGGTCGTTTCCCCCTTTCCCCTCAGTCAACTTTTTTCCTCCGACGTTTTTCTTCCAACTTCCGACTCTGCTGTCTGTTGCTAAGCGCTTGAATGACTTCCTTCGCCAAAGCACCGTTTATTTCTCTTCCTTGCGGTTTCCTTTTACATGTTTGGGAAGGCATCTATAAACAAGTGTGCTGTTTATATATAAATGAGTTTTTTTTTATTTTTCGCCCTGACTTGTTTTTAGACAATTCAGAATCTACAAATATAACAGCAATTACTTGTATCAACAGGTTTATATTTTGTTTTCACACTGATATCCCATCTCTCTCTCTCTCTCTCTCTCTCTCTCTCTCTCTCTCTCTCTCTCTCCTAAAGGTTGACAGGGCAGGCTATTCCCTGTATTCGCCTCACATCCCTTGCTCTTGGGTAATTTTTTCGTAACCTTTTTCCCCTACGCGACGCTGCCGGCTTATCTATTCAGAGTATTTCCCTGTATTTTCCATCTAAATTGATATTATATCGGAAAACCATAAAGCCCTTTAAAAGGGAATAATGTCGTAAAATAAAAAAAAAAGTAGTAAAATAAGGAATCTACAAATATAGATGGATGTTACTTTTAATTAAGAAAGAAGCTAAAAGGTCACGGAAGAGATCCAGTGAGTTCACATAAGAATAAAAAGTCCTTTTGTGAGGAATGACCAGTATCAGGTTTATTAGGAAAATAAAATGTAATTTATAAAAAAAAACTGCTGTGTGTTGACAATAACAAAAGACTGACTTAGCCTTCCTTGCTGTTATGTTAAGAGACCCGTGAACCAACAATTTCTCACCTGTTTCATGGGAACACACGATGCTGTTATCTTGGCATCCCACTTTTCCTTGTCTTTTCCTCAAGCCTCGGCAGGAAACTGAATCCTGTGTTGCCCTTCAAACCTGGTGTCCTGAACAAATCTTGGCTTCGCTTTACGTGATATACCATTTCTCCTTTCTTTGTTCCCTTCACAAAGCAACAAATCATCTTCCAATACTTTATTACCAAAAGGAAAATGTCCTCATGTTTTCGTCATTCTATTGTGTCCCACTTATCTTGAATACTTTCCCGACTCTCGAAGGAACCCTGAGGAGATCGTGAGGAAGTCCGTAGGCATTCGGTAAGGCTTGGGCGACTTTCTAACGGACACTTTTTGAGGATCACCTGTGATCTGGAGATCGTATGAATTCGGGACCCAGTTTGCAAGTGAAGGAAAAGTGGGGAGCAATAAATGGCCCGCGCTGAGCAAAATAATGTTGCAGTAAAGTATCTGTACTGTTTAGGCCAAAAGAATTTTTTATTAGAGAAAAATGGGAAGACAGAAAATTAACTCAAAGTGTATAGCAAAAACTTAAAAACTTTTATTTGAATAAAGATTGAATTGTGGAAAGAGATAAGAAGTAAACGAAAACGGCCATATTCTAGGATCAGTTGTTTTAATGTTTTGTGCATCACCATAACACCTGCACAAACAATGTTCAAACACCGATAGTTGCTGACGATGACGTCCCAATAGACACGAAGGAGAGGAAATCGTTAATGGAATGGGTCTGAACACGCTCTCTGACAATAACCTAAAACCATCGCGTCTGCTGCATACCACTAATAATATAGTTACTTCACTGGTGTATTGTAGGATACACAACGAAAATGGTGCAGTGGAGGAAAGCAGAACTCTGAAAATCATGCGATTCATTCCCTTACCCTTTGTATCTTCGCAGTATTTGAATTTCCTTTTCAAACATGGGATTCCAGAGTTCCCGTGAGGGAAAAGGCGCAGAAATTGGTTTTTTACGCTCCCTTGTTATAAATGATGAATGGAGGAGGAATATAGAATTTAGGCCAAAGGCCAAGCGCTGGGACCTATGAGGTCATTCAGGGTTGAAAGGGAAATTGACAGTAAAAGGTTTGAAAAATGCAACAGGAGGAAAACCTCGCAGATGCACCAGGAAACAATTGTCAGAGAGGGTAGAAAGTCAGATGGAAGAAAGAGAATATGAACAGAGATACAGTAAAAAGAATGAAAGAGGTTGCAGCTAGGGGCCGAAGGGACGCTGCAAAGAACCTTAAATAATGCCTACAGTGCACCACGTGAGATGCACTGACGGCACTACCCCCTACCGGATTTATAAATGATGGAATATAATATTTAATGGGGATTACGAGAAAATGATAAAGTAAGAGAGATGTATATTGAAGATGAAGAGCAAGTCTAAAGGACAGTGATATGGTTCCATTATGCGCGAAGAGTCTCAGTGAATGACTGACTCAAATTGGACTTTGTAGGTTGGAAGACATCAGCGGAAATTTAGAAAAACTAATAGTTAAATAAAAGCAAAAGTGTCAGCCATTCTCTTTTTTCACATAATTTCTATCAATATTTTTCAGCCGTGGGTATACTCTGGTCATTAAAATGTTGAAACTTACTTCCTTTTTGGGAACCTGAACCACCGATTTATGATTTACCAGGCCTACCTGGTGATATAACAGGAACTTGCCCAGAAATGCTCCTGCATAAATTTTAGAATCATAGATGGCACACTGTACTCACTCCCTGCTTCATCAGCACTGAGAAGACATTTTATAATCTTTCTCTAAAGCACCCAAGTGATTTAAGAAAGCATCATTAGCAGACGAACCACCTGGGAAAGATGATGGAACAAGCTTTCTCTTTGGGGATTTGAACAGCTGACCCATGACTTACAGGGCCAACATCCACTCAGTCGCACATTGAAATGATGCAGTGTTAGGGAAGTATATGACAGGGCAGCGGTTCAATCTCCCCAAAGAAGGGGTTTGTCTAATCTGTTTCTAGGCTAAAATAATTGATTATAATGAAATATTCATAGTACCCCCCAAAAATAAGGAAAAATGATAATGCAATAAAGTCTGTTCTCATTACCACTTTAATTAATCGTCCTGTTCAGCCGTGGAGCAGCGACTAGCTGGCCATCGATTTCCAGATTTCCTGGAAGCTGAAATAATCTGGATGTAATTACAATAACCTTCTGAGGCCCTTCAACCTCAAAACTTTCCAGCAGCCGCGAGTCAAAACTTGAGGCAATTAAGTCCCTCTAATTGGGGCTTGTCTGGTTCGTAAGAACTCGTTGACTGTTTCCGTAGCTTTTGAAACTGTCTCTTACCGAGAATTCAGGGAACAAGTTCTGATTTTTCACATTACGAAAAGTATCAGAGAAAATTTTTCTGCTAATTCATTCTTTCTCTCTTATGAAGCCTCTTGTGTAAATGACTTTTCGGATGTAGCCGAACATGTCTTTGAACTAATATGATTTATATTCATATTTATCTGGTAATTTTTCTTATTGTCAATCTTTAATACTTATATGAAGTAAAATATTTACAATTTTCAATGTTCCTAATCGTATATCACATAATATAGCAATCTACAAACAAAAAAAAGGCAAAGGAAAATGCCTTTTTCATTACATCCTTATGGTTGTGTTTACAGATCACGTCTATCTTCTTACTGGGTACTTGTAAAAGCTATTCCTGACGGTTATATATTATATGTCATACATTTTTGACACGTTCATATTGGAGTAAATACCATACGATAAAATCTTCGTAACTGAACCTTCGATGATTCTACTCTCTCTTAGTATAAGAAGAAAGTCTCCAAATCAAGGGTTAATTATTGTGACTGCATTTGCCCTCTTGACAGACGGCACACACGCTTATAGAGAGAGAGAGAGAGAGAGAAAGAAACATATTTTCAAGTTTTATTTTCACTCCAAATCTTTTATTATAAACCCTCCTGAGATAAAAAAAAAAAAAAAAAAACAGGATTTAGCAATTCTGGTGGTGTTTTTCTAATTGATATGAAATGGGAGCCTTGAAATAGAATATAGTTAGATAAGCAGATGGATTTTGAGGCTTTATTAAACACTCCATATGCTTTCGGCTGGGATTCCGGGCGGAGGGCGAAATTTGACAACAAAATAGGTCAAGAAAGGGGTTCTCTTGCATATTTGTGTGTGCGTATGTGCGTCATATGGTACATGCAAAGGTGACAATGTTTTTGTGCAAAGAGAAATATGCAGGTAGTATCCTCTTGCATAAATTATTGAAACTGAAAGAAACGTAATTAAAATGAGAGACAATACCATATATATATATATATATATATGCAGGTAGTATATATATATATATAAATTATTGAAACTATAAAGATATATATATATAATATAAAATATTTATACATATATATACATATATATATAATATATATATATATATATATATATATATATATATATATATATATATATATATATATATATATATATATATAATATATATATATATATATATATATATATATATATATATATATATATATATATATATATATATATATATATATAAATATATATATATATATATATATATATATATATATATATATATATATATATATATATATATATATATATATATATATATATATATATATATATATATATATATATATATATATATATATATATATATATATATATATATATATATATATATATATATATATATATATAAATATATATAAATATATATATATATATATATATATATATATATATATATATATATATATATATATATATATATATATATATATATATATATATATATATATATATATATATATATATATATATATATATATATATATATATATATATATATATATATATATATATATATACCATACCATATAAATAGAAATCGGACCTAACCCATAAGAATCCACTGTTTAGATGTCCGAAATCTATTTGCATTTCCTGCCCTTATGGTTTGAGCTAGAGTTGGCTGGTGATATCTGGCAACTGTCCTGTGCTAGTGTGTGTGGGAGGTGTGTGCCTCAGGACTCAGTGCTGACCCAGACAGCAAATGCAAAAGTTATTGCTTTGATTTGCTCTGCCCCAAGATCCCAGTATTTGGACTGGAGCACTTCTTGCCTTTTAATTCTTTATATATTCCCTAAATATGGGTCATGCACACATGAATAAGGAGGAGAAGGCTTGCATATTAGCCTGGAGGCAAGAAAATGTGCCTATTAAAGAAATCTGTAGATGTACTGGCCGAGCAAAGTCAACCGTAATGTTGCTGCTGGCTGCCACTCGTGACCTACCACCCAACGTTGTTCCCCCAAGAAAACCTTATCCTGGACGCCCACGGAAGACTTCCAAGGCCACTGATCATCTTCTTGTGAGAGAACTACGTAAAACCCTTGTCTTACAGCTTCTCAGCTAAAAACAAGTCACCCACTCCTCGTAAAAGATGTATCAATGCGCTGCATCCAACACTGTCTCCAGAAGGACCTTCAGCTGCCCATCCGCCGTGCTGCACGCAAACCTCTTCTGACAGATCGTATGAAGAAAGCTCGACTGAATTTCGCCAAGAAATACATCCACTGGACAGCTGATGACTGGAGGAAGGTCATGCGGTCAGATGAATCACCATTCCAGTGTATTCAGGGCTGTTCTACCACAGTAAGACGGCCATCTTCAGTCAGCAGATTCGACCCTGCCTACACAGTTGCCACCATCAAGCACCCCGAATCTGTCATGATTTGGGGATGTTTCAGTGGTTTAAGAGGTCCTCCCAAAAAATGTTACAATGAATTCTGACCGCTACATTCAAGTTCTTGAAGATCACCTCCTGCCTTCATATGAGACTCATGGCTGCACTGTCTTCATGCACGATGGTGCTCCATGTCATAAGGCCAAGAAAGTTACCAAGTGGCTCACTGATCACAATATTGAGGTCTTACAGTGGCCTGGTAACAGTCCTGACCTCAACCCAATCGAAAATGGGTGGAATGTCATGAAAAAGAAGCTTCAGTCGTGCAACACATCATCCCTCATGCCCCTGCAACAAGAAATTGCCACAATCTGGGAGAATGAAATGTCTTTGCAATACTCCCAGAAACTGGCTGACAGCATGCCTAAACGACTCAAACTTGTTCTTAAAGCCAAGGGGAATATGACTAAATATTAAAATAGGTGCTACTATTCTCTATTATGTTTGTTTTATTTATTTCCTTGATGATAACCATGTTTATGCTACCAGTTGCCAAGTAGGTCAGATTTCTATTTGCAGTGACTGTATATATATATTTACGAATTTCCTGGGGTTAGGTGATTTCTAGAGATTTTTACAGGCGGGCGGCAATGGAAACTTTATTTATTTGGCCTTGGAGTTCTGACTTACGTAAAGGGAAATCGTAAAACAACGAAGAACAATGGATGATTTTAGGAGCTGAAGGCTCTGCTTCATTAGGAAATGTTACATAAACACTTGGGATAAATTAAGGAATTATATTTACAAAAGAAAAGCATTAGAAGGGAAAATGGGTAATTGAATTGTTAAAGGGCTTGCAACGCCTGAAGATCCTCTTACTGCAGTCTTGAATAAGGGCAAGGCACAGTCCAAGATGAGTCCACTGGG
>NC_089763.1:230000-267500 GCF_040412425.1 Macrobrachium rosenbergii | reverse complement strand
ACGAAATAAAAAAAAAAAAACCCTAGGCACTAAAATATCTTCATTGTGAAGAAAAAAAAAGTTTCCATAGTGTTATAATAATTATGGAGAAAAGAAATTGAAATCCATATTTAAATTTAAATACATTATACCAGAATTCTGTCAACTAAGGCGAATTAAGTGTTCTTTGAAATTCCTTAAAATCTTAAACTGTACTCTTAAATTCAATCATTTTCACATGCTACAGTACATTTACATAGGGCAGTACACTTTAGTGACGCCCTGTAACACTTGCATCTCCCCTTGCAACCTTTGTGCAGCTGCATGGTCAACAATCCTCCAGCAGACTGGATTCCTGTGCCAGGGTTGTCCACTTTGGATTTCCCCACTTGTCAATGGCATTTCTAGTCCATCCCCAGTGGCTTAGGTCTGGAAGTAGTGGTGATGGTTCATGAGCCTGTCCCCATACAAGTCATCCTCCCTACACAAATCTTTATTTGTCTAGTTCCATTTATCATGTTTGGTCACTAGTTATATCATACAGGAGTATAACAAATCGTTCCATTACGACCCAAATCACTCTCAGTAATGTCAAAAGGAGCACGTGATAGTGTAATGAATATTGCTGTGACCTCATCAAATGCCTTCCAAGAAGGCCAAGCTGTTTTCTTCCCAATTACACCAAAGGAGGACACAGTATCACAACCAGTTATGCTATGGACATTGGTAGGCAGCTGGATTTTAATGACCCAAGATATGAAGCTATATCATGTGCTGGAAGGTAATGAAAGTTCTTTCCCACTCCAGATGCTTTCCACACTTCATCAAGAGTGAGTTGGTTAACAAAAGCTATTGCCAAAACTACTACATCTGTATCGAATGTTCTCAAAAGTGCCCTCTTGCATCCACTTCTTGCTGCATCCATCAGATGTAATATCATTCTGGGGTCAGTCCCTGGCTGTTTCATATTCTGTGTTGCAAAGGACTCTCTCTCCAGATGCTGCAATGATAACCTTATCACTCTCAATTGACACTGATTGCTCTGATAAATATTCAAACAGTTCAGTCTTGTTTTCATCAATGTGGAGAAACTCTTGCCAGTATGTTGGAATTGTGTCCGCTTGTACTGGTCTTCTTAACCTCTTCCACGACGTTCTCTTGCGGATGTTTTCAACGAATCCTTAAGGTACTGATCCCACAAGAGGTCTGTTCTACTGGTACTTTGGTCTAAGTGTTTCTGGAGATGCGGCAAAAAGAAGACATCTTTAGTATGTGCTGCAAATGTTTCAGAAGTGCCAGGCTGTGAGCATATTCACTACTGCAGCTCCATCTCTAACGGTGACATCTACAGGTGGACGAATATCGGTGGCATATATATGCTTCTCTAAACACTGAAGATGGTTGATTTTATACAAGGCAGAGTTTCCCCAATGCGATATAGATGAAGTGAGTTGATTTTTGTAACTGAGGAAATCCTTAAGATTTCCCTCTCTTGTCTGCCATGAAATGTAAAGTCTTGAAAACAAATTACAGTCACTTAGTAAACTAGCAACTTGTGTTTTAGATGAAGGTGTTTGCTTTCTGAACTGGCAGGACATCAGGGGCGTCTTGTTTTTCTTTAATATAGGCTTGATACTGATCCTCCCTAATGCTTTCAATTTTTTCAATAGCATTCATAACCGAGGCACCTGCAATATTTTTGCTGTGCATTATAACAAGATCATTAGTGTCTTCCAGGAATGGTTGATCATATTCTTCAATAACTTCCAGTAACGAATGGACATCTTTCATAAAAGCAGGTTGTTGACTTTTCTTCTGTACATGGTGTTTTAAGATTTCACTGTGTGTGTGGGATACCTGGTGCTCATTTTCCAATACTGTCTTAAATTCATTTACTAGTCTTGCAACCTCAGGTCCGCCTACTGTCCACCTTCTAAGAACTGCTGGATTTTGTGTCAGTCCCACTGCACCACCTTCACTTTTCACTGAGGTGTTATTTTGCTCATGTGCTTGGTCTGTTGGAATCCTGTAGAAGGGCCAGCCTGTTTTGTTCACAACGAAATATCCTTTTTAAACTCTAATGCAATCCCATAGTGTGTCGCGTGTATTGCTGTCATGTCCGTGATGTGGACAGGTAAGCATCTAGAATAGTTTTGGTGGTCAGGTGCAAAGAACCATGGTGTTATTTTGTTCAGGACCTGGGTGTACTCTTCTGAAAATTGCCTTCATGGAGACTTTACATACAATAGCAAAATTTCCAAAGACAAGACAATCCACCAGAAGTGAAATGTTGGACAGGAAGTTTTTTTGGACTCCCAATATTCAAAGGATAGTGGTTCACTACCTTCGGGTAGTGTGTTGTCGTAATGTGGATACGCTTTATGTATAAGGATATGCAAGGTGCAAGCCATAACCTGGTGCGCCCTGCTGGCCTTCAAAAATAAGTTGGCAACACCAAATGATGCTAAATGGGAATCTGTCTAGGCCTCTGTCCAGCCACTATCCCTGAGCCAGTCTCCAATAACCTTAAGGAATGCCCCCAAACATGATAACAAATTTGTCTTAACCATCCGTTACAGGGTACTGCCATTGAATATTTTTTGCAAGAGAATAAAGGGGCAGATGAACAGCAATGGCAGAGGCTTGTCCTGCATTCAGAAGCTGTACTGTCTGCTTGATAACAGTTCTTCGTTGGGCGAGCGGCTTCCGTTCCTCAGCTACCACCCGTTGGCCGCAAGTTCGAATCTCCGACCGGCCAATGAAGAGAATAGAGAATTTATTTCTGGTGATAGAAATTCATTTCGCAATAATGGTTCGGATTCCACAATAAGCTGTAGGCGCCGTTGCTAGGTAACCAATTGGTTCTTAGCCACGTAAAATAGATCTAATCCTTCAGGCTAGCCCTAGGAGAGCTGTTAATCAGCTCAGTGGTCTGGTTAAACTAAGATATACTTAACCTAACTTAACTTGATAACATTCATAGCTTGCTCGTGGAACAATGGAAGTAAGGACGAAATTGCTGGCAAATCAAGAGCGGGTGAAACTTGGTGTGCTGCATGATACATCACAGATGGCTTCATTCTCGTGTGAGGTCTTAACCCAGTCAAGCCATCTGTCAGTATCTACAGTGTAATATATATATATATATATATATATATATATACTCTATATATATGTATATACTATTATTTTTGTTTGTGGTTTTGTGTTAATGGTGAAGTTCCCGCTAAGGTCGCCGTAAGAATAGTATTGAAACATGTAGTTGGTAGTGATGACGGCCTCAGGGACTTAAGGAAGGAACATAGAATGAAAAGTGTTTGTATATGGACGCATAGCCTGAAGGGGGCCTTAATCCTTGATGCTAATTTTGATGAAAGAATAGCGCTGAAACGCATGGTGGTCTCAAGAATTATTGTTTCTATTAATTCTGATACCAACAATAACGAATCATTATTATTATTATTAAAACTATAAGGCCTAGAGTGTTTTAGTATGTTTTAATGAATTCCTTGACCCGAAAAACATGTTACGATACCAAAACTGTTATTTCAGCTATCTTAGAAGCAAAGATAGACGAAGTTAGCAATTATGGCGGCGATTCTGGAAAATGGCCGAAAAAAATGGTTTATACCTATTTTTTCAAATGTTTCCATATCTACATTTCTTTAGGGTGTCAAGAGGCACCTTTGTGCAAAACTTCATGCTTGTAGTAAAAAATGCACAATTCATCCCAAAATTGTCATGAAGCCGCTCGACTACAAGCATTTGTCACTAGCATAGGCTACTATTTGCTACTTTCATACTACTTGTACTTGCAGGACGTGTTTCGTCTGCTGTAATTATATCACTTGCTACTTACATATGCATAGCTAATCACAATTTTTCTGGGATACTAGTTCTGAGTTATTTGCGATTTAAGTGCTTCTTACTTACATGGCAGGCGGTCTCCCCACTGAAAAGATGGCCAGCACAAATCGTGTTGGGAGTGACACCGCCTAACAAGGCGACAAGTGCTTGACAAGCCTCGTTGGTCATCGTCTTGACGTTGGCAAAGCGCAAGACTTTCGAAGGGCCGCCAACTGTTGGAAACATGGATTCGGTTCTGTTTATTATGCTGTAACTAATTCTTGTTCTAGTTCATTTGAATGCCGTATATTGGTTTATAATTTTTTATTTCCCTTGAATTTAGTTACTATTTCTGGTAATGTGATAAAATTCTATCCAATACACAGGATTTCTATAATTTTTCCTTCAAGGAAAGGAATTGTTGAGACAGAGAAACTTTGGATTATAGATGATTAAATTACAAAACTGTTATCTTTCTAAACTGTCTTTCTGTTTCTTTCCCCCTAACATTGTATATTTATTTATGCTTACACTTATCCTCTGTGGCTCCCCACCCAACAACCAAAGCATTCGCCTTAGGATAACCGAGATGCGGCCTAGGAAGACACACTGGGGCCACGGAATTGTCTTCTGGGAAATCGAGAGATTCGTCCAGTTCCACGAGACCGATATCATGTTGTAGAGGTTTTCTTGAGGAAAAGCCTTCATGCCACACTATCTGAGAAGGAAATTAGGAAAAATGGATGAAAAAATAATTAATGGACGAAAAACTGTAAACATAATAATGTTCAAACATTTTCTGACCCACAAAAGCGGAAGAAAATAATTAAACGCAAATTACTGACTTTACTGTCTTGGAGAGGAAAGTCATGAACACATTTACACATTGCAGAACTATTAAATCGAGCGTAGTTATACTATCTGTCAACAGAGAACGTACCGAAAATAATAATGAGGATAAAATATTTTAAATAAGGTAAACTGGATATACTATTTGAAAGGTCACAACAGCAAAAATTAGCCATACCAGAGGATGCAGTATTCAAAATAAATTATGACAAAGGAAAAAGACAAGAAAGAATTGAAGAAATGAGAAAAAATACAAATAATACAAAAGCGTGCTGCCATAGAGGGAAAAATAAATAAAAAGAAGAAAACCTCAGTATTACCAAAGAAAGCAAAATAAATATACCTTAAGAAAACAAAGAATGTAAAAGGACAGTAAAGGGATAAGGAATTTTGTGAACCTACTACAGCACAATAAGAGGAACATTTACAAAAAGAAGCTGTACTTCTTCTGAAGCAAGGAACTTGTGGCAACAACGCTAATGGACGAACACGGATATTAGAAGCCCAGCGACAGTCGCAAGTGGACTTTGGAAAAACATAAATATTTACGTATTTTGCTTTTATTCTTCGAGTGATGTTCGTCTCCTCTGACGTCGACCAGTCGTGCTCTCCTATGACAACTTCTAGGTTCTCAGGGCGGACACTGTAAGGCAATTAATGATGGTCACACAAAATGACAACATTCGTTTATACTGAATAATGCTTGAATACAGATGGCACTTAAGTAACTTGCCCAAAAAAAATCTGCATTCTTGCTGGTGGCCTAATAAGGCCAATTCTGTTTAGAACAGACAATCGAACATCCTGAACATGAAGAAGGCCCATATGCATCTTGTGTTAAAAGTGCTGCTAGCTTTTACATTTTGAAGTAAATGACAGCACGTGTTATATTTCTTTTAGGAATGGAATTCAACTGTTATGAAGTTCGGCAGTATATGATATGAAATATGGTTGTGAGAATTCTGTATCAAAATGAGCATGATCAGACGCCAACAGAAATTACTACTCCTCCCCCTTTCATTTCCCTTGTAAATTTCTACTACTATGTAGTAGAAATTTACATTTCTGGTACATTTATAAACACTTCCACATGTCACTGGGATTATAATCATATATACAAGCACACACACAAACTGTATATATATATATATATATATATATATATATATATATATATATATATATATATATATATATATATATATATTATATATGTGTGTGTGTGTGTGTCGTCACCTATTAAGGCGTTTAGACTTTACCTACCTTGAAGATGCAAAAATCTTGGTAGCTCTGTCCTGCATCCCACCTTGCTGAGCGTCACATCTTTCCCAATCTTACACACACTCACTTCTCTCGTGCTCTCACGAATTCTAAGAAAATCTTCATCTAAACTGATGTGTATAAATCAAACCCCAGAATATCAAAAATAGACATTTATTAATAAGCCCAACAATTTATCAATGTAAAATGAAAATAAGCACGTTAGTTATGGAAACCCCATCAAAATGTAACCCTCAAAAAGCAAAAATCTCACAGTCACCAAAAGAACATAATAAGCGGGAACTAATTCCCATTCCCCCATCAATTTCTCCTGAAAGTTCCATAATAACACCAAGTCTCTTTCTAAGTAATTTTAAGTCATTGTCTTTAGTTCCTATTATGTGCCAAGATTGATTTATGGCTATCCATCCACTTCATCACCATTTTCCACTTTGGTTATATTACACACATATCCGTGCAGATGCGTGTCCCACCCCAATTCCCATGGTTCCATTGAAACATTCTGTACAAAGGAGAAGGAACCATCTCTGTTAAAAGAAATTGAATATCACCCAGATACCAACACACAGCACCACATGAGATGAATGTTGAATAATGGTACAAGAATAATCACCAAAAACAGATCTGTAAAAATTAATAATTTTTCTAAGTCTTCTACTCACTTTCAGCGAATGGAATCATGGGAATTCCAATTCCCAGTGTGTCCAACACGTCCTTTTAGACTGGGGTGTCACACAAGAGTGAGCAATGCTTTCGAAACCTATTTGCACTGAGTGTTTCATAACACACCCAAAATCAATTAGAACTGGACCAAAGGTTCCATGGAAACCATGTTTGGACCGCGTTACTGTCTCCACAGGAGCTCTCGGACAATGTTTAGGTCTGTGACCGATCGATCAGTTGCTGACTCCCACAGGTGACTGTATCGCTGGGCACTGAATTAACAAACACATATACTCATTTGCCTTGCAAGGCTTGTTAAACACTGCAAGAGACCGTGTGTCATGAGCATGTACACCAATTCCTGTACACATGCTCACACACGCACTAAAATATATATATATATATGTATATATATATATATATATATATATATATATATATATATATATATATATATATATATATATATATATATATTAGCAGATCTGGGGAGATTTCACTACAAGAGGCCCTGAATATTGTGTTGTAATTCTGTTAGGTGAAGCAATGTGAACCAAAAAATGTGCAATGTCTTCGGCAGTATATGGATATTTAGAGGAAAGCAGAAGGTACGTCGGAGCGATAGGTAGGTGCCAGGCAGCCATTTGCTGACTCCAGAGCATATCCTCTTACTCTTCGGTCGATGCACAAATTCTCATAACGATGGCAGTGTACAGTACTGAACAACCAACAAGTTTCATGGTGCGAATCTGTTGGGTCACCAGTTCGTTTAGACAATGTCGGGTGAATTTGGGAAGAAATATCTGCGTCCAAAATGTTGGAGGACACCATGGCAGACATGCAACATTGCCTGCAGACATCACCTACAAACCTCTGAGATACTAGCACAGGACAGTGCAGATCGTATTCAACATGTCAATGAGCTGCAAAAAGGGCAAAATTGCATGCATATCATGCCACTGGTTCAGGAGCTCCAAGTTACTGACAAGGAGAAAAGAATCACATATTATCACTGGTTCCTGGTTCCAGGCATTTGTGACCGACAACCAACAAATGTTGTATATCACATGGCTCTTGGATGAGGAATGGTTCCATTTGTCAGGATACATTAACTCTCAAAACACTCACCAACAACAACCACTCCATGATAAAAAAGTTGGTGTGTGGCCGTGATTTCTCGCTTATATCATAAGCCCCATTTTCTTTAACGTTGAACACCAATGTACATGGACATTTTCAACAGTTCGTGTGAATCAACTGGATAATCATGAGTTAATGAAGGTTACTTCCAGCAAGATGGGTAACGTGTCACACATCAGCAAGGAGCATGGCATCGTAACAAGCCTCGCACTATGGAAGATTTAAGAAAGCAAAACATCGAACCTGACATTGCTGCTATCCCCATACATCCCCGGTGTTTGCCCAGATGTTTAGGAACATGGAACGCAGCATCCAAATGTGTCTGGCAGAAAATGGTAATCACTTCCAGCACTGCATGTGATGCAATTGACTACAGTACATATATGTCAAGGTACATAACACATGTTTTTGGTTCAAATGCTTCAGCCTAGCAGGAATTACAACACAACATTCACGGCCTCTTTCAAGTGTCAATGAGCTGTAAAAAGGGCAACATCGCATGCTTATTGTGTCACTAGTTCAGGAGCTCAAAGAGACTAATAAGGAGAAAAGAATCACATACTGTCACTGGTTCCAAGCATTTGTGACCAAATGCATGTATATGTACATACATACACACACACACACACACACATATATAGATATATATATATATATATATATATATATATATATATATATATATATATATATATTGTAAGAAGTAGCGCCAAAATACGCTAGGAAACTGTTCTCCTTTTCCTGCTTTGAGTTGGTTTGAACCTTTGAAGGAGTCAGAGGGTATAGGGGCTCAGAGAGGAGATATAATAGTTTGGGGACAGTAATCTGGCTTTGCACTGTTTTCTTTGGTACAGGAAGAAAATCGTTTTCTATGATATAGTCGTGTCGTCGACCTGGGTCCAGGACATCGCCCCCTACCCCTGTCCAGAAGCAATAAAGGTCAGGAGCCAGGACAGCTCTCACTGCCAGCGGTCGCTAGTTTAAGCCAAACGATCACGCCTCGACGAGCCGTTTACCCCTGCCCTCCTCTTCCGCTACTTGCCGCGTGGATCCCATCGCCGCCTGTGTGCCCGTGTTCCATTCCACGTGGCCTTAGAAGACTACGAGAAGTTGCAGTCTTCAAACGCGAGCTGACATTAAACGGCAACCTTTTCATCATCCCAAAGGGCGCCCTTGCACCGCCCCAATCTACGACTTGAAGAAATGCTGGAGAGGAGGCGTACCATTTGTCCACGCTCCACACGTGGTTCTCGGCAGAAGACGTCGGCATCCTACGCCCCTAAATGTAGTAATGTACCCAAAACGAGTTTGCTAGTCACGATTACTTAGCCTTTTGCATTTATTGTCTCTGGGCTACCTTTGTGTTTCCTGATATTCCTTGGTTCAGAAAGCCAGGCCCACGTGTTCACAGCTTCTTTCCTCTGAGTCTAAGTAACGCCTCGGGAGTCCTTGGCGCCTTCAGTGCACCCCGAGTAATTCAATCCCCCAAATTCCAGCATTAGATGTGTAACGTGGTTCCAAATATCGTTTCCAGAAAAGACGCCTGTAGCAGAATTATCCTTAGTCCGTGTTCCTAGCATTCCCAAGCTCCCCCTTCGGGAGGACTTCAGCAGTAATTCACCGTGTTTTCAGTTAATTTTTCCCTTTGACCTTTGTGTGCTATCAAATGCTATTTTTATATCCACGTGTTTCTGCACTTCCCTAATTGAAGAACCCTCCGCTCCGTGTACTTCTTTTTTTTGTTTTGTGTTTTATATGTCCTGGGTATCTTTAAGGCCATTTTCGATAAAGTAATTGTGAGTCATAAGATCCACCTACACCGAAACATATAAAAATGGCGACAACCAGTGATTCTCGTAATGATTGCATCCCCCTCTTCCTTTGTTGTTTTGTGTTGCAATTTGTGAAATCAGCAATTAGCTCAGCTAAGCTGGATACGAGACGATTGCAGACCTTTTGAAAAGCCAGCGCAACAGGCCAAGGAAATTCTGCGTAAGTAAACTGTGTTTATTTGGCGTAGGACCTTTAGAAAACGTGACTAGTCTAGGAATTTTTTATAGTAGGGCATGTCCGAGGAAAACGAGAGAGAATCGCCGAAACTTAGCTTTGGAAGCCTTTGCACGCGGCTTGCATGCCATTCAATTAGGTTATACAGGTGATAAATCATTAAAGGAATAGTGCGCATATTCCTCCTGTAGAAACGAGTGATTTCGAAACCGAATCATTAGATATAGGCGCGAGACCTCGACGTCAACCACGTGTTCGAAAGTCAGATTAGCATTGCTGACGCATTTTTACCCTCTCTCTCTCTCGTTTTAGAAATAGGGCGAAAGCGTATATCTGCCCAGGACGAAAGGGTCAACAACCGTTGTCTCTCAGTTCGGGAAATCCCAGGTGTTTACGTCGTTCATTCATTTGGCGCAGACGGCGCCCGACCGTCCATTCCGTCAGCAGTTAGGAAAACATTTGTTTTGTTTGATTTGCTTCCTTTATACCAAATTGTTTTGCATTATTGGGGTCTGGCATTATATGTTCTGTATTGTTCTGTTTTTTTGTGTGTTTGTTTTGTGCTGTTACCCACTGCGGCTGCATTAATGTTGCCTATCTGTTGTGAATGTGGGATGGCCACCTAATTGCCCTTGAGAATTACACTTCTCATAAGTCAGTAAAACTAGCGCCCTCGCTTGATCCAGACGTCGTCTGTGCGGAAATTCCTAGAGCACCTATATATTCACATTCTTGTCCCCAATAAATCCATGTCGTCGGTCCGTTGGTGAGACCAATTCATTTTCCATTCAGTCCCCAAATGAGCCCGTTTCGTCGGTAATTCGGGAGACTTAAATATATATCCCAATCTAGTCCCCAAGTAAGCCCGTTTGTCGTTACCTTGGGAGACCAATCATTGCTAATTTATCGTCCCCAATCAGCCCGCTTCGTCGGTAAATCGGGAGACCAATCATTGCTAATTCATCGTCCCCAATCAGCCCGCTCCGTCGGTAAATCGGGAGACCAATCATCGCTAATTCATCGTCCCCAATCAGCCGCTTCGTCGGTAAATTGGGAGGGCAATCATTGCTAATTCATCGTCCCCAATCAGCCCGCTTCGTCAGTGTCGGGAGGCAATCATTGCTAAATTGTCGTCACAATCAGCCCATTTTGTCAAGTAAATCAGAACCAATCGTTGCCGATTCATCGTCCCCAGTCAGCCCGCTTCGTCCGGTAAATCAGGAGACCAATCATCTTCAATTTATCGTCCCCAATCAGCCCGTTTTGTCGGTCAATCAGGAGACCAATCATCGCTAATTCATCGTCCCCAATCAGCCCGCTTCGTCGGTAGAATTGGGGAGACCAATCATTACTAATTCATCGTCCCCAATCAGCCCGCTTCGTCGGTAAATCGGGAGACCAATCATTGCTAATTTATCGTCCCCAATCAGCCCGTTTTGTCGGTAAATCGGGAGACCAATCATTGCTAAATTCATCGTCTGATCAGCCCGCTTCGTCGGTAAATCGGAGACCAATCATCGCTAATTTATCGTCCCCAATCAGCCCGCTTCGTCGGTAAACCGGAACCTATCATTGCTAATTCATCGTCCCCAATCAGCCCGCTCCGTCCGGTAAATCAGAACCAATCATTGCTAATTCATCGTCCCCAATCGGGCCGCTGATCGGTAAATCGGGAACCAATCATTGCTAATTTATCGTCCCCAATCAGCCCGCGCTTCGTCGGTAAATCGGGAGACCAATCATCGCTCGTTCCATCGTCCCAATCAGCCCGCTCCGTCGGTAAATAGGAGACCAATCATTATAATTCATCATCCCAATCAGCCCGCTCCGTCGGTAAATCAGGGAACCAATCATTGCTAAATTCATCGTCCCCAATCAGCCCGCTTCGTCGGTAAATCGGGAGACCAATCATTGCTAATCCATCGTCCCCAATCAGCCCGCTCCGTCGGTAAATCGGGAGACCAATCATACGTCCTTTGAAAAAGTGTCCAAGATTCCCACAGCTCTGGGAAATTAATTCTGTATGTGTTACTAACGCGTCCTCTCCCGCAAAATGTCGACACGATTCTCAGCAGAGCTGAGGATTTCAAGTTCTTCATGTCCTCAGGGAAGGAACTCGGCCTTTCGGGAGAGAATAGAGACTGGGTACAGGAGGATGGACGCCATACAGGCGGAAACGACAGGCTCAGGAGGCAGGAAGAAGCCGCAAGGCAGGAGCAGAGGCAGAAAGACAGGCTCAGGAGAGACAAGTAGAAGCAGAAAGACAGGCTCAGGAGAGGCGAGAAGAAGCCGCCGCGGCAGGGCGAGAAGCAGAGGCGGGGCGGGAGGCAGAGGCTGGCTCAGGAGGCGGGGAAGACCTTGAGAGAGACAGGAGCGGGAGGCGGAGACTGGCCCAGGAGAAACGAGACGCAGCAGAGACTAGCCAGGAGAAGCGAGAAGAAGCCGCGAGGGGAGGGAAGAAAGGGACAAGCAGCGTGCCCATGAACTCGCAATGCTGCAACAGAGTGTCTCGCCTCCACCTGCCCCAGGGAATGAGTGCCTTCAGCCGGGCTGCTCGCCTGCATGCCAAAAGTGGAGCCCGGAGGCCGAGCCCGGTGTGGCGCCGACAGCGCCGAACAGTGTTAAAGCCTGCCCCTGGGTGCCGCCGAACTCTCCCTGGTGTTGGGCAAGTTCCTTGGAGGAAGGCCCTGATTGCCTACAGGAGCCCTCCGCCGGAGCAGGAAAATTGGGAGTCGTCGCCAGACTATTGCCAGGCGTGCGAGATAACCCTGAGCAGCTGGAGGAGGTGCTGGGCGCCCAGGCCCTGGTGAAGGAGAGCCAATCAAACCTGGAGCAGACTAGACTCTCACAAGTCAGCGTGCCACGTGCCAAATGGTTCCGAGGGCACGTGGGGTTACGACCCTCCCACGATGCCATGAACTCATCTAGATAGAGAACTTCCTACTCTACACCCCCTTCGGCCTCGCCATGCATCGCCGAGAAGGAGCCCCACCTTAGCTGATTGCTGCCGAATAGCGGATCTATGGGACACCCATCACCCCCAGGAGAAACTCGCTGCCGTATAAAATTACGCCACCCGCCTACCTATCAGGTGCCCCTCCGCGAAGAATGGGCTTGTCGCGGAAGCCCGTTGTGTGCGGAGTTCTGTAAAAGATCAGGCATGCCGGGAGCAATCACCGCGGCGAAATGGCTCTACCGGCGGTCTCTCTCCCGGACAGCCCCTGGCCATTAGCCTGCGCCCTCTGCCGAGGGCAGTGCGAAGATTTCAGCCAAACCTTTTGCGGCGTGCAAGGTTTATAACCACTCTTCCTCATGGGCAAATGCCCTAGAAATAATAAGGCAGGAACTCCCGCCCGTCGCCACAACGTGCTTAGTCCAGTCCTTAGGCCCTCCTGCTGAGGGGTCCCATCTATGTGGCACCTCCTCCGAGGTAAATACTCAGCACGCCAGGTCAAGGCATTTGTGACTCTAGTGCGCAAATTTCCCTCATAAGGAGGACAAAGGATTCCCTATGGGCTATAATAGACCGGCCTTAGCTCGTCACCATTGAGGGGGCATTAACGATTTTAAAATGATCCTCCCCACGGTCTAACTGAGGTCACCCACGACCCCACAGAGCAGGACCCTTCGTCTCGCCATGCTTGAAACACATTCAGGAGACTATGACGTCCTCTGGGCCAAGACTTGCGTCCCTTTCAAGCCACAACCATTACAGGGGTCCCCATCCCCCAATAAATCATCAAATCCGAGTCCAGTGCCCGTACGTCATCCCAGTGCCAGTGCGAGGCCTCAGCAGATCTCCCTACAGGAGAATCTCGGCCTTCCACTCCTCTGCCAGTGCCTTGGTGGCACTGAGCAGTGCCGATCTCCGTCCGTCGAACAAACAGAGACCACCACCACATCGCCACCAGCGCCAGTGCCAATGTCAGTGCCTGGCTGGTCACCCCTGCAAACAAGTCGACCCCGCCCCTCGGCCGTCCTCTCTCTAAAGCTGCCCGCGCAGATTCCTCCCATGATCATGATTCTGCCCGCCTTCCTGGGCGATGAACTCTGCGATCTCGCGCGGTTAATGTCGAATGGCCGAACAAAATTCCTGGGTCAGTTGTCGCGGCAGCTGACGAATGGCACCCCTTGCCGCCCCTTGGCTGGGCCTCGATTCCCCGGCCAGGACAACGGTCCAAGGAGGAGGTTGCGGCGGAGTTACCACGGAGTGTGGGCGATCGCCAGGTAGTCCACAAGGAGCCCGAGCTCTTCTGTGCAAACGGCATAGGGCCCCCATCTTCATCTCTCTTGAACGTCTTGGCACCTTTCATCCGGAGAGGATATGGAGGCCTTCGCTATCTTCTTCCCTTTCCTTTGGAAATCTCTATCCCTCATCCTTCTCTATCGATCTTTCCTATACACTTTCCCTTACTTACCACATAATGACAGTTAATATAATAGGATATCATCCCCTTGCTGAAATGTATAAATCATTTTATTTTTGAAGCAGTAAGAGGGCAAGTGGGAGTGTAGCACGCCCTTACGCCCGTCCTTTGCACAGTGGGCAGTGTGATTAGCCATGGTTTTCTCGCCCTTGGGCTGAGAGTTAGCTCTGACCGTCGTCTGTTAGCGTGAGTTAGATAAAGAGTAAATGTATTCTCACTCTGTTATCCTTTATTTTCTACATATATTATTTACTTTTGCATTTAATCTTTTCTTTTTTTACGAATCTTGAGTCACAGACTCCTGCCCTTACGAATTTAACGTTGCACTTTTAATCACCACGGTGCGGCCCCGCCCTTTAGTATGAGTATCATGCGTTGTTGTTCTGTGTAGTTTCCTTTTTTTTTATTTACATTTTTTTTTTTTTTTTAGTTATTCCTGTGGAGAATGTTAGCCCTGTCCATTTTCCCCTTCATTTGTTTATCCTCCCATTTATAAGTCGAGTAGTCTATTTATAGCTTACACGAGTTATGGCTGCAGGCAGTAAAAATTTAGCGTCGTTTAAGTTGGCGAGTTAAAACCCGCGAATAATCTCTTTGCCTCACAGCTGTCAAGTTCTTGTCCCTTCAGATTAGCGTTCGTGGGAAATATTAGTTAGGCTCATCGAGCTTATGAACCGTGGGAGGTCGATTGAAAAGAAGAATTGAATTCTATTATTACGATTTTGGTAAAGGAGGATATTTAATACCACCACAATGTATTGTCACGAATGCCGCCTCTTCAAGGCACAACTAATAACATCCTGTAATTCCAGGATAGCATTAGGAATCAGTGGGTTTACATTTGTTTCCTTTAAATTCTGCCTTGTATGTTTTATTTTTGTTGTTGTTATTTTGAAATTTTGAAGTGTTCTTTGTTTATTTTTGCTTTTAGCGCCTTATTACCCCAGTAAAGTAAATCGAATAAAGAATGGGTAGAAACAGTACTTAGGAAGTATTTGAGCAATAATTAATTTGCAAACAAGTTCACCCTTTTATTGTATATTCTAAATTGCACTCTGCTCCTAAAGTAAACCTTCAGTTTGTTATTGATTAGTGTGGCATCAGAGTTTTACAAATAAAGTAAGAGAAAAAGGTTGTATAAAAGCAAAAGATAGAATAAAGTCGACGTTTTCTTAACTCATTTTGCTGTTGTCAATGTGCATACCGTTTATAGGTGTGAATATTATCTTGCCAGAGCTGTAAAGTAGCGCAAATACGCTAGGAAACTTCTCCTTTCCTGCTTTGGGTTGGTTTGAACGCTTTGAAGGTCGAGGTATAGGGCTCAGAGAATATAATAGTTTGGGGACAGTAATCTGGCTTTGCACTGTTTTCTTTGGTACAGGAAAGAAAATCGTTTTCTATATTATAGTCGTGTCGTCGACCTGGGTCGGACATACCCCCTACCCCTGTCCGGCAATAAGGGTCAGGGCCAGGACGGCCTCTCTCTCCTGCGCGGTCGCTAGTTTAAGCCAAGCAGTCACGCCTCGGCAGGCCGTTGCCCCTGCCCTCCTCTTCCGCTCGCCGCCACGTGGATCCCATCGCCGCCCTGTGTGCCCCGTGTTCCCATTCCGTGAAAGCCTTAGAAGACTGCAAGGGGATTGCAAGTCTTCAAGCGAGCTGACATTAAGCAGCGGCCTTTCATCATCCCAAGGGCGCCCTTTCCGCCCCAATCTGACTTGAAGAATGGGGAGAGGAGGCTACCATTTGTCCACGCTCCCACCGCGTGGTTCTCGGCCTTGAAAGGCGATCATCCCTACGCCCCTACAAATGTGGTAATGTACCCAAAACAGGTTGCTAGTCACGATTACTTAGCCACACTGCATTTATTAATCTCTGGGCCTACTCTTTGTGTTCCCTGATATTCCTTGGTTCAAGCCAGACTACGTATTCACAACCTATTTCCTCTGAGTCACAAGTAACGCCTCAGGGAGTCCTTAACCTTCAGTGCACCCCCAGTAATTCAATCCCCAAATTCAGCATTAGATGTGTAACGTGGTTCCAAATATGTCATTTCAGAAAGACGCCTGTAACAGAAGGTATCCTTGGTCGTGTTCCTGGCACATTCCCAAGCTCCCCCTTCGAGAGGACTTCTCTCGGCGGTAATTCACCCGTGTTTTTCAGTTAATTTTCCTTTGACCTTTGTGTGCTATCAAATATAACTATTTTTATATCCCACGTATTTCACTTCCCTAGTGAAGAGCCCTCCCTCCCGTGTACTTCTTTTTTTTGTTTGTGTTTTATATGTCCTGGGTATCTTACAAGGCCATTTTCGAGTAAAGTAATAATTGTGGAGTCATAAGATCCACCTGCACCAGGAAACATATAAAAATATATATATATATATATATGTAACTGGTCACGAAGGTGACCTTGAAAATGTAATGACTGAGTTTAATGGATTAAGCATACAAGAAGTCAATGTTTGCAGAAAACTCTTGCTGGCAAAACACGTGGAGTGGAAATGCGATTTCAGCTTAGAACATTCTAGAAGGTGATCCGGTTACAGATCCGGATTCGAAGAGAATATCACTGCGTTTTTCCCCCTCGTCGAGTGTGTAGGTACGTGTGGGACCAACTACCTCGTGACGCCTTGTTTTACAGAAGGCGTGTCTTGTCGTACATTGAACTTGATTGGGGATGTCATGAGAGTGTGTTCATATGTGCATTGCCAAACCCATATAATGGGAGCGTTTCATAGAATGAGTGGGCAATACGATCCGTTCTGGGTATCATTAACATGTGAACTGTGCCAAAGCGAAGCACACAGATGGAGTCTGTGTTCCAGAGGACTTTCGTGAAGTGAGTACAACAAAACATTTTAGATTTTTCTTACAGACTCTGGAAAGACTTTATCCTGTCGCAGTGAAATCTTGTGTTTTCTGCATTTTTCACATTTTATGGTTTAATATAGCGCTTGTCTCTTACAGGTATTTCTTCCTTCCTTCCTTCCTTCTTTTTCTCGTTTCTTCTTCAGGAAGGGAGTGGTGTGACCTTGAATCATATGAAATGACCTTTAAAATGTATTGGTGACCTTTATGATTTGGATGACAGATGAGTTATTTCTATTCTCAGCAAATAATTGGGTGTCCATGTTTTGGACATTAATCAGAAGATTTTCATAGTTATGTTGAATCATTCGATTTCATTCTTTCGTAGCTTATTTGAAGTTAATTTCGTTATTTTCTTTGTCAATAAAGGTTTTAGTTTTGTAACTTAGTATCTCATTCCAGTAGACCTTAGAATTTAGTTAGGGCAATGAATAACTTTTGTGCGAAAGATGAATAGCTGACACAGCAAGTCAGCTCTCGCTACATAATATCTTGGGAGAAAACGAGATACCAACCTCTGTTCTTAAAACAGAGAATTGAATAAAATATAGGCCTCGAAAATCAGGTCTATAACATATATATATATATATATATATATATATATATATATATATATATATATATATATTATATATATATGACATTTTTATCACACCGTGTTTACCTTACAATCATGAGCTACAAATGTCGCTTAATATCAATCCACGCTGCCTCCAGGAATATCCCCGATGAAATTATCACCGAAAGTGCTGTCTTTTGTTCAAATACACTGGACCTTTTAATTTCAGAGTCGCTGACTATTAAAAGATGAAGCCGGAATTGAACAACAATATCTATTCAACTAGCTATCGTGTAATTCCATAAGTAAGGTACTCAATTAGGTCGTTAAATATTTTTACTTTGTGAGTGGTAGTTTGTTTACATTTCACTTTAGTTTTTTATTTTCATATTTTTATGTTTGTGTTTAATTTTTCGTTATTACACGTCTCACCCTTTTTAGTTGTATTTACTTGTTCATTTTATATATTTCGTTAGTATTTTTGCTGAAGATTTATTATGACAATTCATTTTATTAGCATTTATTGATTCTCTGTCGGTTTTTTCAGCCTGATGATGAGGTTTATACCTCGAAAGCTTGTACAATAAAGAATGTTCTTCCTGGTCTTGGCAATATTATTTATCATTAAGCTATATATATATATGTATATATTATATATGCATGTAACTTCATGATTATATATTTAATATATATATATATCATGTAAATATATGTAAATATATAAATATAATATATATATATATATATATATATATATATATATATATATATATATATATATATATATATACATATATATATATATATATGTATGTATGTATGTATATATATATATATATATATATATATATATATATATATATATATATAATATATATATATATATATATATATATATATATATATATATATATATATATATATATATATATATATATATATACTATATATATATATATATATATATATATACATACATATATATTGCAAGGATGGAACCTCTTTCCAAGCCACCTCACCCGTTTTTACATCCATTAACATAACTGAAAGAAATTTCCACTTGCCCCTTCATAAACTCTCTCCTTCATTCCCCAAAATGGTTAAGCCTAACCCTTCTCTCTGTTTGAATGACTACCTAAGGCCTTGTTTCCAGGTGATCTTCGTACCTTCTTGGCATCAAGCAGCGGGCAAAGGAGGAGCCACAAAAAATAAAAGAGAAAGTTGGCACCGCCCGCCATGTTGAACCATACATGAGGTTAACTGATGCCATGTGGTCTATATAGAAAACATGATGAAGATTGTCCTCTGCACCACCTACCAAGAAGCAGAATCATGTAATCTCCAAGGTTATCTTTAGATGATGCAACGGCAATCGAGAGAGAGAGAAGAGCGCAGAATGCCACCGAGGACAGATGTCCTTACCCTTGCTTGACCCTTGAACTTTCCACATGTTTGACCCCGAGGTTCGAACCAGTATACTTTTGTAGTGGCTTTTCCTTTAATTCCCTCCTCCATCGCCAGTGCCCTATCGAACGAGGACACCATCATCTTGACGAAGGTAATGTACCGGAATAAGGTTTCTTAGTCAGTCAAGATTCCTGTTATTTCTCTGTCTGATTTTCATTTATTTTCCATTGTGCAATCACCTCCAGTAATTTGTGTTGGAGCATCCAGTGCTAATGTAATTCATGCATTTGATGTTGAACACAGGTTATTTGGCACCGTGGCACATTCCCTCAATTCCTTTGAGTGTCTTATTATTCTTGCAAGTAACCGTCTTGCATATACTGCAGATAGGCCTTGACTGTGGAATCACTCGGCTCTATCCTATGAGCAGTATCCCTTCTAACCCCCTCTGCAATGTTCCTGTTATGAAGACATCTTCGGCGTAGAATATTTATCCTTTGTAGGATTCATTCATTTAGCAGCCTCTTATTATTACCTGCCCAGTAATTCGTCATTCTTCTAATCGTGCTTGTCATGTAAATATAATTAGTTAAGAGAACCCTTCCAGTTGCCAATTTTCCTCACATGAAAGAAAGGTCCCAAGCCACAGATTTTCCCATGCTTGTCTACAGTTGTCTAATATTAAGTCAGATGTGTGAAAGTAAATACAGTAGATTTCTTGATACTGAGAACTCCCTGCATTCATCAAGTATCCTTGGACATCCAGTAAAATATATATATATATATATATATATATATATATATATAATATATATATATATATATATATACATATAATAATATATATACATATAATTTATATATATATATATATATATATATATATATATATATATATATATATATATATATATATATATATATATATATAATAGAAGTGGAAAGTTCGACAGGATGACGAGACATGCAGGCTTATCGCTATTTCTTAACGATGCCCTCCCATTGTTTTCAGTGAAAAAAAATTTTTTTTGACTGCTTGGCATCTTAACTGGTGTTTCCCTAAGACAAAATGACTAACTGGTATTTATTACTAACACTCCGATAAAACTGACGGGCTTCAGTGAGCGATCTTTTGTTTACAAATTCCGACGTATTTGAGCGTGATTTTCTGACATTCAGTGCTATTTTTCTCGAGTCCCATGGCTCCAGGCAAACAACTGGAAAGAGATACGTTTGTTGCTATCATAACCCTTTACAAAGAGGGGCTAATATCTGGCTCAAAACCGAAAGCTTAAATTAAAGCAAAGAGTAGTCCAGAGGTGGTTGGTGAGATACCTTGAAAATGGGGGAGTCAAGTATTCCAACAGCTCTTCCTAGGTTTGGGTGTCCCAGGAGAATTTCTGTGAGAGTTTCTCGCAAAACAGAGCGTGTATTGGAAAACGAGCCTCCCTTATATAAAGCTTGCAAAGTGAAAGAAGAGTATCCAGACGATCTCCAGGATGTCTCTGTGAGGTGCATACAGTGGAAGGCGATCATTTGGCAAAATATCGCGGCAGTACTAGGTTTAAGCCAATATTGAGTGTTCAAAACATTATAGATGGAAACGCATTTTCACAAATACGAATAAAAAATCAATGTTTTCCTTTGAAAACAATGGGAGGAGCATCTTCTTTGAAATGGCGATAAGTTCATTGCATGTCTTGTCACCCTGTATGAACTTTCCACTTCTATTGTGTGTGTGTATATATATATATATATATATATATATATATATATATATATATATATATATATATATATATATATGTATATCTTATATACAGTATATATATATATATATATATATATATATATATATATATATATATATAATATATATATATATATTTTTTTAATGCAGCACAAGGAACGTGTATGGGAATAATACTAATCCACATTGGAAGGTGTGTGAAAACCAGAACTTTTGAACAAGTACTTTTACGTAGTTTATTCTACATTTTCAAGTTCACACTGAATACAAAGGTTGACTAGGTTATATACAAAAAACAGAAGGGAGGCTGGAGTTGCAGTGTGTTAATCAGGATAACATTATTTCTTTAAACAAGAAGACAGGGACAAAGGATCAAGGATAATCCATGGTGGAATTAACATTCTTGGTGAAGTAACTTCAATGGACACAGTCTCTAGCGTGTTCTTTTCGATAGTCATTGACCTTGTAGATTACCGTTGACTTATCCCAGTTCATCGTATAGCCTGTCTTAAGCCAATATCCACAATGCCATTATTTGATAAGCCTCTTGAAATGGCATATTTGTGTTGGGAGCTTCTTACTTTAGTCATTTTGATGTTTGACCAATATAAATCTTACTACATTCTTTTAAAGGAATACTGTATACAGTAGCCTACTATTTTAGAATTAAGGCGGAGCTCTTCTTAATTAGTTTATTTTTCAAATATTAATATATTTAAAAAATGCTAAGTTAATATCAGTAGTTTTTAAAATGAGCACTGCAGGGAATGAAAGTGGGATGAAATGGTAAAACAGAATATTCTTAAGTTCTTTGTTAACACTGGTTGGATTGTAATATGTCTTTTTGCTTTATTTTTACAAGAGTTCTGAAAAATATGAAGGGTAACGTAGATCTCTATTTATCAATGATTTTAAACTCCTCTTTAAAAGTTGGGACTACAGACTCTAAGAGCTCTAAGATACATACTGGACACCATAATTTCATTTACTTAGCATGGTTAGAAGTAAAAATAGATATATGACAAATTATTCGTTGGTTTCTATTCTTTAAAACAAAAGTGGTGTTATTTCTAATAACTAAGACATCCAAAATGGTATCTGTTCTTTTCTTCATATTCTGTTGCCAGGAATTTTATGGATGTTTGAATTGTGTGTTTGCAAAGAAATCAGAATATTACATTTCTTTTACAATACAAAAGAATCGTCTACATATCTGACCCAAAACACCTTAGAAGAACAGATTTCTTGGAATAAGTCTAGACTCAAAGAATTCCATGTAAAAATTAGACAAAATGGCGAAAGAGGGTTCCCCACAGCCATACCAAATATTTGCTTATAAAAATTACCATTGGAAGTGAATTTACATTTTTTTATACAAAGGGATACCAAATTAATAATAACATTGGTAGGTATTTCTAGAATATACAAGTCAAATGTTGGATAAATATTTAAGTAAGTCATCAATGGAATTTTAGTAAATAAAGAGATGTCACATCAAAACTGGTTAATTTGTCAGTACTGGATAATTCAATATAGGAAAGTCTAGCACGAGAAATCAACAGAGTCTTGTCAGTGGGAATTTGAAGTAATTTTAGAATAGAGGATAGTAATTTAAATAGATATTTAGAAAGTTGATAAGCGATAGAACCACAGTCGAACTGATAATGGGCCGAATAGGAATCTCTTTTATGGAGTTTTGATTAATCGTGTACATGTACGGTAAGAGGATAGACTCGATCGTTGACACTTTCCTCTTTTATTGAACCAAATCACTTGGTATAGTTTTATTTTTAAATTGAAACTTTTTATGACATCTGGTATTGGGTCTTTCCGTACTTTTTTGTAATTACTAGAATCAGATAATAAATTTTCCATTTTTTCAACATAGCTAATTTTACCCATTATTACAAAACAATTAGATTTGTCGGCTTTAGTAATGTGCAAACTTTTATCTTTTCTTCGTTTCATGAATGCATCTATAAACCTTTTCGGGAAATTCACTATTTTATTAGGCATTTTATGAAGTAAAGCGAAAGAAAAGGCCCAAAACTAAATTATTGAAGGTGATACAATTGTGCTTTTTTCTTTTCAGTTTGTATATCTCTGAGATGATGTTTGTGCACGAAATGTCATCACTAATAGAATATGATAAGCCATAGCCTAAAGCACATTTAAGATTCTGGTCTAGTTCTTTGTTCGAGCAGTTTATTACACAATCGTCTTTATGTTTGTTATTCCAATCACTTATCTCGATGAGACTTTTTAATTTATGATTCAGGTGGTGAACTAGTTTGTTTAGCTTGAATCTAAGGCTATTATAAATGTTGTTCAGTAGCACTGCTAGCCAATCCGGTGGAATCCTATTCATGAAATGATATCTATCCGTTTTCAATTTCTTGAAAATATTGAATTCGAGCCTTTCTGTATTTTCTATATGTTTCTTGAGAGAGAGTACACACAATTCATTGAAAGGAGATTCACTGTCTACTCTTAATCGTCTGGGTAGTAATGACTTTTGGTGTTCAGAGTTTTTAGATATATCTTGTTCAAGGTGACATGATTACTGACATGTTGAAACATATATACAATATGGATAGCAAAGGGTTGCTTTTTAATTGAAACATGTTTAGACTTGTTAGATATATACTTGTGCCAGGTGATTTGGTTTACCAACCATGTTTAAACATGTATACAATGTGGTTAGCAAAGAGTTGCTTTTTAATCCTTTAACGCCGAAGCCCTATTTATTAAAAAACGTCTCCAGACGCGGCGTTTCGTGAGTTAGAATTAGCGGAAAAAAGTTTTTCAAAAAAATCACAGCACGCTTAGTTTTTAAGATTAAGAGTTCATTTTTGGCTCATTTTTTTGTCATTGCCTGATGTTTAGTATGCAAACGATCAGATATGAAAAATATCATTATCATATATAAATATTGGAATATATGACAGCAAAAAAATCGTATATAATTGTATACAAATCGCATTGTAAGCAAAACGGTTAAAGCTAATGAGTTAATTTTTTTTAGTTGTATCGTACACTAAATTGCGATGATTTTGGTATATAACAAATTTAAAAACGATCAAAGCAACACAGAGAAAATATTATCACAAAATGATGTATGAAATCGTAGGCCGTGGACGTAAAAAAATGTTTTATTCAAAAATTCACCATAAATCGAAATATTGTCCTAGAGACTTCCCGTTTGTTGTAAAATGAAGCTAATTGATTGAATATTACTAGACTGTAAGTGTTTTAGCTATTAAATTGCAGTTTTCGACCATTTCGGTAGAGATAAAGTTGACTGAAAGTCGAATTTTTTATATTTATCGTTATTTATATGGAAATATTTCAAAACTGATAAAAGCTACAAACTATGAGTTATTTTTTGTTGTATTTACATGAAATTGTGCACATTTTCATATATAAAACTTTATGTAATGGCTAATATAAAAAGGTGCAAAATTACGACAACGAGACGAAAGAATTTCTGAGATGTTCGGCCGAGTTACTGACAGACGTAAGGAAAATGTTTTTTTTAAATTCACCATAAATCGAAATATTGTGCTAGAGACTACCAATTTATTGAAAAAATGAAGTTAAACGATTGAATATTACTAGAATGTAAGAGTTTTTAGCCATAATTGCGTTTTTTGACCATTTCGTCGAGTTAAAAGTTGACTGAGGTTGAAATTTTGGCAGTTATCGTGATTTATGTGAAAATATTTCAAAACTGATAAAAGCTACAACTATGAGCTATTTTTTGTTGTATTCTACGTGAAATTGCGCACATTTTCATATATAAAAGTTTATGTAACGAATAATGTAAACGATGCAAACATTGACGACAACATGACTAAAGAGTTTCTGAGATTTTCAGCCGAGTTACTGCGCGCAGACGTAAGGAAAATGTTTTTTTTCAGAAATTCACCATAAATCGAAATATTGTGCTAGAGACTTCCAGTTTGTTAAAAATGAAGGTAACATGATTGAATATTACTAGAATGTAAGATTTTTAGCTTATAATTGCATTTTTTGATCATTTTCGAGCCGTTGATCGAGTTAAATTTGTTGATATGAAAAATTTCAAAACTGAAAAGCTACAGTTATGAGTGATTTATATGAGAATATTCTACATGAAATTGATAAATTTCCACATATATAAAACTTTATGTAACGACTAATATACAAAATTACGAGAAAACATTACGACAACGTGACGAAAGAGTTTCTGGCGCGGACGTAAGGAAAAGTTTTTTCAAAATTCACCATAAATCGAAATATTATGTTAGAGACTTCCAATTGGTTGCAAAATGAAGGTAAATGATTGAATATTACTAAATCGTGAGAGTTTTAGCTTAAATTGCATTTTTTACCATTTTGGTCGAGTCAAAGCTGACCAAAGGTTGAAATTTTGGCAGTTATCATGATTTATATGAAAATATTTCAAAACTGATAAAAGCTACAACCATGAGTTGTATTTTTGTTGTATTGTACATGAAATTGCGCACATTTTCATGTATAAAACTTTGTAACGGCTAATATAGAACAGTGCAAAAATTACGACTAAAATTACGAAAGAATTTCTGAAATTTTTATTGAGTTAGCGTGGAACGTAAGAAAAAGTTTTTTTTTCAAAATAAATCGAAACATTGTGCTAGAGACTTCCAATTTGTTGCAAAATGAAGGTAAATGATTGAATATTACTAGAACGTAAGAGTTTTAGCTTAAATTGCATTTTTTCGACCATTTCGGTCGAGTCAAAGTTGACCAAAAGGTTGAAATTTTTGAAGTCGACGTGATTTGGAAAATATGTCCACGATGGCACCCAACATTACATTTTCGACGTATGATACGTGAAATAGGCACATTTTAACAAAAAGCTGTTCAAAAAATATGAAAACGGGTGATAAATTACGTTTACCTCTTGGTTACTGAGATGTTTAAACATGTATACACTGCAGATAACATAGAGTTGGTTTTTAATAAAAAATTTGTTCAGACTTGTTATATCATAGAACAAAACAACAAAGTATATCCATTACTGACATATTTAAAAATTATATTACATTTGGGTAGCATAGAGTTGCTTTTTAAAAAATTATTCAGACTTGTTTAGAAATATATTTGTGCCATTTGACATGGGTTACTGGCATGTTTGTACAGAGCAATCATGTAGGTTGATTTATAGCAAAGACTTGCTTTTTAATAAAAACCTGTTCATACTTGTTAAATATATACTTGTACCAGGTGATATGGTTACTGATATGTTTAAACATATATAAACCCTTGGATCATAGAGTTGCCTTTATAATAAAAAACCTGTTCAGAATTGTTAGATATGTACTGCATTTGTGTACATGGTTACTGACATGTTTGAACATGTATAAACTTGTTAAATAGTATAGAGTTATTTTTAATAAAAACCTGTTTAGATTTTTTAGATATATATTCTTGTGCTATGTGACTTGTTATTGATATATTGAAACATTTATAAACTCTATATAGCATGGAGTTTCTTTTAATAAAAAATGTTAGATTTGTTAGATATACACTTGTGCCAGGTGACTTGGTCACTGAGATGTTTAAACAGCTAACATTTCAATCTGATAACATTTTTTTTTCAAAGAAACCTATTCAGACTTTTAGATATATATTTGTGCCAGGTGACATGGTTACTGACATGTTGAAACATTTTACAAGCTGGATAACATAGAGATGCTTTTAATAAAAAACCTGTTCAGACTTGCTAGATATATACTTGTGCCAGATGATATGGCATAGCAGAAATGTTTAATCATGTCATACACCTGGCTGAAGATAGTATAGACCTGAATTTTTAATAAAAACCTGTTAGCACTTATTAGACAAATACTCAAAAGTGGGTTACATGTTTACTGCCATGTTTAAACATGTATAAGAAAAAATAACATAGAGTTGCTTTTTATTTTAAAAACCTGTTCAGACTTGTTAGATATATACTTGTGCCAAGTGACTTTGTTTACTGACATGTTTAAACATGTATACACCACATAGTATAGTTTTGCTATTTAATAAAACCTATTCAGACTTGTTAGATATATACTTGATGAATTTAGGTGACATGGTTACTGACATGTTTAAACATTTATACACCCTGTGGATAGCATAGAAGTTGCTTTTTAATAAAAATCTGTTTGACTTGTTAAATATATACTTGTGCCAGGTGACTTGGTTACTGATATGTTTAAACATTTATACAATTTGAGATAGCAGAGAGTTTGCTTTTAATAAAAAACCTGTTCTGAATTGTTAAATGTATATTTACAGGTGAAAGGGTTATTGACATGGGGAACATTTATAAACTCTGATAGCATAAAGTTCATTTTAATAAACCTGTTCAGACTTGTTAGATATTTTGTGCCAGAATGACATGATGCTTACATGTTGAAATTAATATATACACAATACATAGAGTTGTTTTTTAATAAAAAATGTTAAGACTTGTTAGATATACACTTGTGCCAGGTGACATTTTTAACATGTTTAAACATGTATAAACTTTTTAACATAGAGTTATTTTCAATAAAAAAACCTTTTCAGACTTGTTAGGTATATACTTGTGACATGTGATATGGTTACTGACATGTTTAAACATGTATACACTGCAGATAGTATAGGGTTGTTTTTAATAAAAAACATGTCCAGGTTTTAGATATACTTGTGTCAAGGTTACATGGTTACTGACATGTTGAAACATGTATACACTGTAGATAGCATGGTGTTGCTTTTTAAGAAAAGCTTTCAGACTTTTAGATATATACTTGTGCCAGGTGGGCATCGTTACTGGATTTTGTTTAAACATGTATACATGTGGATAGTAAAGAATTGATTTTTAAAAAAAAATATTCATATTTTTAGATATATGTTTATACCAGGTATACATTGTTACAGACATGTTGGAAAATGTATAAACAGTCAGATAGCATAGAGTTGGTTTTAATAAAAAACATGTTCAGATTTTACAGATATATACTTGTGCCAGGTGACATATTACACATGTTTAAACATGTATACAATCTGGTTAGGCATACAGTTCATTTTAATAAAAACCTGTTAGTCATATAATATGTTTTACCTACATATTCAAACATTCTTACTGAAATGCTTGTAACGGTTTTGTGGCCTAACTCCAGAAGACGGGGCAACTGGCAACTTCCCTCTCCCTTTCTCCTCCCTCTCTTCTCTCTCGCACTCAACCCATGCAGATCTTCTCTCATCTCTCCAACACCATCTTCAAAATGGATACTCTAAGGAAACACAATCTTTCCTACATAAATAGATTTATTATCAAACAAACCCACCAAGTAATGAATTAACAAAGAAAAGATTAAAATGCATAATAAATGAATTATCAAGTCAAAAATAGTCTAATTCAAGATTTAATCTTACTCTGGCTAAAAAGCCTTTACACTCAAAACTCCCACACATTCCATCTTAGACATTATACGTCTAGTCTTAAAGTCAACCACAGTGAATTAACCACTACATTGCAAAGATTGCAGTGTCCTTTCTCTATAACCACAGCAATTCCACAGACATCTGTTGAAGAATTAAATAAATCGTAACCTCCCACAAATATACAAGTGCAAAACATAATAATGAAAGTCTAAAATGCATGGTTAATAAATGTGAAACAAAACACAATAAAATAGAATATTAAAGTGACATAAATGATTATGTCCACTTCTCCCACAAATTCATTGTGTCTTGGATATGGTAAAAACAAATGTTAAACAGTCCACACAGAAAAAGAGAAGTCTGATTTAACCTTAACTGCCGGTTTTAAGAGATTAAAACACACAAAGCTAGTGCCTGACGATAGCATAATAATCGATCAGATCATTTTGGGCAGAAACAGACACAATCTATATTTTCTAACGCATGAACTTACGACATACCAGCTCGGTCGGCTGCCTCACAAATCAGAGCCAATATTGTGTGTCATCAAGCCAAAACAGCTGGAGTAATCGAACTATTTGCTGGCTGCAATGATTTTGCAACTGAGCGCTCGCCCTAGTTCCATCTTGAAGTGATCTTTCTTTCATCACACTCATAACTGAATATACATGGTAATTCTAAAATCAAATGTATTATCCCATATATATACTTCTGCTAGGTGACACAGTTACTGGCATGTTTAGATATGTATACACTGTAGGTAGCATAGAGTGCTTTTTAATAAAAACCTGTTCAGACTTTTTAGTTATATACTTGAGTCAGGTGACTTGGTTACTGACATGTTGAAAGATGTATAAACTGTAGATAGTATGAATTTACTGTTGAATAAAAACATGTTCAGACTTGTTAGATATATTTTTGTGCCAGGTGACTTTGTTAATATCATGTTTAAAAATCTATACACTGTAGATAGCATGGATTTGCAATTTAATAAAAACCTGTTCAGACTTGTTAGATATATTCTTGTGCCAGGTGACATTGTTATTGACATGTTTAAACATTTATACACTGTAGATAGCATCTGGAATAAATCTTACCAAAATAAAGTGGGCAATTGTTTTATTGGCCACTTTGCTAATATAGTAAGGATGGGCCTATTCCACCTCTAATATGTGTACCTGAATTTCACAGGCATATGTATGTTTCAGCGGCAATAGACTTTCATCCTTCTCGTGGTCAGGTCGGCAATGTGACCTTCTTCTGATAATCTGGATACGGGTTTGAACCCTGCTACGGACATCAGAGTACCTTGCATTTGGATCTAAGAATTGAGTTGCTTTGGCACCTTATGTACAACCCCCCAATTCCATAATTAGACTGCTCAAATCTGTGAACGTAACCGATGCATTCTCGTTTGCTGACGGAGTTGCTAGCCGGGGAATCATCTGTTCACCCATGCTTGTGCTGTGGTTACAACCACTGCCCCTCACCCAACAGTGTTCTGCAAAGTGGATTTTCCCTTATTTCTGTTATTGTGTAAATTACTGTAATTTTAGTTATTCAACTGGAATCTGTTTTCATCTGTCTGGTTTTGTGAATTCCCCATTCTTCTTATTTAGTTTGTTTATGTAAATATAAGTGATATTAAGTGAACCCAAAGTGTTTATCTGAGCTTTCCCTGTTGAAGTAAAGCCTTCAGCTTAGTTTACAGAATTGAAACCCACATTGTAAGTTCCATATTCCTCCCCAGGTAAAATTCTAACATTGACGTCCTTGCTCAGGATTTACAGTCCCTCCTTGAGGTAAATTCTAAGTATATATATATATATATATATATATATATATATATATATATATATATATATATATATATATATATACACACATACATACATTCATGCATATATATATATATATATATATATATATATATATATATATATATATATATATATATATATAATATATATATATATGAAGTGCTTGCAGGAAGTATGATCCTGTCTTTATTTCAAGACATGATCACAGTAACAGAGAGGAGAAAAAGAACAATAGTGTAACATTACATTCGTCTGGTAAAAAAAAAAGAAAGCATACATAAACAAGAGCAAGGATGAACTATCCAACTACTAGTATTTGCAAATTAGGTAATACATCAGACAGCCCACCATTATGGAGAATCATTACTATGTTGTCTTACAAGGGAAAAGGCTCTTTTAACTGTTGGTTCTTTAAACATTTCCTTTTCATAATATTATCAACTTTACAAAATCCAGGACTGAGGTTCATATTATTGAATTTATCAATAAAACATGATTCTGTTATCGATCTTTGCTCTTGTTTATGTATATATTTCTTTTTACCATACTTAAGTGCCACGGGACCATTTTGGTATTGGATGCACACACACACACACGCAAACACACACACACACACACACACACACACACACACACACACACACACACACACACACACACACACATATATATTATATATATATATATATATATATATATATATATATATATATATATATATATATATATATATATATATATATATATATATATAATGTTCCTCAGCAAGTCTTAAATCACTAACTCTGTACACTATCTATCTATCTATCTATCTGTCTGTCCATCTGGCTACCTGTCTTTTATTAGTATTTACAGTTTTACTATAACCCCTCAGTCAATACTGCATTTGCATTTACGGGAGTATGGTCGCTTGCAATGTAAGCACTTGTTCATGAAAGGATACAGCATTCGAGAAATGTAGACCTCCTTTAAGATAATGTGTTCTCGTAAGAACAAGAAAGGAAATGAATGGAAATGAATTACTCTTGCTTCCCCGGAACCATAGATGTGCTTTCTTGAGAAAGGAAGCTTCCTAGTGAGAAAATGTGTACAGTTCTTTCTAGAAAGTAGGGCCTGAATGAATAAAAATAAAAAGAAGACGAGAGCAAACATCAAAAAGTAGATATGTAAAGTCACCACATCGGCGCCAGGATAGTGTTTCGGCGGCGCCATTAATTAAGTCTCCGCTGAGCTTGTTTTCTTTGGTGACTTCCCATTTTCTTCAAGCTCAATTAGTCACGCCTAAAACGTGCCAGGTCACGCATTTTAATCATTTTTACTTTATGCGTATTTATACAAATGTCACATTGTGTATCACATGTTTCTTCATTCACAGGCATCAAGACTGTATCCATATTGTAGCTCTGTATGTTTTGTATTGTAATTTGTACTCGTTCACTGCATATTATTGTTTATTGTTTCGACCTCAGGTCACAGTCAATTCCATTGTCTCTCGCGGTTCGGCGTTCAGTCGGCCGCAATATAAGCTGCCTGGATCTGTAATAAAGTAGCAGTAACTTTTACCTGCTCGTTTCTTTGACACCTTACAGTATACAAACTTTCCCGAGCCATTAAAACTCACACTGCGACTTAGATTGGCTCCTTGAATTCCAAAATGTTTTTTTTTTCTGTTTCTGTTCACGGCTCTTCTTTCCAGTGTATTTGAGCGCTGCTGTCTCTGACAGTCAGGTTATCACAACAGCGTCACTAGCGAATTTCACAGTGGAACGCTATAAATTTCAAATTTATGTTTGGACGCCATTACAAAAATACCATTGTTACTCCAGTAAGGGGTATAAGTAGCATAGCATGGACGCGGATATCTCCTCTCAGGCAGTTAAACTCTCTCTCGCTGGAGAGGTATCTACCAGCTCCCAAATGGGACACCACATGAAGCCTCGCATCAGCTGCCCCCGCAACTCCACACGCGCCTATATTATCTGAAACCGGCCGGGCAACAAATGATTTCCATAATGCTATCACTGAAAATCTGCCCCGTTCTTTGAACCCATCGTGCGAAGCGAGGGTGGAGAGCACTTCAGAATTTGCGAACGGACTAAAATTTACAGGTATTATCACAGTGCTCAGCGTTATCGTGAGGACGCTTCTACAGAACAGATAAATCTCGTCATCTGCAAGAAGACACACTCACATACAGCACCCGAAAGTTAGTATTCTTGCTCCCTGCCCATGCACGGGCCGCCCAAAGTATTCGACCTGAAACAGAAATATCCACGCCTAATCATTAAAACCTCAATTCAAGATAGCATTAATGCTAAGATCTCCTGTCACTACCAGACTTTATGTCAAGATTCATGAGATAAAACGATAAAATCACGGTTATTTATATTTGGAAAAGTCCTCCCGGAGGTACTAAAACCAGATCTTTATTTACACCATGCCTGTCGAGGACCTCATAATACGGAGAACACCACAGAAACAAGGCTTCCACTTAAAACCAGCCACACAGCCGGTCAGCTCTATTCCAGAATTTGAAGAGGTTAGAGCATAGTAAATATCCACGGGTGATACAACATAAAATAAACCACAGCAGATGGAGGTCCCCGGCTTATGAATTAATAACAAGTGGTTGCAACAAACTGATTTATTCACATTCATTTTACATTCAAAAACATGTTCTCTTATGATTTTCCTGAGCAGAACAGGCCGCCATGGCATATAAGAACCCAGGGCCTATAAAACAGTAGATATTTTATATATATATATATATATGTATCGGCAGGATGATGCTACATACATACATACATATATATATTTAATATCGGTCTATCCCAGCATACATAGAGGACATACATACCAGACATAGATATATATATATTCCTGACGGCCGCCAACGAACCCCATCCTATATACGGCACCATATATCCTATATATAATTTATACATATATGGCATTTAAGAGTTACTCCTGGGACTTCATCGTATCTTTAGTATAACTTACACCCTGGGGGCCGATTTTTCATAAGTACATTACTATACGGGGCGCAAGATTCCTTTGGTTTATAAACAGCATCCTGCATACACGTCTCTCCCATACACACGGGACCCAGACCCACCATCAGCGCCGCTGCGCCCCCCCACCAGTACGCACACCTATGTCGGAGTTATATGAGATATTTATAGCCCGAGCCGCCAAGTCCCCGGGGCCCCAGCCAAGCACGGCATATACCATATATATAGTGACTAAAGGGCCCATGACATCTTAAGTTCCGCAGGTCCCCTAATGACTTCAGGAGGCGGGATATAAACTCAAGGAGATGGAACAGATGGGCATCTGCAGGAAAGCCTCCAGTCCATGGGCCTCCTCCACATGGTGCAGAAACCATTTTTTCCTTTAGAAACCCTGCGGCGACTACAGGCGGTTAACATTGCAAGGAGGTCGACCACTACCGTAAAATAGAAGACCTCAGGAAAGCCTTATTTCACGGGCCAAAATATTCAAGAAATTGGATATGAATAAATCTTATTTCCAGGTACCTCAGCGCAAGGGCAAGAGGACATACCAAAGACAGGAACAGAAGACCCTTCGATCCAGTGTTCTTTTTCCAGATCTCGGCTGAGGAACGTTGACGCCACTCTCCAGCAGAGGACAGCATTGGGGGAACTAAACTTCCTTCCTTCCTGACTCTGTGGGAAAGACATTCTCCGGTTTTAAGGACACCGTGTATGTAATTAGATCATTAGAGCAGTCCTCCAGTCTAAGATCATAAGAGAACGGCCTTTTGGGTCTTCAACGAAAAGTACCAAGCATCCAGAATGTACAGAATGTGTCACGATATATATACAGGCGTATATATATATACATCGAAATAGCATATATATATATATATATATATATCCATCAATATATATCCAGGAGTTCAGTTTGGGATGGTAAACATACATACATACATACATACATACATACACATACGGCCCCCTGACGTATAGTATATATAGGGCCAATATATATATATATATGGGGATATAGCCAGCAGCATATATATATATAAAGGTCGCCCAGAAGGCAAGCCTTGGCACACCAGAGAGAGAGCCCCCTCCAGAGACGACAGACGAGAGTAACGAGATTTGGTGAACAGACAGAGGGATATCAATGAGCGCCCCCAGAACATATCCTTCAGCAAGAATTCAGTCCCACAGAGAGTCAGCATTGCCTGGGAATGCAGAAACATAATGTTCGGCAACGTGTTCCTCCTAGAGGATGGGTCCTTGGGAGGTCTCAGACCACCAGCCACTGGTTCACGCCTTCACGAAGCAGGGGATTCTGCCTTCCAGACAGCAGCACCATATTTCAGCCATAGAATCGTTCAGATAGTGAAACAAGTGGAAATTTTGCAAGAAAAATGCCTTTAAAGACGCCCTCTCCAGAGTCGAGTTGAACGCCAAAATGCAGCTTGGCGTAGATTCCCAAGACCTTGGCCAGAGAACAGGCCGCTGGCTAAGAAACCCTAGCATGGCATTTATCACATCCTAGTGGCGGGATGGTAAAGCTCTTCCATACTAGCCTGAATATTATGTTTGACATCAGCACAGGTTACCCCGCCCTATTGGTTCCAGCCTCATGAGAAATAATGCCCGCCAGGTATTCGATCGTTTTAAGCATGGATCTTGGTTTCTGTGGTTTTAGATCCACGGCCAATCTCTTGCAAAAACTCATCAATTTTGAAGGGGTAAATGTAAAAGGTATGTCGCACACAACCAGGCAAAATGGTGACATCACTGCTGTGCCAGACCAGCAGGTGGGTCGTGCCAGCAGTCGGGGGTAGGCTAGTTCCCAGTCAGCCAGTAGTTGCTTCAGCCACATCCCATCGACGTCGTCGGGCCCCTTCCCCATCAGGCAGATCCAGATACCAGCTGACGGTGGTAGACCGTTCGAATACGAGGTGGCCCGCGGCACAGCCCATGCAAGAAGCCACCGGGGCGTGCATGATGGTTCCTGCTCTCCAGTTGGTGTTAGCAGATCGGCGCCCCGGACCATCAAATGGCACTGGGGCCTTTCCTCTCTAGGTGTGTGGTCTGAACCTGGCTCAACTGCTGGGAACCACGCACCACACCACCACAGGTACAACCCAGCGGCCAACAGCCTGGTCGAACGGTTCCACAGGTCCCAAAGTCATCCCTCATGGCCCGCTGCATGCCGAGGACTGGAAACATAATGTTTGCCGTGGGTCCTCCTCGGGTTGAGGATGGCCCCAGAGCCTCTTGGCACCCCATCTTCAGCTGAACAAGTGGTTGACAGGAAGCCCTCGTGGTGCCAGGAGAGCTTCATCGGATGAACTGCAGAATCCTTCACTGCAGAGGCAAGTGTAACGTGACACGGCAGAGCACCAGGTTACAGGCGCTCTAGTTTGACAAAGCAACCACTCATGCCGCCACAGCTGTCATCCGCCACCCACTGACTTCTGTCAGAGTCGACGCCGTCCGTCCACCACTAATAAGCAGGCATTAGAGTTTGGGACCCTTGGTGCTGGAACGAAACAGCAAGTCGTTCCAGTTCTGGCACTCCCTGGCAAGGACATGGGTTTCTATAGAACGGTTAAAGCCCGCCTTCCTGTCGGAGAGTCCCGGCGTGAGGCAGCACCCCTTCCGCTCAACCGCACTCCAGCACGCCCTCATGAGCGATACCCTACTTCAGGAAGGGACCGCCCAACCAGCAGCCTCACAGGCGGAGGCCCTATTATCTTCAGGAGCCGGCACCCTTCAGAGTCCCAGCAGAGTTGCACAAGGATTAGTCAGACTGCGTCCCTTTCTTGGGGAGTAAGACCAGTCACCACATTTCGCCAGGATAGTGTTTTGACCAAGCATTCATTAAGTCTCCAATGCTTGTTTTAAAGGCTTTGGTGGCCCATTTTCTTCAAGCTCAATTAGATCCGTCAGCACTAAAAAGATGCCAGGTGGCATTTTAATAATTTTTACTTTATCCGTATTTATACAAATGTCACACATTTGAAACAGAGGTTCATTCACAGGCATCAAGACTGTATCCATATTGCAGCTCTGTATGTTTTGTATTGTAACAAACACTCGTTCATGCGCATTATTGTTTATTGTTTCGACCTCAGGTCACAGTCAATTCCATTGTCTTTCAACACTTGGGTCAGTCTTTTCAGGCAATATAAGAGCCTGGATCTGTATTCCATTGAGCAGTAACTTTACCCACTCGTTTCTCAGACACCAGACAGATATACAAACTTTTCTTGGTTTTTTACAAAAACTTTTCTGCACACGATTTCTTCTTGAATTAAAACTCTTTTTTTTTCAAATCTCTGTTCACTTCTCTTCTTTCCAGTGTATTTCCAGAACTGACTGTCTTCTGGCAAGTCAGCTGTTATCACAACAGGAATTCAAATAAATTTCTGTGAAGGAGTGGAACAGCTATAAATTTCAAATTTATGTTTGGAAACTGTCATTACAAAAATGTGTTGTTATAAACTATCGCCAGATGTATAAAGCATACAGAGCTCTCCTCTCTGGGGTGAGGGTCTCTCTGTACACATGTCAGAAGTCTCAGCTCTCTCTCTCCTGAAGAATATCACCAGCTGAAAATGGGACACCACAAAGAAATCCTCCAAAGACTGATGTCCCCAATTGAGATGGATCAGCCTATATTATCTGAACCAAAAAAGGGGGAAATGATTTCCATAATGCTATCCTGAAAATCTCACATCCGTTCATCTTGTATTTGGTGTGCGAACGATGCACATGGAGACATTTGCAACGGACGGAACCAGTATTATCATGAGAGGTCAACAGGATCGTGTTGGTTAACGGTGACAGACACAGATAAAATCCGTTAACTGCAACAAGAGACGCAAGTTCCAAGTAAGCCGAGAGATAATATTCGGCTCTTGTGACATGCAAATTCAAAGTATTCGCTGGAACAGAAATATCTACCCTAATCATTAAAAGTATCATATTGTTGATAGCATTAATGCTAAATCCCCCCAAAAAGACTAAGATTTATGTCAAGATTCTATGATTTTAAAAAGATAAAATCAAGTTATTTATATTTGGAAAAGTATCTGAATTTCTAAAAACAGAACTTTATTTATGCAGCTTTTGATGCAAAATACGGAGAATCCAAATGACAAGAGGTTCTTAAAGCTCAGTTTCGCTGCTTGTTCTCTATTCTTAGAGAATTTTCTAGGTTATATAGAATATCTATGGGTGATAAACATAAAATAAAAGGAAATAAAACTGAGCCATCTTATATGAATTAATAATTGAGTGTAAGTTGCAGAGAATGATTTATGGCACATTCAGTTTTACATTCAAAAGTTCATGTTCTCTTATGACAGTGTCTGATTTCAGAGCATAATTCAATATATATATATATAGATATGGAACATATTTCCAGATATATATATATATATATATATATATATATATACATACATAAATACATACAT
>NC_089763.1:165000-227500 GCF_040412425.1 Macrobrachium rosenbergii | reverse complement strand
AAAAGCTGTTTACCTTCTTCAAGCACCTGCATGTATCAAGTTTCTCTTCCCTGCTGGTGGCTGTTACTTTTCTGGAAGACAATCTACGGTAGCCGAAGGATTATAATTCCCTTCTCCTTTTAAACAAGGCTTTTTCAGCGCTGCCACTCTCTCTCTTGTTGCCATTTTGTCTTTAGAAATAGCTTGTAAAGCCGTTCTTATGCAAACACCTCCATTCCATTCCATAAAAGCTCCTGCACAAAGCGAGCGAGTTTGTGTTCATTTATAGCTTCAAATCCTGCGTAAGGGGAAGTTCTGATCATATTTTAATACGGGATATATTATCCATTACAAAATATCACTAAGAGAATTTCATCTCGTGGGAATTAGGATGTTAAAATAGTAAATGATAACTCTATGGTACATTTATGGCATGCTTACATGGTATGACATGCAACAGAAATAAAATATATAAAAAGTCTGAGCTCTTGAATTTGAAAATCAACAAATACGTAATGAGTTGCCTTATATTTTTTTTTTTTTTTACGCTGAAATGTGCGTTGCAGAAGTTACATAGTTGAAGTCGTTAAACTTATCATTAAATAATGGATTCTATTTTACATATCGCTAGGTCTGTCTCTCAGTATGGAATACCAATCTCAATTTTTTCTCCCGGCTCCTGATGTAATTGATTCAACGACCCTTTCGTTACTTTTATTAAAGGTGATCAAAACTTGTGCAGAAGAAACATGATAACTCTGCACCTTCTATTCCCTTGACACTAAGAATCCCCATAACTGTCACATCTCAGTGAGATAACGCCTTCATGGTAGATCAACTTCAGACTACCACAGGGGAGTCTTCCTTGAAACATGATAGATCTGAGAGTTGCAGTGGAAGGAGGGAAGTTGACTTATACCATTGCCGTCATTGTTCTTAATTAGCGGTGGCTGTCAACAAATGGAGGAAATTGTGAAGTATGCTGCCCTCTAGGAACCTTTGCTGGGGATTGTGATACGTTGGAGAGTAAACCTTCTTCATAATAATCCAAGACTTTATTGGTATAAGTCAAATATACAGTAGAGCCATGAACGTACGCTTAATGCTCCAAACTCCAAATGAATACTGCCCTTTAGGTTTAACAGTAAGGTTTAACTTTATGTAAGATAATTATCATAACAGCTATTTACATAAATAAATAGTTAGGTAGTAAAGGATGCTAAACAATTATATCTTAAACTGCTTAACAAGCAACAACTCGTTACAGGGATGGAAATGTGGTTGCTGTTGCTGCACAGGCAACGGAAATTTAATTTTACATACACATTATATATATATATATATATATATATATATATATATATATATATATATATATATATATATATATATATATATATACATTCAGAAAGCTACAAACGTCCTTTTAATATCCAATTCATATAAGTATATATATGTTACCGAAGGGGAATTTTTAGTTGATAATAAGTCCACCGTCCCGTGGGGTATGACGAGGAATCAATATTCAACCATATATGAATACCATCTCCCATCAACTCACCCGTTATAATATACCTCTGCCATGTTATAAATAATATTATGACTATAAATTCTACAAATATTATATATATCTCTGTGAAAATTTTGATGTTTTGCTTGCAGATTCGTCATTTGTTGTGAAGATATAATTTTAAAATGTCTTTTCTTACAGATAAATTGTGTATCATATGATCTTAAAATGTTTTCATATGTTTTTTCCATTTGTTTAATATATTGTGCAGTGTATTGGAATCGTATACTGAGTGTTAACATGTTGTGGAGAGGGAGAGATATTTTAAGATTCTTATCAGATTGCTTAGTGTTTCCTATATTTACTCAGTTATTTGGGGTCTGGGAAGCTGCAATTGGAGGAAGGCGAAGAGCCATCTTGACTTATCGTGACGAGTTTGACAGCTAACGGCAAATTGCCTGTTACATATTTATTCTGTGTGCCTATTCTGAAATCATTATCTATGTCTGTGCTTATCCTTTTTCATAATCTGAGGAAGAGAGAATGAGTGAGTGAAGTAGTTGAAGTTGACATGTTGACAGCTAACCAGTTTTGGGTCCAAAAGCACTTCCTTCTGTTTGTTCAAGTGTGTGAGTGTCCAAGGAAATGTCCATCATAGAGATAAGAGCTCTGGCATATTTTCCTCTGGGCCTTGGAGTCCTTGTATGTATACTGCACATGTACAGTATACCTGTATGTATAATGTATGTACACTTTATATATCATGTATTCTGGGAGAGCTTAAAGATAAAAGTGCAGTGCTGATCCAGAGTCATGCAGTCAGAAAAAGGGGTCCCTGGGATAAGCATCTCTCTCTCTCTCTCTCTCTCTCTCTCTCTCTCTCTCTCTCTCTCTCTCTCTCTCACTATAGTCAAACTCAGCCTTTTTGGCCGCTAAGGCGGTGGCCGCGTTTAGCCGGGATTTTCCGCACAGTTGCCACAATTCTATCAATATGCCACGACAGTGATGACGAAATGTCTCTGATATTTTTTATATTAACTAAATACGAGTATGGTAATTACTCTGTTTCATAATAAAACTTCATATGTTTAAGAATGACTAAGTTTTTGATGGGAAAATTAATATTATTAAAAATGTTTTCCTGAGATTTGACAACACGACTGTACTGGGTTAGTGTGCCATTGCCACCTCAACCCAACAAGGTCATTACGTGTCACTGACCCACCATGGAAACATCTCCCACTTCTCGCTGCCCCTGCCTGCACAGTCAGGTGAAGGAAATAATCTATAATGTTAATCGGTACTTTTAGGTGAAAAGGCCAATGGCAGACCTTTGTTACCACCCACTCAAGCCCCTGCTTGACAGCCAAAGCCACCAAGTAAGCGAAAGGACAGTTAGAAGGATTTGCTTCAAAGCAAATCAAGAATGGCAGTCAGAGGCTGAACACAAGAAACCTGTCTTCTATTCACCGACAAAAACTCAGCCTACAACAGTTATGAATTTTGACGACTTTGATAAGCGTGTCCTGAGAAGAACTGTATGGGAATTTTATGAAAGAAATGAAATCCCTGCACTCTACAAAGTCATGGAAGAGCTAAGAGAGAAAATATCTTACAATGGTAGCACTGAGTCACTTCGAAGAGTTCTGTTGCAGATTGGCTTCGATTTTCGTCAAGTTGATGGCCGCAAGTTCCTTTTATGGAACAAAATGAGGTTGCTGTTGCTCACACGAGATTTTTTGAGAGAGATGCAGCAAGTCAGACAGTCTTTCAAAAACTTCGTTTTCCTTGACGAAACATGGGTCAATCAGAATTACACTGTTTCAAAGTGCTGGACTGACATGGCCTCCAAACAAGCAACAGGAGTAAAGCCGCCTACTGGAAAAGGAAATCGCCTCTTCATTCTTCATGCACGAACGAAAAAGTCTTTGTCAAGAATACTGAACTATTTTTTCAAGCAAAAATGATTGTGATTATCACAATCAGATGAATGCTGCAGTTTTCAAGCAATGGTTTAAGACTCAGTTGTTACCTAACATCCCCAAAAGTCTGTAATTGTGACGGACAATGCATCCTACCACTCGATAGTGCTTGAAAAACCTAACATCATCTTGGATAAAAGAAGCAATAAAGGACTGGTTGATAAAGAACGGTGCACATGCACGTGACAACATGCTGAAAGTGGAGCTCTATGACCTCGTCAAAAAATGTGCAATGGAAAGAAAATTTACATGATTGACATGCTTGCTGACCTTAAGCATTTGGTCAAAGAAGCTTTATGCACTGTGACAGCGGTAAACTGGAAGCAGGTAATAAAACACGCGGAGAAGCTTCAGGAACAAGATGCAAAGCAAGATGTAGCAGTTGAGAGATTTATTGGGAGTCATTTGTCATCAACATCAAGGAGAGCTCAGACGACGAGTCTTCTGATTAAACACCATAGAGAGGATTAGGCCTACTGGGGAAACTTCTATAAAAAAAATGCACCTAGACTTTTACCTCCAAGGTGATGTGGAAAAAAGTCAAAATGAGAACAAAGATAAGTCTGAGAGAGAGAGAGAGAGAGAGAGAGAGAGAGAGAGAGAGAGAGAGAGAGAGAGAGAGAGAGAGAGAGAGAAGACCTGGGGAGATGGGGTGCGGAAAATCCAGGCTAAACGAGGCCAATGCCTTAGCTGCCCTGGGGAGATAAGGGCCAGGGGTGGCAATAGGGACGGTGCCCCCAGTGGAAAATCCAGGTTAATTTATTGAGGCCATGAAAACGCCTTATTTATATGAAAAAATTACTGCAAAACAATGAGGAAGTACGTAAATTATTTACTATTTAATGATACTGCTGGGCAGTAAAGTGGAGCCTCCATGCACTCTTGTCTGAGTTTGACGGTTGTTGTATAATACCGGGTGGTGTGCAGATTCATAGTCTTGTCTCAGACATATGGTATGTATGTTTTTTGCGTCGCTCTTATTTTTGATAGTGTTTAGCAATTTGCCAGGGATGATTTTAAAATATTATTGATCAGGCTTGTTATTTTAATTATCATAGATGTTGTAAGATGATTGCTTTTTACTGCATTATTTTGTGGCACAAGAAGCAAAAGTTTTTCATTGAAAGAACTCAATTTTTCATTAACAGCCTCCCATCAAAAAGTGTATTCATTGCTTTACTTTGTAAGTTTTGTTAAACTCACCCAAAAAGTGTATTCATTTTTGTAAGAGGTGATCCAAGGTGTTTATGTTCTGCAAGCATTGTGTAAAGTGTATAATGGTGTATCACCTAAAGAAAGGTAATGTGATGGTTACTGGTTTTGTTATGTTAAAAGTTATGGTGATGTTCTAGACAAAAGAGAATTATTATTTTGATAAGAGGTGAATATCTCTTATTGTGAGTTCTAAAGTGTCTTGCTGCTAATTATATCTCATTGTGTGTGTCATTGTGACTTGGCAGTGTTGTCCTTGAGAAAGTCTTAGAAAGACGTGAGTTTAACCTTTTTAAAAGTGAAGGTAACCTTTTGAAAGATTGATATAATCTTTAAACATATTTTTGTCTTAGAAATGGCTATTGGTATATTTCCATTTTTGCATATTTCATTCTTATATGTCTGTGCTATCAAAGTTTTGTGCTGGTGATTACTTAGCATTTTGTTAGTGCATACTTATTATTGAGATTTCAGAAAATTATGTGATTCCAGTCAGTAATATTTTGGTGAACATTTGTGTGCAGTTCAATTAACTCTTTAACGCCAAAGCCCTATTTACAAAAACGTCTCCCGTATGCCGGCGGCGTTCGGTGAGTTAGCGCCGAAGCGGAAAAATAGTTTTTTTTTTTTAAATCACAGCACGCTTAGTTTTTAAGATTAAGAGTTCATTTTTGGCTTATTTTTTTGCCATTGCCTGAAGTTTAGTATGCAACCATCAGAAATGAAAAAAATATCATTATCATATATAAATATTGGAATATATGACAGCAAAAAAATCGTATATAATTGTATACAAATCACGCTGTAAGCAAAACGGTTAAAGCTAATGAGTTAATTTTTTTATTTGTATTATACATTAAATTGCGATGATTTTGGTATATATAACAAATTTTAAAACGATCGAAGCAACACAGAGAAAATATTATCACAAAATGACGCATGAATGCGTAACGCCCGGACGTAAGAAAATGTTTTTTTCAAAAATTCACCATAAATCGAAATATTGTGCTAGAGACTTCCCGTTTGTTGATAAATGAAGCTAATTGATTGAATATTACTAGACTGTAACTTTTTTAGCTTACAATTGCATTTTTTTTACCATTTCGGTCGAGTTAAAGTTGACCGAAAGTCGAATTTTTCTATTTATCGTGATTTATATGAAAATATTTCAAAATTCATAAAAGCGACAACCATGAGTTATTTTTTTTTTGTATTGGAAATAAAATTGTGCACATTTTCATATATAAAACTTTATGTAACGACTAATATAAAACGGTGCAAATATTACGACAACGAGACGAAAGAATTTCCGAGATGTTCGGCCGAGTTACCGCGCAGACGTAAGGAAAATGTTTTTTTAAAAAAATCACCATAAATCGAAATATTGTGCGAGAGACTTCCAATTTATTGACAAATGAAGGTAAACGATTGAATATTACTAGAATGTAAGATTTTTAGCTTACAATTGCGTTTTTTGACCATTTCGTTCGAGTTAAAGTTGACCGAAGGTTGAAATTTTGGCGGTTATCGTGATTTATGTGAAAATATTTCAAAACTGATAAAGGCTACAACCATGAGCTATTTTCTGTTGTATTCTACATGAAATTGCGCACATTTTCATATATAAAAGTTTATGTAACGACTGATGTAAAACGATGCAAACATTACGACAACATGACGAAAGAATTTCTGAGATGTTCGGCCGAGTTACCGCGCGCAGACGTAAGGAAAATTTTTTTTTCAGAAATTCACCATAAATCGAAATATTGTGCTAGAGACTTCCAGTTTGTTGCAAAATGAAGGTACATGATTGAATATTACTAGAATGTAAGAGTTTTAGCTTAAAATTGCGTTTTTTTGACCATTTCGGTCGAGTTAAAGTTGACTGAAGCTTGAAATTTTGGCAGTTATCGTGATTTATATGAAAATATTTCAAACTGATAAAAGCTACAACCATGAGTTATTTTCTGTTGTATTCTAAATGAAATTGCACATTTCCATATATAAAACTTTATGTAACGATTAATATAAAACAGTGCAAACATTACGACAACATGACGAAAGAATTTCTGGCGCGGACGTAAGGAAAAAGTTTTTTCAAAAATTCACCATAAATCAAAATACTGTGCTAGAGACTTCCAATTGTTGCAAAATGAAGGTAAATGATTGAATATTACTAGAATGTAAGAATCTTTAGCTTAAAATTGCGTTTTTACCATTTTGGTCGAGTCAAAGTAGACTGAAGGTTGAAATTTTGGCAGTTATCGTGGTTTATATGAAAATATTTCCAAACTGATAAAAGCTACAACCATGCGTTGTATTTTGCTGTATTGTACATGAAATTGCGCACATTTTTATATATAAAACCTTATGTAACGGCTAATATAGAACAGTGCAAAAATTACGACAACATGACGAAAGAATTTATAAAATTTTCGGCTGAGTTAATGCCGATGCGTAAGAAAAAAGTTTTTTTCAAAATTCACCATAAATCGAAATATTGTGCTAGAGACTTCCAATTTGTTGCAAAATGAAGGTGCATTCTTGAATATTACTAGAATGTAAGAGTTTTAGCTACAATTGCGTTTTTTCGACCATTTCGTTCGAGTCAAAGTTGACCGAAGGTTGAAATTTTTGTAGTCGACGACGGTACGTCCACTCGGCACCCAACAGACAATTTTAGTCGACGTATGATACGTCCAATAGGCGTTTAAGGGTTAATCAGGTATATGTTTAAAACTTGAGTGGTAGATAATGGTTTGAATCTTACTTAACTAAATTGCTTTCTTAATAAATTAAAGTTTTGTGAATTAAACTTAATTAAGAAATACTTAAATCTTACACTGTTATCAATTAATAGGAAATCTTTTTGAGATTGTGAACTCTGCATATAACTTTTGAACTTAGAAATAAATTTGTTTGTTTAAAGTTTTAAAAGTACAGCGTTTCAGTTTGACCTCCAGTAATTAGAGAAATTAATGAATATGTACAAGGTAAGTGATATATCTGTTTTGTTCACCTGAGACTTATCTAGGTAAAATAGACCAGAGAAACAGTTATAGTGTTTGTTGAAGTGATACCCATTTTCCACTAGTCTGATATAACTTATTAATTGTTATCTCACCCATAACTTGATAAAGGTACATTGATTTTCTCAAGTGATAAGTGAGTTTTATGGGATCACTGTGCCTTTAGAGTATTCAGTCTTAATATCTTTGTTATGAGGTTTCAAGTATCTGGCTGATGTGAAGTAACTTTCTGGTATTATTATTTGTGTAATAATCAGGTGCTTAATCACTGTGACAAATATAAGCAGTATATAATATATATATATATATATATATATATATATATATATATATATATATATATATATATATATATATATATATATATATATGTATATATGTATGTATATATATATACTATATATATATATATATATGTATGTATATATATATATATATATATATATATATATATATATATATATATATATTATATATATATATATATATATATATATATCATTGTAGTTTCATTTTACCTTGCACTTTTTAGATTACTCAAAGGTTTCCAGCACACAGCACAAATAATCAATACAATGCAAAATACTTTAGTCAGAATCTAGAGATTAAGAGAATAGGTGAGAATGATAATTACCTGGTGTCATGGGATGGAGTGCCAGGTGAGGGACCTCGTGACATAAAGCTTTACACGCTATTGCTCTGAGTGTCCTGAAATATCAATAGCCATATAACTATATGTATACAATGTGTCTTTTCTATAACTTCGAGATCCACTTATGGAGGCAGTATTCCACAATGCCTGTTATTAACTATGAGCACATTTTCTATACATGTCCGTCATCAACTGAAATGTGATACCAATCACATTAATAAATTTTTCTGCAGGTCATTACACCGATTGATTTTGGTTATCATTGGTATATGAAGCGTGGTGTGTTATATTTCTATAATTATATGTGCATACATATGTGATGGGATATCTTTCTGATGTGTATCTTTTTTCGGTACGAAAATGTCACCGTTCATTTTCCACCATCAAGAAGGTGTATAGCTGATCAATTCGGCATGTTGCTCAGAAATCTGAGTACTCAGAAAATTTTTGTATCTTTTAAATTGTTTTATCGTAAAGTATATATATATATATATATATATATATATATATATATATATATATATATATATATATACTTTACACGATAAAACAATTTTAAAGGGGATACACTGAAAATTTTTTCAGTACGCTAGAGTTTTCCCTGGGCAATTTTCAGATTTGTCAGCTATACGCCTTCTTGATAGTGTAAAAATGAACAGTGACATTTTTGTACAGAAAGATACACATCAGAAAGATATCCCATCACATACGTATATGCTATAATTATAGAAATATAACACACCACGCTTCATATATACCAATATATATATATATATATATATATATATATATATATATATATATATATATATGTATATGTATATATATATGTATATGTATATATGTATATATATATATATATATATATATATATATATATATATATATATATATATATATATGTATATATATATATATATATATATATATATATATATATATATATATATTATTTATTTATTTATCAAAACCTAACACTGTAAAATATTCAGTTGTAAACAGCATCAACGCTTAATTCACCTGTATATATATATATATATATATATATATATATATATATATATATATGTATATATATATATATATATATATATGAAATTTTTTATTTGTCAAAACCTCGAATACTGTAAAATATTGTGAACAGTACCACAACAGCAACCAACGACATTTACCCATTCAACCTGACGCTACCACCGCGCCATCAGTGGTACCTGTTCATTTATCACATTAAAATCGGTGATAATTCTCCATCGAGATACTCGAGGTAGTGGGAATTTGATATTAAACGACATTTGTAGTTTCATGATTTATTATATATATAAAATATATTCATATTTGTCAAAAAATACTAAAATATTCAGTAGCAAACAGCATCAACGCTTAATTCTCATCTAGTCCATTAAAATCGACGAAAGGCAACCATCATTGTGTGAAGTTGCAGAAAAAAAAACTCTCTCTCGAATATCTCTCCTTAGCTTGTTTCTCGTTGTTTCTCTGTCTTTACGTCTGAATTGAAAGAGATATCTCTCAATTTTAAGTTTTGGAGATGATGTCTTCATAAGCCCTCATCACTATTTAATTAATGATAGTTAGATTGATAACAAAACACCGTTAAGGGGCCTAACACCTCTCTCTCTCTTCTCTCTCTCTCTCTCCCCCCTAACACACCCATTCACTATCATAGTATTCAACTCCATAGTGACACATGGCAACTGCCACAACAACCATCAATTCTGCCCTTTGCTGATGTAATCATATAGAGTAGAATGATTGTGTATAGTTATATATAAGAATGATAATATATTCAGTTCTATCTTTATCACTGAGTATTTATTCAAAACAATAAATAACTGATTGCCTTACATTCCTTCACGAAGGGAATGATTTTGTTTGGATACATTATTAGTCATCACCAGAGGTACGAATTGGCCATGGTTATAGATGCCGTGCGGACATGCACAGCGGTAAATCTTTTCTACCGATCATGCATGCGCGAATGGGGATGAATTTCTTAAGTTTTGTCTTTGCGCTCTCTCTCTCTCTCTCTCTCTCTCCCTTTTCAGTCTGATCAGAATCTAACATCATGATTACATAGCAAAATGAAACCGCAACTGACGAAAGACATGTCAGCAGGTGTCACAATTTCGACGCCCTTTCCACCAAACAACTCAAACTGGCAACGTTTTTATGAAGAAAATCGTGAATAATTTACACTTCAAAGCATTATGTTATGCCAAATCTATGATAAAATATTGTTTATTAAATTTAAGACTGTAACAATATATTTACAGAATAATAGGATTTATATTTAAAAAATAATAACGGTTAGGGTTTACACTGGTAGTGATATCTGGCAATGATTCTTTCACTTAGCAGGAATTTGACTTATTGTTGTAGGTCATACGTCTGACAACGCATGGAAGAAAAGGTGGAGCGTCAGGTGAAAAATGGAAGTTAACCATAAAGCACTGAAGGAATAGGTGATGTAAAAGCAAAAGTTTCATTTGTTTTGTCTGTGTTTGTATGTCTGTCACTGGGTAGGGTTTGATTTTTAAGTTATAAACCTTTTCTCGGGTGACATAGAGGCCCTGCAAAATTTTGTCTGGTCTGTCAAGTGGTTGTATCTCTGTAGTATACAAACAAATAAACAAACTAATATATATATATATATATATATATATATATATATATATATATAGTATATATATATATATATATATATATATATATATATATATAATAATGTTTTTTATATTTTTGTCTAGACCTGACTACAGTCTCATGGAAAACTGATTGATTAACGTCAATGCAAATTAAACCTTGTCAGCAAACAAAGACTTTAACCTCACCCTGGAGAATTTCATGTTGATTGACACCTGCACATGACCAGCAAGAGGCTGGATGTTGATTGAATAACCTTACCGTGAGACGGTACAAGCAGCTTATATTCATTTGTGTTTTACAAAAGGAAAGGATCACAGGGCAGGTTCTTTCTGAAAGATAACAATTCTATGCTTATGATTTTGATGGTTGCAGTCTTTCATTTTTATCCGACAGGTCGAAATAGAATTAATTAACGTGTGCATGATACGCATTTGGGAGGTGGTATTTTTCCCAATAATAATAATAATAATAATAATAATAATAATAATAATAATAATAATAATAATAATAATAATAATAATAATAAGGTAGTCAAAATAACGGAAATAATTAGAATTATAGAAAAACACATGGTAAAAATCTATACTCCAAGATTTCAAACACATATTCGTTCAAGCTGATTATTTTTCCTTTTACTTATCCTCAGTATTCCGAGACGAGGGCAAATGTAAAATAGATATTTCTGCACAACAGCCTCCTGAGTGGGTGTTTTGTCTTCTCGCAGCATATTTCTCTACTTTGGATGTATGGAATTTCTGCCCTCTAAACGGATAAACTTTAGCCAGTCCTAAAATCAGTATCTGAACGTATATTTTGAAGGGAAAGTGTCTTTGCCCAAAGTGGAAACCAAAGAAGACACAACTCTGTGGACTGGTTGACTTAAATTTCGTTCGAAAGTTATTTATTTATTAATTTTAGTTTCCTTTTTTTTTTTATTACGGCGTCAATAACCTAGGTGTTGTGACGCCAGTTTTAGTAGCTATAATCAGTCAATCAATTGGAAATACTATAAAGAACTTCTCTATTGAAAGTACCACGACTGAGGTCTGGCCCTATATACTTTATATATATATATATATAACTATATATATATATATATATATATATATATATATATATATATATATATATATATATATATATATATATATATATATATATCAAAAGCAAGGGTAGGCGACGACCAGCAAGACACATCAGTGTGAGGGTGGACCAGGGAAACCAGTTAACTCTAACATATTTCTTTATTTCCAACGTTTCGTAATAATTTCTCTATTACATCATCAGGGATCTGTTGAATAATGAATAAATTACTCAAAAAGTTACTGTAAAAGCTTTAAAAATCATAAGAAATACAAGAATAAAATTCACCAAATACAATACAGCTAAAAACACAACAGAACAAAAGACCGCTAACCAACCTTAGGTGGAGAGGGCAAACGACAGAATGCTTATAGACAGAGGAGGTTTGGGTATTTAACTGGGGGACTAAATAGTTGTTTGATAAACAATGACTCGAGTATAGGCAATTCGTGACGATTTGCTGCTTGGCCTATTATGCTGAAATCATTTCTTTCAATATGAGTTTTGCAAATTTTAGAATGAGCTCTGATATTAGAATGTTCTGGATTGGAGAGCCTACAACCAGTACGAAAGCTTATTCCCCGATGGATCCGACATATGTCCCAGAGTTATACTTACAGCAATTATATTTATACACCACGTTAGAGGATAAAAAAAGGTCTTAATGCTTAATCGATCCTTGTGGTTAAGAAACTAACCTATTGTTAAAGGGTTTTTGGGAATCAGTTTTAAATTAATTGCACCATAATGATTGTGGATAATTTGCGTAAACCGTTTTCTAAAAGAGTCATCGTGTAAAAAGGGAAATTTGGCGTAAAAGTTTAATTTAGGTACTGTTGGAGGTTTTGTGACGTTAGTGAATTGTTTGTTAAGAAAAATTCGAAGCTGTTTAAAAAATAAAGTTTGCGGAAAGCAGTTACTCATGAAATATTCTGAGAGGAAATTAATTTCCTGATGAAAGGATTGCCAGTTCGAAGTAATGAAAAACGCCCTGTGGAGGAGAGTAAAAATAGAATTAAGTTTAAAATGATAAAAACAAGATCTGTAATAATTGCATCCTAAACCAGTAAACGTCTTCTTCCTAAAAACAGAAGTATTAAAAGAACCATCACTTCTGGTGACAAGAACTTAATGTAATTAGGTCTAAAATTTGGCAGGCAAAACTCCAATCCTAGAGATAATAAGAACTCTTCGGGTTTGATATCACGTTTTGAAAAATTAAATACAGTTACCCTATCTTTAGCAAATTTTAGAATAATTGTTCACTTCTTTTTCCACGGTAAATTTAATGTTATGCTTAGAATTGGCATATGTTAAAAAAAGAGTCAATATCAAAATCATTTTTAAATAGGGCGAAGGTGTCATCAATATACCCAACATAAAAAAGCGGGTAAAACCTGAATGGACATTCATCTAATATGCGCTCTTCCAGCAAGCACATGAAGATGTTCTCAAAAGTTGGACCCAAAGGGGAACCCATGGCTGCACCGTCGGTTTGTTTAAAAAGCTTGCCATCGAAAATAAAGCCAGTGTCCCGCACTGCCAGCTCTAAAAAACTTTTAAAAGATGTTCGACTAAAATTGTTTAAAACAGCATCTGGTTCAGGAAAAAGTTGATTCAAGATAATATCGACATTTTCCTCCACAGGAGCATTAGTAAAAAGCGATTCTACGTCTAAACTGGCCATTTTAAGATCAGCGTCTTGTGGTAATTTTTTTTCCTTAAAAGTGTATGAATTACTGAGAGTAAAATTATTTTTTGTCAAAGGTTCCAACAGAGGTACTAGATATTTCGCCAATTTGTAGTTGGGTGTATTATAGGATGCTAAAATAGGTCTCATGAGTAAATTAGGTTTATGTGTTTTTGGAAGACCGTATAGGACCCCAAACGATGATCCTGTGACAAACAAATCCTGGTATGTATTATCATCAATGATTTTCTCTTTTTTTAAAGAATGTAAAAATCTATTAATTTTATCCTCAATAATAACGATATTATGAAAATCAGGTGTTCCAATTTCTGTAAACTTACTTTGGTCTCTTAAGATAGTTAACATTTTTTCATTATAGTCAGTTTTATCTAATAGAACAATTTCTTTTCCTTTGTCGGGTCTGGTAATAAGCAAATCTTTTCTACTGGCCAGAAGCTGCTTAAGGGTGTTATGATCTTTTTGGAAAAACGGCGTCCAGCACGTTTTCAGTTTCCTAAATGTACCCTGGGACAGTTCGAAGAGTTGTTTCTGAAGATCGCTCTTGTTTACGTTAAACGGCAATTAACCTGGGTAGGAAGAACTTAATATAAATTAGGTCTAAAGTTTGGTGATAAAACTCCACTCGTAGAGATAATAAGAACTCTTCGCGTTTCGATAACACATGTTTTGAAAAATTAAATACAGTTACTCTATCTTCAGCAAATTTTGGAATAATAATACCCAAACCTCTCAATTTCCTGAAATGCCTTTCCTGTGCGAGTAAAATAAAATCATTTAGAGTTTTGGTAAAAACTTAAAATAACACATCTATAAAGAAGAGGAATTTAACACTTCACATTGTCTTTGAAGTATGTTCGTTTATGTTTATCAATTGCTTTTGTTTATTACAAATTTCCATATTCAACAGAAGTTATTATTTTTGTAAAAATGTGATTGGTATAGAGAGACTCATACAATTAAATTTAACGAAATTCGGGTCCAATTCCGTTACATTGTAATACTGTAAAAATTCAGATCAAGTTCCTTTTCTAATTTCTTGTAGGTTCTCAAGATCGATCATTTCCAGTAAATCTACTCCCATATCTACGGCGTATAGTTGATGGAAATGGTTAAATCCTCTTGATCTAACTTGAAGTAGGAAGAGAAATACCTTTTTTTATGTATTTCTCTTCATAGCTTTTTTAAGTATTTCTCTTCCTACTTCAAGTTAGATGAAGAGGATTTAACCATTTCCATAAGATATTTTATTTCACTGACATGTGATCTATTTTATTTCGCTGGCATGTGAGCTATTTTATTTCAGTGACATGTGACCAATTTTATTTCACAGGCATGTGAGCTATGTTCTTTCACTGGCATATGAGTGCTATTTTATTTTATTGGCAAGTGGGCTATTTTATTTCACTGGCATGTGAGCTATAGTATTTCACTGGCATGTGAGCTATTTTATTTCACTGGCATATGAGCTATTTTATTTTACTGACATGTAAGCTATTTTATTTTACTGGCATGCAACTTATTTATTTTACTGGCATGTGATCTATTTTGTTTTACTGGCATGTGAGCTATTTTATTTCACTGGCATGTGAGCAATTTTGTTTCACTGGCATGTGAGCTATTTTTATTTTACTGGCATGTGAGGCTATTTTGTTCACTGGTATGTAAAACTACACATTTTACTAACATGTGAGCTATTTTGTCTCACTGGCATATGAGCAGTTTTATTTCACTGGCATGTCAGCTCTTTTATTTTACTCGCATGTCAGATATTTTATTCCCATATTTGACTGGCATGTGAGCTATTTTATTTTACTGGCATGTTACTGGCATGTGAGCTATTTTATTTCACTGGCGTGTGAGCTATTTTACTTTACTGGCGTGTGAGCTACTTTATTTCACTGGCATGTGAGCTATTTTATTTTACTACCATGTGAGCAATTTTATTTCACTGGCATCTAAATTTTTTTTTATTTTACTGGCATGTGAGTTATTTTATATTATTGGCATGTGAGCTGTTTTATTTCACTGGTATGTAAGCCATTTTCTTTTACTAGCATGTGAGCTATTTTATTTCACTGGCATGTTTGCTATTTAATTTCACTGGCATGTGAGATGTTTTTATTTTACCAACATGTAGGCTATTTTGCTTTACTGACATGTTACTGGCATGTGAGCTATTTTATTTCACTGGCATGTGAGCTATTTTATTTCACTGGCATGTGAGCTATTTTATTTTACTGGCTTGTGAGCTATTTTATTTTACTGGCATGTGAGCTATTTTATTTCACTGGCATGTGAGCTATTTGTTTACTGTCATGTGCGCTATTTTGTTTTTTACTGGCATGTGAACTATTTTATTTCACTGGCATGTGAGCTATTTTGTTTTACTGGGATGTGAGCTATTTTATTTCACTGGCATGTGAGCTATTTTATTTCACCGGCTTCTGAGCTTTTTTATTTCCAGTGCATGTGAGCTATTTCGTTTTACTTGCATGTGAGCCATTTTATTTTACTAGCATGTGAGCTATTTTATTTTACTGGCATGTGAGGTATTTTATTTTATTGGCATGCGAAGTATTTTATTTTACTGGCATGTGACCTATTTTATTTCACTGGCATGTGAACTGTTTTATTTTACTGGAATCATGAGCTGTTTTATTTCACTGGCACGTGAGCTATTTTATTTCACTGGCATGTGAGGTTATTTTAATTTGCAGCGTGACTGTTTTAATTTTACAGGCATGTGATCTATTTATTTACTGTCGTGTCGGTTATTTTATTTTTACTGGCGTGTGAGCTATTTTTATTTTACTAACATGTGAACTATTTTATTCTTTGCGTGTGAGTATTCTATTTCATAGCATATGAGCTATTTCATTTCCCTGGCATGCCAGGCTATTTTCTTTTTACTAACATGTGAGCTATTTTTGTTTCACTGGCATGTGAGCTATTTTATTTTACTGGCATTTGAGCTATTTTATTTCAATGGCATGTGAGCTATTTTATATCACTGGCATGTGAGCTATTTAATTTTACTGGCATGTGAGCTATTTAATTTTACTAACATGTGAACTATTTTATTTCACTGGCATGTGAGCTATTTTACTTCACTGGCCTATGACCACTTTTATTTTACTAGCGTGTGATCTATTTTATTTTACTGGCATGTGAACTATTTTATTTCACTGGCATGTGAGCTATTTTAATTCACTGGTGTGTGAATATTTTATTTCACTGGCATATGAGCTATTTTATTTTACTGGCATGTAGGCTATTTTGATTTACTGGCATGTAAGGGTATTTTATTTCACTGTGGAGCTAGTTTATTTACTGGCATGAATGGACTATTTTTCCTATAGGGAGCTATTTTTATTTCACTGGCATGTGGGCTGATTTATTTTACTGTCATGTAGGCTACTTTATTTTACTAGCACATGGGCTATTTTTGTTCTTTCAACTTGTGGGCTATTTTATTTTACTGGCATGTGAGCTATTTTATTTCACTGTCATGTGAGCTGTTTTATTTTGCTGGCATGTGAGCTATTTTATATCACTGGCATATGAGCTATTTTATTTTACTGGCATGTGAGCTATTTCATTTCACTGGCATGTGAGCTATTTTATTTTATTGGCATGTGAGCTATTTTATTTTACTGACATGTGAGCTATTTTTGTTTTACTGGCGTGTGAGCTATTTTATTTCACTGGCATGTGAGCTATTTTATTTCACTGGCATGTGAGCTATTTTATTCTACCGGCATGTGTGTTATTTTATTTTACAGGCATGTGAGCTATTTTATTTTACTGGCATGTGAGCTATTTTATTTTATTGGCATGCGAGCTATTTTATTTTACTGGCATGTGAGCTATTTTATTTCACTGGCATGTGAGCTATTTTATTTTACTGGCATATGAGCTATTTTATTTCACTGGCATGTGAGCTATTTTATTTCCCTGGCATGTGAGCTATTTTATTTTACTAACATGTGAGCTATTTTATTTCACGGGCATGTGAGCTATTTAATTTTACTGGCATGTGAACTATTTTATTTCACTGGCATGTGAGCTATTTTATTCACTGGCATGTGAGCTATTTTATTTACTAACATGAGAGCTATTTTATTTCATTGGCATGTAAGGATATTTTACTGCTGGCTAGACCGTTTTTACTAGCATGTCAGCTATTTTATTTCAGTGGCATGTAGTACAAATACACTGGCATGTGAGTATTTAATTTACTGGCGTGTGAGCTATTTTTTCACTGGCATGTCAGTTTATTTTATTTTACTTTCATATGAGCTATTTTTAATTTACTGGCATGTGAGCTATTTTTATTTCTGGCATGTGAGCTAGTTTATTTTACTAGCATGTCAGCTATTTTATTTTACTGGCATGTGAGCTATTTTATTTCACTGTCATGTGAGCTATTTTATTTCACTGGCATGTGAGTTATTTTAATTTATTGGTGTATGAGTTATTTTATTTTAGTGGCATGTGATCTGTTTTATTTCACTGTCGTGTCAGTTATCTTATTTTGCTGACTTGTGAGCTATTTTATTTTACTAACATGTAGCTATTTTTATTTCACTGGCATGTGAGCCTCTTATTTACTAGCATGCAGGCTATTTTATTTCACTAGCATGTGGTATTTTATTTTACTAACATGTAGACTGTTTTATTCCCCATAGCATGTAGACTATTTTGTTACTGGCATGTGAGCTATTTTTATTTCACTGGCATGTGGGCATTTTATATCACTGGCATGTGAGCTATTTTATTTACTAACATGTAGACTATTTTATTTCACTTTGGCACATGTGGTCATTTTACTTCATTGGCCTATGACCCATTTTATTTTAGTGTGCTTGAACTCTTTTTATTTTACTGGCATGAGCTATTTCATTTCTCACAGTATGTGAGCTATTTTTAATTCATAGTGTGTAGGCTATTTTTATTTCACTGGCATATGAGCTATTTTATTTTACTGGCATATGAGCTATTTTAATTGACTGGCATGTGAGCTATTTTTATTTCACATTCATCTAAGCCTAGTTCTTACTAGCATTGTGGGCTATTTTTTCCTGGCATGTGAGCTATTTTATTTCACTGGCATGTGAGCTGATGTATTTTAGTGGCATGTGAGCTACTTTATTTTACTGGCATGTGAGCTATTTTATTTCACTGGCATGTGAGCAGTTTTATTTTGCTAGCATGTGAGCTATTTTATTTCACTGTCATGTGAGCTATTTTATTTTGCTGGCATGAGCTATTTTATTTCACTGGCATGTGTGACTATTTTACTTTACTGGCATGATGCTGGCATGGGGCTATTTTTATTTCACTAGCATGTGAGCTATTTTATTTTACTGGCATGTGAGCTATTTAATTTCACTGGCATGTGAGCTATTTTGTTTTACTGGCATGTGAGATATTTTATTTCACTGGCATGTGAGCTATTTTATTTCACTGGCATGTGAGCTATTTTATTTCTCTGGCATATGAGCTATTTTATTTTACTGGCATGTGAGCTATTTTCTTTTACTGGCATGTGAGCTATTTTTGTTTTACTGGCATGTGAGCTATTTTATTTCACTGGCATGTGAGCTATTTTATTTCACTGGCATGTGAGCTATTTTATTTCACTGGCATGTGAGCTATTTTAATTTACTGGTGTGTGAGCTATTTTATTTGGCATATGAGCTATTTTATTTTACTGGCATGTGAACTATTTTGGTTACTGGCATGTGAGGGTGTTATTTCACTGGCATGTGAGCTAGTTTGTTTCACTGGCATGTGAGCTATTTTATTTTCCTGGCATGTGAGCTATTTTATTTCACTGGCATGTGAGCTGATTTATTTTACTGGCATGTGAGCTACTTTATTTTAGTGGCATGTGAGCTATTTTATTTCACTGTCATGTGAGCTATTTTATTTTGCTGGCATGTTAGCTATTTTACTTCACTGTCATGTGAGCTATTTTATTTTGCTGGCATGTGAACTATTTTATTTCACTGGCATGTGAGCTATTTTATTTTACTGGCATGTTACTGGCATGTGAGCTATTTTATTTTACTGGCATGTTACTGGCATGTGAGCTATTTAATTTCACTGGCATATGAGCTATTTTATTTACTGGCATGTGAGTATTTTATTTTGTGAGCTATTTTGTTTTACTGGCATTGAACTATTTTATTTCACTGACATGTAGACTACATTTCACTGGCATGTGATGACACATTCCACTGGCATGTGAGTTATTTTATTGTATGAATATTTTATTTCACTGGCATGTGGGCTATTTATTTCCTGGCATGAGCTATTTGTTTTCCAACATGTGAACTATTTTATTTCACTGGCATGTTAGGTATTTTATTTAACTGGCATGTGAAGTATTTTATTTCACTGGCATGTGAGCTATTTTATATCACTGGCATGTGAGCTATTTTTATTTCACTGGCATGTGAGCTGTTTTATTTCCCTGGCATGTGGGCTATTTTATTTTGCTAACATGTAGGCTATTTTATTTCACTGGCATGTATGAGCTATTTTATTTTACTGGAGAAATTTTGAGGCTATTTTATTTCAATGCCATGTGAGCTATTTTATATCACTGGCATGTGAGCTATTTAATTTTACTAACATGTGAGCTATTTTATTTCACTGGCATGTGAGCTATTTTACTTCACTGGCCTATGACCACTTTTATTTTACTAGCGTGTGATCTATTTTATTTTACTGGCATGTGAGCTATTTTATTTCACTGGCATGTGAGCTATTTTAATATACTGGTGTGTGAGCTATTTTATTTCACTGGCATATGAGCTATTTTATTTACTGGCATGTGGGCTATTTTTGGTTTACTGGCATGTGAATTATTTTATTTCACTGGCATGTGAGCTAGTTTATTTTACTGGCATGTGAGCTAGTTTATTTTCCTAGCATGTGAGCTATTTTATTTCACTGGCATGTGAGCTGATTTATTTTACTGTCATGGGTGCTACTTTATTTTACTAGCGCATGGGCTATTTTGTTTCACTGCCATGTGAGACTATTTTACACTGGCATGTGAGCTGTATATTCACTGTCATGAGTATTTTATTTTGCTGGCATGTGAGCTATTTTGTTCACTGGCATATGGGCTATTTTGTTTTGGCATGTGGGCTATTTCATTTCACTGGCATGTGTGCTTATTTTATTTATTGGCATGTAGACTATTTTATTTACTGGCATGTGGGCTATTTTTTTGTTTACTGGCATTAGCCAGGCTATTTTATTTCACTGGCATTTGAGCTATTTCTTCACTGGCATGTGAGCTATTTTATTCTACCGGCATGTGTGTTATTTTATTTTACTGGCATGTGAGCTATTTTATTTTACTGGCATGTGAGCTAATATATTTTATTGGCATGCGAGCTATTTTATTTTACTGGCATGTGAGCTATTTTATTTCACTGGCATGTGAGCTATTTTATTTTACTGGCATGTGAGCTATTTTATTTCACTGGCATGTGAGCTATTTTATTTCCCTGGCATGTGAGCTATTTTTGTTTACTAACATGGAGGCTATTTTATTTCACCGGCATGTGAGCTATTTTTATTTCCCTGGCATGTGAGCTATTTTATTTTTACTAACATGTAGGCTATTTTTATTTCACTGGCATGTAGGCTATTTTATTTTTACTATCATGTGAGTATTTTATTTCACTGGCATGTGAGCTATTTTATTCACTGGACATTTATTTTACTAGCATGTAGCAGGCTATTTTTATTTTCCTGGCATGTGAGCTATTTTATTTTACTGGCATGTGAGGCTATTTCCAATTTGCTGGCGTGTGAGCTATTTTTTCACTGGCATGTCAGCTATTTTATTTTACTGTCATATGAGCTATTTTAATTTACTGGCATGTGAGCTATTTTATTTCACTGGCATGTGAGCTAGTTTATTTTACTAGCATGTGAGCTATTTTATTTTACTGGCATGTGAGCTATTTTATTTCACTGTCATGTGAGCTATTTTATTTCACTAACATGTGAGTTATTTTAATTTACTGGTGTATGAGGTATTTTATTTTAATGGCATGTGATCTGTTTTATTTCACTGTCGTGTCAGTTATCTTATTTTAATGGCTTGTGAGCTATTTTATTTTACTAACATGTGAGCTATTTTATTTCACTGGCATGTGAGCTATCTTATTTTACTGGCATGTGAGCTATTTTATTTCCACTGGCATGTGAGGTATTTTATTTACTAGCATGTAGCCATTTTATTTTACTGGCATGTGAGCTATTTTATTTCACTGGCATGTGAGCTATTTTATATCACTGGCATGTGAGCTATTTTATTTTACTAATATGTGAGCTATTTTATTTCGCTGGCATGTGAGGTATTTTACTTCACTGGCCTATGACCCATTTTATTTTACTAGTGTGTGAGCTATTTTATTTTACTAGCATGTGAGCTATTTCATTTCTCTGGTATGTGAGCTATTTTAATTTACTGGTGTGTGAGCTATTTTATTTCACTGGCATATGAGCTATTTTATTTTACTGGCATATGAGCTATTTTAATTTACTGGCATGTGAGCTATTTTATTTCACTTTCATGCAAAATAGTTTATTTCACTAGCATGTGAGTTATTTTTATTTCTGGCATGTGAACTATTTTTATTTCACTGTGAGGCTGATGTATTTTAGTGGCATGTGAGCTACTTTATTTTACTGGCATGTGAGCTATTTTTATTTCACTGGCATGTGAGCTTTTGTTTGCTAGCATGTGAGCTATTTTTATTTCACTGTCATGTAGCTATTTTATTTTGCTGGCATGCTTGACCTATTTTATTTCTCTGGCATGTAGACTATTTTACTTTACTGGCATGTTACTGGCATGTGAGCTATTTTTATTTCACTGGCATGTGAGCTATTTTATTTACTGGCATGAACTATTTAATTTTACTGGCATGTGAGCTATTTTTGTTGTACTGGCATGTGAGCTATTTTATTTCACTGGCATGTTAGCTATTTTATTTCACTGGCATGTGAGCTATTTTATTTCTCTGGCATGTGAGCTATTTTATTTTACTGGCATGTGAGCTATTTTATTTTACTGGCATGTGAGCTATTTTTGTTTTACTGGCGTGTGGGCTGTTTTATTTCACTGACATAGCTGTTTATTCACTGGCATGTGAGCTATTTTTATTTCACTGGCATGTGAGCTATTTTTAATTTACTGGTGTGTAGGCTATTTTTATTTCACTGGCATATGAGCTATTTTATTTTACTCATATAGGCTATTTTAATTTACTAGCATGTGAGGTATTTTTATTTCACTGGCATGTAGGCTAGTTTTGTTTCACTGGCATGTAGGCTATTTTATTTTCCTGGCATGTAGACTGTTTTATTTCACTGGCATGTGAGCTGATTTATTTTACTGGCATGTAGGCTACTTTATTTTAGTGGCATGTGAGCTGTTTTATTCACTGCCATGTGAGCTATTTTTATTTTGCTGGCATGTGAGCTATTTTACTTCACTGTCATGTGAGCTATTTTATTTTGCTGGCATGTGAGCTATTTTATTTCACTGGCATGTGAGCTATTTTATTTTACTGGCATGTTACTGGCATGTCAGTTATTTTATTTCACTGGCATATGAGATATTTTATTTTACTGGCATGTAGGCTATTTTGTTGCTGGCATGTGACTATTTTGTTTACTGGCATGTGAGCTATTTTGTTTCACTGACATGCAGGCTATTTTATTCCACTGGCATGAGTTATTTTATTTTATTGGCATGTAGGCTTCTTTATTTTTCCTGGCATGTGAGTTAGTATAATTTACTGGCGTGTGAGCTATTTTATTTTATTGGCATGTGAGTTATTTTATTTCACTGTCGTGCCGGCTATTTTATTTTACTGGCGTGTGAGCTTTTTTATTTTACTAACATGTGAGCTGTTTTATTTTACTGGCATGTGAGCTATTTTATTTCACTGGCATGTGAGCTATTTTATTTCCCTGGCATGTGAGCTATTTTATTTTCCAACATATGAACTATTTTATTTCACTGGCATGTTAGGTATTTTATTTTACTGGCATGTGAGCTATTTTATTTCACTGGCATGTGAGCTATTTTATATCACTGGCATGTGAGCTATTTTATTTCACTGGCATGTGAGCTATTTTATTTCCCTGGCATGTGAGCTATTTTATTTTACTAACATGTGAGCTATTTTATTTCACTGGCATGTGAGCTATTTTATTTTACTGGCATTTGAACTGTTTTATTTCAATAGCATGTGAGCTATTTTATATCACTGGCATGTGAGCTATTTAATTTTACTAACATGTGAGCTATTTTATTTCACTGGCATGTGAGCTATTTTACTTCACTGGCCTATGACAACTTTTATTTTACTAGCGTGTGATCTATTTTATTTTACTGGCATGTGAGCTATTTTATTTCACTGGCATGTGAGCTATTTTAATTTACTGGTGTGTGAGCTATTTTATTTCACTGGCATATGAGCTATTTTATTTTACTGGCATGTGAGCTATTTTCATTTACTGGCATGTGAGGTATTTTATTTCACTGGCATGTGAGCTAGTTTATTTTACTGGCATGTGAGCTAGTTTATTTTCCTAGCATGTGAGCTATTTTATTTCACTGGCATGTGAGCTGATTTATTTTACTGTCATGTGAGCTACTTTATTTTACTAGCACATGAGCTATTTTGTTTCACTGGCATGTGAGCTATTTTATTTTACTGGCATGTGAGCTATTTTATTTCACTGTCATGTGAGCTATTTTATTTTGCTGGCATGTGAGCTATTTTATTTCACTGGCATATGAGCTATTCACATTTTACTGGCATGGCATTCTTCATTTCACTGTGTGAGCTATTTTATTTTATTGGCATGTGGCTATTTTGTTTTACTGGCATGAGCTATTTTTGTTTTACTGGCGTGTGAGCTATTTTATTTCACTGGCATGTGGGCTATTTTTATTTCACTGGCATCAACCAGGCTATTTATTCTACCGTCATGTGTGTTATTTTATTTTACTGGCATGTGAGCTATTTTATTTTACTGGCATGTGAGCTATTTTATTTTACTGGCATGCGAGCTATTTTTTTTTACTGGCATGTGAGCTATTTTATTTCACTGGCATGTGACCTATTTTATTTTACTGGCATGTGAGCTATTTTATTTCACTGGCATGTGAGATATTTTATTTCCTGGCATGTGAGCTATTTTTATTTCCTGGCATGTGAGGCTATTTTTATTTTGCCAACAGCATGAATATTTATTTTACTGGCATGTAGACTATTTTATTTCACTGGCATGTGAGCTATTTTATTTCACTGGCATGTGAGCTATTTTATTTTACTAACATGTGAGCTATTTTATTTCACTGGCATGTGAGCTATTTTACTTCACTGGCCTATGAACCATTTTATTTTACTAGCATGTGAGCTATTTTATTTCATTGGCATGAGCTATTGCATTTTTACTGGCATGTGAGCTATTTTGGTTACTGGCGTGTAAGCTATTTTCACTGGCAGCTATTTTTATTTTACTGTCATATGAACTATTTTTAATTTACTGGGATGTGAGCTATTTTTATTTTACTACTTTGTGTGATACTAGCATGAGCTATTTTTATTTCATGTAGGCTATTTTGTTTCACTGTCATGTGAGCTATTTTATTTCACTGGCATATGAGTTATTTTAATTTACTGGTGTATGAGCTATTTTTATTTTAGTGGCATGTGATCTGTTTTATTTCACTGTCCTGTCAGTTATCTTATTTCACTGGCTTGTGAGCTATTTTATTTTACTAACATGTGAGCTATTTTATTTCACTGGCATGTGAGCTATCTTATTTACCCAATGGCATGTGAGGCTATTTTATTTCATATGTGAGGTATTTTATTTTTACTAACATGTGAGCTATTTTGTCACTGGCATGTGGGCTTTATTTTATTTTACTGGCATATGAGCTATTTTATTTCGCTGGCATGTGAGCTATTTTATTTTACTAACATGTGAGCTATTTTATTTCGCTGGCATGTGAGGTATTTTTACTTCACGGCTATATTACATTTTATTTTACTAGTGTGCTATTTTTTATTTTACTAGCATGTGAGCTATTTCATTTCTCTGGTATGTGAGCTATTTAATTTACTGGTATGTGAGCTATTTTATTTCACTGGCATATGAGCTGTTTTATTTTACTGGCATATGAGCTATTTTAATTGACTGGCATGTGAGCTATTTTATTTCACTTTCATGTGAGCTAGTTTATTTTACTAGCATGTGAGCTATTTTATTTTCCTGGCATGTGAGCTATTTTATTTCACTGGCATGTGAGCTGATGTATTTTAGTGGCATGTGAGCTACTTTATTTTACTGGCATGTGAGCTATTTTATTTCACTGGCATGTGAGCTTTTTTATTTTGCTAGCATGTGAGCTATTTTATTTCACTGTCATGTGAGCTATTTTATTTTGCCGGCATGTGACCTATTTTATTTCTCTGGCATGTGAGCTATTTTACTTTACTGGCATGTTACTGGCATGTGAGCTATTTTATTTCACTGGCATGTGAGCTATTTTATTTTACTGGCATGTGAGCTATTTAATTTTACTGGCATGTGAGCTATTTTTGTTTTACTGGCATGTGAGCTATTTTATTTCACTGGCATGTGAGCTATTTTATTTCACTGGCATGTGAGCTATTTTATTTCACTGGCATGTGAGCTATTTTATTTTACTGTGAGGCTATTTTATTTTGCTGGCATGTAGGCTATTTTTATTTTACTGGCATGTGAGCTATTTTATTTCACTGGCATGTGAGCTATTTTCTTTCACTGGCATGTGAGCTATTTTATTTCACTGGCTTGTGAGCTATTTTAATTTACTGGTGTGTGAGCTATTTTATTTCACTGGCTTATGAGCTATTTTATTTTACTGGCATATGGGCTATTTTTATTTGGCATGTAAGATTATTTTATTTCCTGTGTAGTACAGTTTGTTTTACTGGCATGTGAGCTGTTTATTTTCCTGGCATATGAGCTATTTTATTTCACTGGCATGTGAGCTGATTTATTTTCTGGCATGTGAGGCTACTTTATTTTTAGTGGCATGTGAGGCTGTTTTATTTCACTGCCATGTAATTTATTTTATTTTGCTTTGGCATGTGAGCTATTTTACTTCACTGTCATGTGAGCTATTTCATTTTGCTTTTGGCATGCAGGCTATTTATTTCACTGGAATGTGACTATTTTTTATTTTACTGTTACTGGCATGTGAGCTATTTTTATTTTATTGGCATGTGGAGCTCGTACATTTTACTGGCATGTGAGCTATTTTATTTGCTGACATGTAGTATTTTTCTGGCATGTAGGCTATTTTATTTCACTGACATATGAGCTATTTTATTTCACTGGCATGTGAGCTATTTTATTCCACTGGCATGTGAGTTATTTTATTTTATTGGCATGTGAGCTATTTTATTTTCCTGGCATGTGAGTTATTTTAATTTACTGGCGTGTGAGCTATTTTATTTTATTGGCATGTGAGTTATTTTATTTCACTGTCATTGGCTATTTTATTTTACTGGCGTGTGGAGCTTTATTATTTGCAACATGTGGGCTATTTTGTTTTACTGGCATGTGAGCTGTTTTATTTCACTGGCATGTGAGCTATTTTATTTCCCTGGCATGTGAGCTATTTTATTTTCAACATGTGAACTATTTTATTTCACTGGCATGTTAGGTATTTTGTTGCTGGCATGTAGACTATTTTTATTCACTGTGTGAGCTATTTTTATATCACTGGCACATGTCAGGCTATTTTTGTTACTAACATGTGAGCTATTTCATTTCACTGGCATGTAGGCTATTTTACTTCACTGGCTTATGACCCATTTTATTACTAGCGTGTAAGCTATTTTATTTTACAGGCATGTAGGCTATTTTAGTTCACTGGCATGTGAGCTATTTAATTTACTGGTGTGTGAGCTATTTTATTTCACTGGCGTATGAGCTGGTTTATTTTCTGCATATGAGCTATTTTGAATTTACTGGCATATGGCTATTTTATTTCACTTTACAGCATGTGAGCTAGTTTATTTACTTGAATGTGAGCTATTTTATTTTCCTGGCATGTGAGCTATTTTTATTTCCCTTTGGCATGTGAGCTGATTTATTTTACTAGCATGAGACCACCTTATTTGCCCTGGCATGTGAGCTATTTTATTTCACTGGCATGTGAGGTATTTTATTTTGCTGGCATGTGAGCTACTTTATTTCACTGTCATGTGAGCTATTTTATTTTGCTGGCATGTGAGCTATTTTATTTCACTGGCATGTGAGCTATTTTATTTTACTGGCATGATACTGGCATGTGAGCTATTTTATTTCACTGGCATGTGAGCTATTTTATTTTACTGGCTTGTGAGCTATTTTATTTTACTGGCATGTGAGCAATTTTTGTTTTACTGGCATGTGAGCTATTTTAATTTATTGGTGTGTGAGCTATTCTATCTCACTGGCATGTGAGCTATTTTATATCACTGGCATGTGAGCTATTTTATTTTACTAACATGTGAGCTATTTCATTTCACTGGCATGTGAGCTATTTTACTTCACTGGCTTATGACCCGTTTTATATTACTAGCGTGTAAGCTATTTTATTTTACTGGCATGTGAGCCATTTTATTTCACTGGCATGTGAGCTATTTTAATTTACTGGTGTGTGAGCTATTTTATTTCACTGGCATATGAGCTTGTTTATTTTTCTGGCATATGAGCTATTTTAATTTACTGGCATATGAGCTATTTTATTTCACTGGCATGTGAGCTAGTTTATTTTACTAGCATGTGAGCTATTTTATTTTCCTGTCATGTGAGCTATTTTATTTCACTGGCATGTGAGCTGATTTATTTTACTGGCATGTAAGCTACCTTATTTTACTGGCATGTGAGCTATTTTATTTCACTGGCGTGTGAGGTATTTTATTTTGCTGGCATGTGAGTTATTTTATTTCACTGTCATGTGAGCTATTTTATTTTGCTGGCATGTGACCTATTTTATTTCACTGGCATGTGAGCTATTTTATTTTACTGGCATGTTCCTGGCATGTGAGCTATTTTATTTCACTGGCATGTGAGCTATTTTATTTCCCTGGCATGTGAGCTATTTTATTTTACTGGCATGTGAGCTATTTTTGTTTTACTGACATGTGAGCTATTTTAATTTACTGGTGTGTGAGCTATTTTATTTCACTGGCATGTGAGCTATTTTATTTCACTGGCATGTGAGCTATTTTAATTTACTGGTGTGTGAGCTATTTCATTTCACTGGCATATGAGCTATTTTATTTTACTGGCATATTTCCTATATTAATTTACTGGCATGTGAAGTGTATTCACTGGCATGTGAGCTGGTTATTTTACTGGCATGTGAGTTATTTTATTTTCCTGGCATGTGAGCTATTTTATTTCACTAGCATGTGAGTTGATTTATTTTACTGGCATGTGAGCTACTTTATTTTAGTGGCATGTGAGCTATTTTATTTCACTGCCATGTGAGCTATTTTATTTTGCTGGCATGTGAGCTATTTTATTTCACTGTCATGTGAGCTATTTTATTTTCTGGCATGTGAGCTATTTTATTTCACTGGCATGTAAGCTATTTTATTTTACTGGAATGTTACTGGCATGTGAGCTATTTTATTTCACTGGCATGTGAGCTATTTTATTTCCATGGCATGTGAGCTATTTTATATGAAATGGCTGACTTGTAAAAACAAAATTAAAAAAATTTAAATTCAAATATTTTGGAAGTACAGTATACTCCAAAACTTAACTAGGTACCCACGATAAAAGATTTGGTATTTATTTGCAAAGCATCAGTCATGCTCGATGCTTATTAGTTATCAATTTTTACGCCCAGTGATATCCAAACTAAAAGAAACATAAAAAGGTAAATACGAAAATACTAGACCTACATGAGAAAGGTTCTCTTACTACTGGGGGTTTGAGAAAAGCTGTTTACCTTCTTCAAGCACCTGCATGTATCAAGTTTCTCTTCCCTGCTGGTGGCTGTTACTTTTCTGGAAGACAATCTACGATAGCCGAAGGATTATAATTCCCTTCTCCTTTTAAACAAGGCTTTTCAGCGCTGCCACTCTCTCTCTCTTGTTGCCATTTTTGTCTTTAGAAATAGCTTGTAAAGCCGTTCTTATGCAAACACCTCCATTCCATTCCATAAAAGCTCCTGCACAAAGCGAGCGAGTTTGTGTTCATTTATAGCTTCAAATCCTGCGTAAGGGGAAGTTCTGATCATATTTTAATACGGGATATATTATCCATTACAAAATATCACTAAGAGAATTTCATCTCGTGGGAATTAGGATGTTAAAATAGTAAATGATAACTATATGGTACATTTATGGCATGCTTACATGGTATGACATGCAACAGAAATAAAATATATAAAAAAGTCTGAGCTCTTGAATTTGAAAAATCAACAAATACGTAATGAGTTGCCTTATATTTTTTTTTTTTACACTGAAATGTGCGTTGCAGAAGTTACATAGTTGAAGTCGTTAAACTTATCATTAAATAATGGGATTCTATTTACATATCGCTAGGTCTGTCTCTCAGTATGGAATACCAATCTCAATTTTTCTCCCGGCTCCTGATGTAATTGATTCAACGACCCTTTCGTTACTTTTATTAAAGGTGATCAAAACTTGTGCAGAAGAAACATGATAACTCTGCACCTTCTATTCCTTGACACTAAGAATCCCCATAACTGTCACATCTCAGTGAGATAACGCCTTCATGGTAGATCAACTTCAGACTACCACAGGGGAGTCTTCCTTGAAACATGATAGATCTGAGAGTTGCAGTGGAAGGAGGGAAGTTGACATACCATTGCCGTCATTGTTCTTAATTAGCGGTGGCTGTCAACAAATGGAGGAAATTGTTAAGTATGTTGCCCTCTAGGAACCGTTGCTGGGGATTGTGATACGTTGGAGAGTAAACCTTCTTCATAATAATCCAAGACTTTATTGGTATAAGTCAAATATACAGTAGAGCCATGAACGTACGCTAATGCTCCAAACTCCAAATGAATACTGCCCTTTAGGTTTAACAGTAAGGTTTAACTTTATGTAAGATAATTATCATAACAGCTATTTACATAAATAAATAGTTAGGTAGTAAAGGATGCTAAACAATTATATCTTAAACTGCTTAACGAGCAACAACTCGTTACAGGGATGGAAATGTGGTTGCTGTTGCTGCACAGGCAACTTGAAATTTAATTTTACATACACATTATATATATATATATATATATATATATATATATATATATATATATATATATATATATATATATATATATATATACATTCAGAAAGCTACAAACGTCCTTTAATATCCAATTCACTCTACCTCGGAAGTAATATATTTTCATATATATGTTACCGAAGGGGAATTTTTAGTTGATAATAAGTCCACCGTCCCGTGGGGTGAACCAGCGACGGACGAGGAATCAGGACTACAGTGACACACTAACCAGTCGGCCACAAGAGAGGTATAAGTGAATACCATCTCCCATCAACTCACCCGTCGAACTCAGGTGTTTTGCGTTTGGAGACGATATCCACCCACCTCTGCCATGTTGACCGTGTAGTGCGTTTGTCGCACGTAGCCATATTATGACTATAAATAGTCATATATATACATACATATACAATATTATTATAAGGTGTTATAATATATATAACCATTCTACAAATATTATATGTATCTCTGTGAAAATTTTGATGTTTTGCTTGCAGATTCGTCATTTGTTGTGAAGATATAATTTTAAAATGTCTTTTCTTACAGATAAATTGTGTATCATATGATCTTAAAATGTTTTCATATGTTTTTTCCATTTGTTTAATATATTGTGCAGTGTATTGGAATCGTATACTGAGTGTTAACATGTTGTGGAGAGGGAGAGATATTTTAAGATTCTTATCAGATTGCTTAGTGTTTCCTATATTTACTCAGTTATTTGGGGTCTGGGAAGCTGCAATTGGAAGGCGAAGAGCCATCTTGACTTATCGTGACGAGTTTGAAAGCTAGCGGCAAATTGCCTGTTACATATTTATTCTGTGTGCCTATTCTGAAATCATTATCTATGTCTGTGCTTATCCTTTTTCATAATCTGAGAAGAGAGAATGAGTGAGTGAAGTAGTTGAAGTTGACATGTTGACAGCTAGCCAGTTTGGGTCCAAAAGCACTTCCTTCTGTTTGTTCAAGTGTGTGAGTGTCCAAGGAAATGTCCATCATAGAGATAAGAGCTCTGGCATATTTTCCTCTGGGCCTTGGAGTCCTTGTATGTATACTGCACATGTACAGTATACCTGTATGTATAATGTATGTACACTTTATGTATCATGTATTCTGGGAGAGCTTAAAGATAAAAGTGCAGTGCTGATCCAGAGTCATGCAGTCAGAAAAAGGGGTCCCTGGGATAAGCATCTCTCTCTCTCTCTCTCTCTCTCTCTCTCTCACTATAGTCAAACTCAGCCTTTTTGGCCGCTAAGGCGGTGGCCGCGTTTAGCCGGGATTTTCCGCACAGTTGCCACAATTCTATCAATATGCCACGACAGTGATGACGAAATGTCTCTGATATTTTTATATTAACTAAATACGAGTATGGTAATTACTCTGTTTTCATAATAAAACTTCATATGTTTAAGAATGACTAAGTTTTGATGGGAAAATTAATATTATTAAAAATGTTTTCCTGAGATTTGACAACACGACTGTACTGGGTTAGTGTGTCATTGCCACCTCAACCCAACAAGGTCATTACGTGTCACTGACCCACCATGGAAACATCTCCCACTTCTCGCTGCCCCTGCCTGCACAGTCAGGTGAAGGAAATAATCTATAATGTTAATCGGTACTTTTTAGGTGAAAAGGCCAATGGCAGACCTTTGTTACCACCCACTCAAGCCCCTGCTTGGACAGCCAAAGCCACCAAGTAAGCGAAAGGACAGTTAGAAGGATTTGCTTCAAAGCAAATCAAGAATGGCAGTCAGAGGCTGAACACAAGAAACCTGTCTTCTATTCACCGACAAAAACTCAGCCTACAACAGTTATGAATTTTGACGACTTTGATAAGCGTGTCCTGAGAAGAACTGTATGGGAATTTTACGAAAGAAATGAAATCCCTGCACTCTACAAAGTCATGGAAGAGCTAAGAGAGAAAATATCTTACAATGGTAGCACTGAGTCACTTCAAAGAGTTCTGTTGCAGATTGGCTTCCGATTTTCGTCAAGTTGATGGCCGCAAGTTCCTTATGGAACAAAATGAGGTTGCTGTTGCTCACACGAGATTTTTGAGAGGGATGCAGCAAGTCAGACAGTCTTTCAAAAACTTCGTTTTCCTTGACGAAACATGGGTCAATCAGAATTACACTGTTTCAAAGTGCTGGACTGACATGGCCTCCAAACAAGCAACAGGAGTAAAGCCGCCTACTGGAAAAGGAAATCGCCTCTTCATTCTTCATGCACGAACGAAAAAAGTCTTTGTCAAGAATACTGAACTATTTTTTCAAGCAAAAAATGATTGTGATTATCACAATCAGATGAATGCTGCAGTTTTCAAGCAATGGTTTAAGACTCAGTTGTTACCTAACATCCCCCAAAAGTCTGTAATTGTGACGGACAATGCATCCTACCACTCGATAGTGCTTGAAAAAACTAACATCATCTTGGATAAAAGAAGCAATAAAGGACTGGTTGATAAAGAACGGTGCACATGCACGTGACAACATGCTGAAAGTGGAGCTCTATGACCTCGTCAAAAAAATGTGCAATGGAAAGAAAATTTACATGATTGACATGCTTGCTGACCTTAAGCATTTGGTCAAAGAAGCTTTATGCACTGTGACAGCGGTAAACTGGAAGCAGGTAATAAAACACGCGGAGAAGCTTCAGGAACAAGATGCAAAGCAAGATGTAGCAGTTGAGAGATTTATTGGGAGTCATTTGTCATCAACATCAGGAGAGCTCAGACGACGAGTCCTCTGATTAAACACCATAGAGAGGATTAGGCCTACTGGAAACTTCTATAAAAAAATGCACCTAGACTTTTACCTCAAGGTGATGTGGAAAAAGTCAAAATGAGAACAAAGATAAGTCTGAGAGAGAGAGAGAGAGAGAGAGAGAGAGAGAGAGAGAGAGAGAGAGAGAGATGGGGTGGAAGTACTTACCTGGGGAGATGTGGCAACGGTGCGGAAAATCCAGGCTAAACGAGGCCAATGCCTTAGCTGCCTAAAAGGCTGAGTTTGACTATAATACCATTCATATATATAAGGGCCAGGGGCGGCTCGTCAATAGGGACTGTGAGACTGCAGCCCCCCCAGTGGATTTCTAGGATTCACGAAAATAAAGTTAATTTATTGATGTTTGACTATCATTAACATGAAAACACCTATTCTCATATATTTATATGAAAAAATTACTGCAAAACAATGAGGAAGTACGTAAATTATTTACTATTTAATGATACGAAAGCGGGGAGAAGGGGGGGAAGCTTCCTGGGCAGTATGGAGAGTGGACTGCCTCCCATGCACTCTTGTCTCAGACGCTGGTGTGACGGTTGTTGTGAATGGGTGTGGAGAGCAGGGGAGAAGGGGAGGCTTCCCGGGTGGTGTGCAGAGTGTGGACTGCCTCCCACCAGTCTTGTCTCAGACATTGGTGTGATGGTATGTATGTTTTTGCGTCGCTCTTATTTTTGATAGTGTTTAGCAATTTGCCAGGGATGATTTTAAAATATTATTGATCAGTGATGGCTTGTGCTCAATTTTAATTATCATAGATGTTGTAAGATCACAGAAACATCGTATAAAATAGTATTTATTCTTCTTTTCACAGGTAGGCCTAGCATTATTTTGCAAAGTGGCACAAGAAGCAAAGACGGTTTCTTCATTGAAAGAACTCAATTTTTCACAATTAACAGCCCTCCCATCAATAACAGTCACGAGTCGCCACTGATAAGGGCGTTATGCTGATTGCTTTACTGTTTGTAAAAGTTTTGTTAAACTCACCCAAAAAGTGTATTCATTTTGTAAGAGGTGATCCAAGGTGTTTATGTTGTGCAAGCATTGTGTAAAGTGTATAATGGTGTATCACCTAAAGAAAGGTAATGTGATGGTTACTGGTTTTTGTTATGTTAAAAGTTATGGTGATGTTCTAGACAAAAGAGAATTATTATTTTGATAAGAGGTGAATATCTCTTATTGTGAGTTCTAAAGTGTCTTGCTGCTAATTATATCTCATTGTGTGTGTCATTGTGACTTGGCAGTGTTGTCCTTGAGAAAGTCTTAGAAAGACGTGAGTTTAACCTTTTTTAAAAGTGAAGGTAACCTTTTGAAAGATTGATATAATCTTTAAACATATTTTTGTCTTAGAAATGGCTATTGGTATATTTCCATTTTTGCATATTTCATTCTTATATGTCTGTGCTATCAAAGTTTTGTGCTGGTGATTACTTAGCATTTTGTTAGTGCATACTTATTATTGAGATTTCAGAAAATTATGTGGATTCCAGTCAGTAATATTTTGGTGAACATTTGTGTGCAGTTCAATTAACTCTTTAACGCCGAAGCCCTATTTACAAAAACGTCTCCCGTATGCCGGCGGCGTTCGGTGAGTTAGCGCCGAAGCGGAAAAAAAGTTTTTTTCAAAAAATCACAGCACGCTTAGTTTTTAAGATTAAGAATTCGTTTTTGGCTTATTTTTTTTGTCATTGCCTGAAGTTTAGTATGCAACCATCAGAAATGAAAAAAAATATCATTATCATATATAAATATTGGAATATATGACAGCAAAAAAAAAATCGTATATAATTGTATACAAATCACGCTGTAAGCAAAACGGTTAAAGCTAATGAGTTAATTTTTTTTAGTTGTATTATACACTAAATTGCGATGATTTTGGTATATAACAAATTTTAAAACGATCGAAGCAACACAGAGAAAATATTATCACAAAATGACGCATGAATGCGTAACGCCCGGACGTAAGAAAATGTTTTTTTCAAAAATTCACCATAAATCGAAATATTGTGCTAGAGACTTCCCGTTTGTTGATAAATGAAGCTAATTGATTGAATATTACTAGACTGTAACTTTTTTAGCTTACAATTTCATTTTTCGACCATTTCGGTCGAGTTAAAGTTGACCGAAAGTCGAATTTTTCTATTTATTGTGATTTATATGAAAATATTTCAAAATTCATAAAAGCGACAACCATGAGTTATTTTTTGTTGTATTGGAAATAGAATTGTGCACATTTTCATATATAAAACTTTATGTAATGACTAATATAAAACGGTGCAAATATTACGACAACGAGACGAAAGAATTTCCGAGATGTTCGGCCGAGTTACCCCGCAGACGTAAGGAAAATGTTTTTTTAAAAAAATCACCATAAATCGAAATATTGTGCGAGAGACTTCCAATTTATTGACAAATGAAGGTAAACGATTGAATATTACTAGAATGTAAGATTTTTAGCTTACAATTGCGTTTTTTTACCATTTCGTTCGAGGTAAAGTTGACCGAAGGTTGAAATTTTGGCAGTTATCGTGATTTATGTGAAAATATTTCAAAACTGATAAAGGCTACAACCATGAGCTATTTTCTGTTGTATTCTACATGAAATTGCGCACATTTTCATATATAAAAGTTTATGTAACGACTGATGTAAAACGATGCAAACATTACGACAACATGACGAAAGAATTTCTGAGATGTTCGGCCGAGTTACCGCGCGCAGACGTAAGGAAAAAATGTTTTTTTTCAGAAATTCACCATAAATCGAAATATTGTGCTAGAGACTTCCAGTTTGTTGCAAAGTGAAGGTACATGATTGAATATTACTAGAATGTAAGAGTTTTAGCTTATAATTGCGTTTTTTGACCATTTCGGTCGAGTTAAAGTTGACCGAAGCTTGAAATTTTGGCAGTTATCGTGATTTATATGAAAATATTTCAAAACTGATAAAAGCTACAACCATGAGTTATTTTCTGTTGTATTCTAAATGAAATTGCGCACATTTCCATATATAAAACTTTATGTAACGATTAATATAAAACAGTGCAAACATTACGACAACATGACGAAAGAATTTCTGGCGCGGACGTAAGGAAAAAGTTTTTTTCAAAAATTCACCATAAATCAAAATACTGTGCTAGAGACTTCTAATTGGTTGCAAAATGAAGGTAAATGATTGAATATTACTAGAATGTAAGAATCTTTAGCTTAAAATTGCGTTTTTTTACCATTTTGGTCGAGTCAAAGTAGACTGAAGGTTGAAATTTTGGCAGTTATCGTGGTTTATATGAAAATATTTCCAAACTGATAAAAGCTACAACCATGCGTTGTATTTTGCTGTATTGTACATGAAATTGCGCACATTTTTATATATAAAACCTTATGTAACGGCTAATATAGAACAGTGGAAAAATTACGACAACATGACGAAAGAATTTATAAAATTTTCGGCTGAGTTACCGCCCGTGCGTAAGAAAAAAGTTTTTTTTCAAAAATTCACCATAAATCGAAATATTGTGCTAGAGACTTCCAATTTGTTGCAAAATGAAGGTGCATTCTTGAATATTACTAGAATGTAAGAGTTTTAGCTTACAATTGCGTTTTTCGACCATTTCGGTCGAGTCAAAGTTGACCGAAGGTTGAAATTTTTTGTAGTCGACGTACGGTACGTCCACTCGGCACCCAACAGACAATTTTAGTCGACGTATGATACGTCCAATAGGCGTTTAAGGGTTAATCAGGTATATGTTTAAAACTTGAGTGGTAGATAATGGTTTGAATCTTACTTAACTAAATTGCTTTCTTAATAAATTAAAGTTTTGTGAATTAAACTTAATTAAGAAATACTTAAATCTTACACTGTTATCAATTAATAGGAAATCTTTTTGAGATTGTGAACTCTGCATATAACTTTTGAACTTAGAAATAAATTTGTTTGTTTAAAGTTTTAAAAGTACAGCGTTTCAGTTTGACCTCCAGTAATTAGAGAAATTAATGAATATGTACAAGGTAAGTGATATATCTGTTTGTTCACCTGAGACTTATCTAGGTAAAATAGGACCAGAGAAACAGTTATAGTGTTTGTTGAAGTGATACCCATTTTCCACTAGTCTGGATATAACTTATTAATTGTTATCTCACCCATAACTTGATAAAGGTACATTGATTTTCTCAAGTGATAAGTGAGTTTTATGGGATCACTGTGCCTTTAGAGTATTCAGTCTTAATATCTTTGTTATGAGGTTTCAAGTATCTGGTCGATGTGAAGTAACTTTCTGGTATTATTATTTGTGTAATAATCAGGTGCTTAATCACTTCGTGACAATATATATACAGTATATAATATATATATATATATATATATATATATATATATATATATATATATATATATATATATATATATATACATACTATATATATATATGTGTATGTATATATGTATGTATATATATATATATATATATATATATATATATATATATATATATATATATATATATATATATATATATATATATAATATATATTATATATATATATATATATATATATATATCATTGTAGTTTCATTTTACCTTGCACTTTTTAGATTACTCAAAGGTTTCCAATAGCACACAGCACAAATAATCAATACAATGCAAAATACTTTAGTCAGAATCTAGAGATTAAGAGAATAGGGTGAGAATGATAATTACCTGGTGTCATGGGATGGAGTGCCAGGTGAGGGACCTCGTGACATAAAGCTTTACACGCTATTGCTCTGAGTGTCCTGAAATATCAATAGCCATATAACTATATGTATACAATGTGTCTTTTTCTATAACTTCGGAGATCCACTTATGGAGGCAGTATTCCACAATGCCTGTTATTAACTATGAGCACATTTTCTATACATGTCCGTCATCAACTGAAATGTGATACCAATCACATTAATAAATTTTTCTGCAGGTCATTACACCGATTGATTTTGGTTATCATTGGTATATGAAGCGTGGTGTGTTATATTTCTATAATTATAAGCGCATACATATGTGATGGGATATCTTTCTGATGTGTATCTTTTTCTGTACGAAAAATGTCACCGTTCATTTTCCACCATCAAGAAGGTGTATAGCTGACGAATCCGGCGTTGCCCAGGAAAACTCTGAAGTACTCAGAAAATTTTTTTGTGTATCCTTTAAATTGTTTTATCGTGTAAAGTATATATATATATATATATATATATATATATATATATATATATATATATATATATATATATATATATACTTTACACGATAAAACAATTTAAAGGGGATACATGAAAATTTTTTCGAGTACGTCAGAGTTTTCCTGGGCAATGCCAGATTTGTCAGCTATACGCCTTCTTGATAGTGTAAAATGAACAGTGACATTTTTGTACAGAAAGATACACATCAGAAAGATATCCCATCACATACGTATGCTCATATAATTATAGAAATATAACACACCACTTTCATATACCAATGTATATATATATATATATATATATATATATATATATATATATATATATATATATATATATATATATATATATATATATATATATATATGTATATGTATATATATATATATATATATATATATATATATATATATATATATATATATATATATATATATATATATATATATATATATATATATATATATATATATATATATATATATATATATATATATATATATTTCTTATTTATCAAAACCTAACACTGTAAAATATTCAGTTGTAAACAGCATCAACGCTTAATTCACCTGTATATATATATATATATATATATATATATATATATATATATATATATATATATATATATATATATATATATATATATATATATATATGAAATTTTTTATCACACCGTGATTTATATATACAATCATGAAGCTACAAATGTCGTTTAATATCAAATTCACGCTACCTAGTATCTCCGATGGAGAATTATCACCGAAGGAATTTTTATATAAGTGATAAATGAACAGGTACCACTGGGACGCGAACCCTTGACATGGACCCATTCAACGACTCCTCCAGTGGACGCTACCACCGCGCCATCAGTGGTACCTGTTCATTTATCACTTATATAAAAATTCCCCTTCGGTGATAATTCTCCATCGGAGATACTCGAGGTAGCGTGAATTTGATATTAAAACGACATTTGTAGCTTCATGATTATATATATATATATATATATATATATATTTGTCAAAACCTAATACTGTAAAATATTCAGTAGCAAACAGCATCAACGCTTAATTCACCTGATCCACCGAAAGTCCATTAAAATCGACGAAAGGTAACCATCACTGTGTGAAGTTGCAGAAAAAAAAAACTCATTCAGAGCTTCGAGTATCTCTTAGCTTTCTCTCACTCTCTCTCTCTCTCTCTCTCTCTCTCTCTCTCTCTCTCTCTCTCTCTCTCTCTCTCTCTCTCTCTCCGTTGTTTCTCTGTCTTCCTTACGTCTGAATTGAAAGAGATATCTCTCTCACTCTTAAGTTTTGGAGATGATGTCTTCATAAGCCCCTCATCACTATTTAATTAATGATAGTTAGATTGATAACAAACACCGTTAAGGCCTAACACCCTCTCTCTTTCTCTCTCTCTCTCTCTCTCTCTCTCTCCTAACACACCCATTCACTATCATAGTATTCAACTTCCATAGTGACACATGGCAACTACAACAACCATCAATTCGTACCCCTTGCTGATGTAATCATATAGAGTAGAATGATTGTGTATAGTTATATATAAGAATGATAATACATTCAGTTCTGTCTTTTATCACTGAGTATTTATTCAAAACAATAAATAACCGATTGCCTTACATTCCTTCACGAAGGGAATGATTTTGTTTGATACATTATTAGTCATCACCAGAGGTACGAATTGGCCATGGTTATAGATGCCGTGCGGACATGCACAGCGGTAAATCTTTTTCTACCGATCTATGCATGCGCGAATGGGGATGAATTTCTTAAGTTTTGTCTTTGCGCTCTCTCTCTCTCTCTCTCTCTCTCTCTCTCTCTCTCTCTCTCTCTCTCTCTCTCCCTTTTCAGTCTGATCAGAATCTAACATCATGATTACATAGCAAAAATGAAAAAAAACCGCAACTGACGAAAGACATGTCAGCAGGTGTCACAATTCTCGACGCCCTTTCCACCAAACAACTCAAACTGGCAACGTTTTTATGAAGAAAAATCGTGAATAATTTACACTTTCAAAGCATTATGTTATGCCAAATCTATGATAAAATATTGTTTATTAAATTTAAGACTGTAACAATATATTTACAGAATAATAGGATTTATATTTAAAAATAATAACGGTTAGGTTTACACTGGTAGTGATATCTGGCAATGATTCCTTTCACTTAGCAGGGAATTTGGACTTATTGTTGTAGGTCATACGTCTGACAACGCATGGAAGAAAAGGTGGAGCGTCAGGTGAAAAATGGAAGTTAACCAATAAAGCACTGAAGGAATAGGTGATGTAAAAGCAAAAGTTTCATTTGTTTTGTCTGTGTTTGTATGTCTGTCACTCGGGTAGGGGTTTGATTTTAAGTTATAAACCTTTCTCGGGTGACATAGAGGCCCTGTGCAAAATTTTGTTCGGGTCTGTCAAGTGGTTCGTATCTCTGTAGTATACAAACAAATAAACAACAAATATATATATATATATATATATATATATATATATATATATATATATATATATATATATATATATATATATATATATATATATAATGTTTTTTTATATTTTTGTCTAGGACCTGACTACAGTCTCATGGAAAACTGATTGATTAACGTCAATGCAAATTAAACCTTGTCAGCAAACAAGACCTTTAACCTCACCCTGGAGAATTTCATGTTGATTGGACACCTGCAATACGACCAGCAAGAGGCTGGATGTTGATTGAATAACCTTACCGTGAGACGGTACAAGCAGCTTATATTCATTTGTGTTCTTACAAAAGGAAAGGATCACAGGGCAGGTTCTTTCGAAAGATAACAATTCTATGCTTATGATTTTGATGGTTGCAGTCTTTCATTTTTATCCGACAGGTCGAAATAGAATTAATTAACGTGTGCATGATACGCATTTGGGAGGTGGTACTCTTTTCCCAATAATAATAATAATAATAATAATAATAATAATAATAATAATAATAATAATAATAATAATAATAATAATAATAATAAGGTAGTCAAAATAACGGAAATAATTAGAATTATAGAAAAACACATGGTAAAAATCTATACTACAAGATTTCAAACACATATTCGTTCAAGCTGATTATTTTTCCTTTTTACTTATTCTCAGTATTCCGAGACGAGGGCAAATGTAAAATAGATATTTCTGCACAACAGCTCTCCTGAGTGGGTGTTTTGTCTTCTTTCTGCAGCATATTTCCCTCTACTTTGGATGTATGGAATTTCTGCCCTCTAAACGGATAAACTTTAGGCCAGTCCTAAAATCAGTATCTGAACGTATTTTGAAGGGAAAGTGTCTTTGCCCAAAGTGGAAACCAAAGAAGACACAATCTCTGTGGACTGGTTGACTTAAATTTCTCGTTCGAAAGTTATTTATTTATTAATTTTTAGTTTCCTTTTTTATTTTATTACGGCGTCAATAACCTAGGTGTTGTGACGCCAGTTTTAGTAGCTATAATCAGTCAATCAATTGGAAATACTATAAAGAACTTCTATTGAAAGTACCACGACTGAGGTCTGGCCCCTCTAACCGGAGGTTCTACTTGCATAGCAAAGAGGATAATTAATCTAGTTCAGTCTGAAAACTAGTATCTGTATAGTCTTTATATCAATGAAGCAAAAAATTTTCAAGAAAATCTCGTAAATCTAAGCCTCGGTGGCATTTGGCATTTTAGCAGTTGTGAACCTTCAGGACGAAAACGTCATTTCGAAATCGAAGCATAAATAAAGAGAAGAATAACTAGAGTGATGCTGTCAAAAGGAAGATCGAACTGATGACAGGTCCTTCCTCATGCCGATGGAAGGCTGCGTTTTCCTGGCTATTCGTATCCTAAAAAAATACACTTAATGACTGGCTGTAACAGCTGTAGCTATTTGCGATGATTACGAAAGGCCACCACATGGAGGCTTTGTGGTGAGTAGCCATTGTCTATCAGGCCTCTCATGGAACCATTTGTCATACAGTGATGTTGTTATTTATAGATTCGTTTATTTCCTCAAAGGATCCTTAATATATTAATAACAGCTTTGTTTTCGACATTGACGATACAACGGCAGGAGTTGGAAAAGCGGCTGGTATGAACAGAGACCTTCCCTTGGAAGAAGCCACCGATTGTAAAACTTATATGAAACTATTCATTTCACCAAAAATGAAAAATTTTCTGCACAGAAATTAACTAAATTTTTATGACTACAGTTCGTTAAAATGTTAACTGGTAGGTGGTGTCTGAGTGTTGTCTTTCTACAACTCAACAACTGGGGAGGAAATTCTATAGGTATCAACGTAGGGGTAAGATGATGATTTGGGAAAATACGAAAAAGTTCTTGACAACTCAGGCCAAAGGGATTATTTAGTTAATCCGGACTCCGGATATTTCCGAACAGCCAGACCCTTTGGCATATTGGGAAATGCTGAGACACCTGACTACAGCTGTGTCCTTGGGAAAACCATGTCAAATATTAGGTTACTAGAATTGCCCTCAGGACGCTATTTGACAGGTCGATTATCACTCTCTCCCAGAAACCCTGTACGTTCAAAGTAGTCTGTCTTTATGTAAGAAATGCCCTTCCGCAGGCTTAGTTCTGGGACAAACAACGATAGGCTTGGGTCATTCAGCAAGTATGTCATATTAATACCCAGCAAATCTTCCTTCCTCTGGAATGATTGCGCCCCTGTATTACATGCAAATCTTCAGGGTTTAACTGACTTGACTTTCAGTGTCTTTCTCTTTCAGTTCATTGCAGAACGCCTAACAGTGATAAATGGCTTCGATGATTTCAGTTTTTATCGTACTTATAATGTCCTCAAGGAAAAATTAAGAAATAATATTTTTGCTTCAAATAAAAATTCTTCTTCCAAGTACACAATTTAAACCATTAAAGTTTTTCTTTGTACTTGAATTTCGTTGTCCTTACCTGGTTAAGGGAAAAGTCTCACACCACTGCTTTGAAGGGGTTTTTTGACCCCGGTTTTTCAGTTTATCAGGAAAAATTTGAGTTTCCCAAGATTCTCATGTATCACTTAGCTTAGTCCCTCAGGTAATATATGCAAGAAAATATTTTTACACTTTCTTCCCTCTCTTCCTTGTAACGCATTGCAGTATGTGACAGGAATAAATGTCTTCGACGTTAAAGTGTTTTATCCATGTTAAAAGTCCAAGAAACAAAGTGATTAAGAAACACCTAAGTTAAAAATCTCTCAATTAAAAACCAAAGTATTCATAGAATTTTATGTTGTACTTATACCTTCACTGGTTTGTCAACTTAAGGGGACTGTCTAATAGTACAGGTTCAGATGTATTGTTACCAGGCAGAAACTATTCTAGGATTTATCTCACCTTTGAAGAGCCTTTCTTCTGCTCAAAAAAACGATTGATATAAGCACTGGCCCAAGGACTTGAAACTACCTACTTTATCCCTGAACCCCTGTTTCGAAATAGCACTTCCGGTGAAAGGGCCCTTGTTATACTAAGGCTGGTTTGATCTGAAATCAACCACTGCCATTAACCTTTCATATTTTGACACTCATAAATGCAAGTTCCTTTAAACCCTTCTGCTTCTCAGTTTGATATCACTCCCAAAACTCTGCTCTTTGGCTCAAAACAACTAGGCCAAAGTAACATCGTAGGTCCTGTTACTTGAAGACCGATTATCTTGGTTTTCCTTTTTTAAATAGAGGGATTCAACTTTCGAGTCGTTCATATTTTAATTACTTTTTTAGTGCCTCTTTCTGTCCACTGCTTATTTTAATGTCCTCTGCTTATCTTAATTTACTGCAAATCTTTCAAATATTAAAGACTGCCAAATTAAACCAAATTCTTAGATATTTTAATAAGTAAACTGTTTTATCATAAGTCATCTATTACAAGAAGGATTTATTATTGTAAGAAAAACTTATAATAAGTAAAACTTATTATCAGCTAATTTGTGCATCTTTAATGATTTTTTCAGGCTCAAAATTCTTTCAAATGTAATCTCTCTCAGCCTCCTGGTAGATTCAAAGTATTTTTTTTAGAGATTTCAATTAGGAATTACTATAAAGAGAGTATGTTAAAATCAGTGTAGTATATTATTGATGGTTTATGTTCCGTCTTTACACAGCTGTCACTGTAAAGCTTCAATGATGAAAATGTCAGCTAACAAACAAATAGGACAACAATGCAGTTTCTTCCGTCTGCTCGCTGTTCGCTGAAGACTGCTCAATATCTGCTCGCTGAACGATGGGCAGTTATAGGTAATTTCCATTAAGCCGAGCTTCTTCATCAACAGTTACACGATTACTTCTTCCAAAAGCTGAACCCCTGTCTTGCCCGGCCAGATAATAAGTTCTCAACTGAAGGTGCGGTGATCAACGACTCCACTTTTTGGTGCATTTAATGAAGTATGCCTTGGCAACAGCAGCCTCTAATGTGAAAAACAGAGCTCCCGCCACCACTTCCATGTCTTTTACAAGAACTGTTGGGATGAACTGGAAAGGTAATCTATCAGCTCCTCCCATCCTTGCTGAATAAAGTGAAAACATTGCATGTTTTATTATTGTTTCTTCTCCAGCAAGTTTGCGAATTCGACAATGTTCATGTACCGTAGCGCCAATTATTGTCAAAAGCCCCTGGCGTAATCACACCGTGTTAAGAGCAGATGTGGTGCACCATGTTAAGAGCGTGTTAAGCGAAAACTTTCACGAAAAAACTTCCTCATTCAAAGGAATATTACTTTAACCATTTTTTATTTGGGGAGTGAAGCCTTTTCTAGCAGGGTTGAGGGTGCCATTCAGGTGCATCTTTCTGTTGAGAATTTACAAGTATTACCGGTCGGTAACCATTATTTTAGGTGAAAAGGGTGCTCCTTGGTTCCAGGACTACAAAGAGGATCACAAGGCTACACCCATTTTGTGCATTAGCAATGTCAAATTCACAATCCTCAGTTTGTAGGCTACTCAGGTTCCGCAGCCAGAGTGCCCTTCAAGTGACACAGTCGACTCGTCATCAGGAAGGCTGCTGCAACTGGGGCGATAATACGTCGATGAGAATTTGTCACTCAAATTAAGTCATATTGCCGCAGCCACTTGACAAGGACGGCCAAACCGTAACCGAGAAACTGCCAAGTCTAACGTCAGTCAGGTGTGAAACAGCACGGCTGGCTTTGATTGTGGGCCTAAAAATAGAGCACTTTCCTATAAATATAGGTTCATGCAAAATAACGCACAGCCACCAACCATAAAATTGTTCTTGGCATTCGTGGTACACTGAAAGACCTGTTTGTTTTATTGGCATAGAAATTGTTATATGTACATAGATTTCGATCTAGAAATACTGAATTCAATTATGACAAACATTGCGTTATGATGAAAGAATTGGAAATCCAAAGTTAATGTGTAAGTTAAATATCTTTGGAAATACAGAACTCAATTCAATGTCAGAATAATATTACGTTAAACTTTTAATTTCTTAAAATTATTCAAGGAACTATACAATCCAGTAAAATAATTTTTCATCAAATCTCAAATACATTCTTAAAGTTAACGTTCCTTTAAAGGTAAACGTTCTTTTAAACGTAAGAATATTAAAGGCAAAACTATAACTACTGTCTGACTGTACAGTTTAGTTACCAACTCGGAAATCTTGATACTGGTTTAAAATTTGTATCAAATCTGGACAGTTGTTGCTTAAACAAGGGTTGTCTAAAATAGTAATAAATAAAAGTGAAGGATGAAACTCATAAATTGGAAGTTAAAATGATAATATTTTATACAGTGACAATGTTTAAAACACTAATAAAATTGTTTAAATTACGGTATGTTAACTAATAAAAATGACCAGACTAATGCACTTACCACCTGAAGGAAAAGTTAAAATCAATTCGTTTGTAGTTTGAAACCTCCCATGGTTTTGCCTGTAGGTCTTAAGACCTGCGGAGAGGGCATGGGAGGCGCCTCCACTCGTGTCCGTGTAGGGGTTGTAGGGTAAGTAAAAAGTTATTAGGCTGGTTGGCCTAGGTTTGTTTATCCAAACCTGGAGCACTTAATATGCCAGTTGTTCAGAAGAGCAGTTGTGTGAAAAATTATCCTGGTTTCTGGATGTTTACTCAGCTGTTTAATTTCCCTTATGTTCCACATTGCGAGCTTTAATCCACGGGCGCCTGAAAGTAATTAGTTATGGTGTTAAAGATAATGATGCATGACAGTTTTCTTTCATAAGAGAATGGAAATGAAGTAATCAACTACATTTTTTACTAAAATATATGGTATATGTAAACGCTAATACAAATTCTGGAGTTAATCAAACATTCGCTTAATTAATACAACAACAGATTGAATCAGTTTTTCTTAAATGTAAAAACATTTAAGGCAAAAACCTAAAATTACACATGTGAACCACTTGCATTGGGGTAAAGTTTTGTACTTTCTAGATCTTAGAGAATATACTTATAGGGTGTTGCTAGATAAATGGTTCTCCAGACTACATATGATGAACCTATCCTAATCACTTAATGCTGTAAAACAAGGATATTATAGAAGGGCCATTCATTGTTATCGAAACAAGTATTCGTTGTTATCCACTACTGACAAGTTAGGTTACAGCACCATGGTAGGTTATACAAGGTTAGATCAGGCGGTGTATAAAGAATACAGTAGACACTAAAAAATGAATCAAAAACTTGCAAAGTCTAATGTTATAGATAAACAATTATAGATAAACAATATATCACCTATGTTGCCACAAGTTTCGCGACTGCTTCAAACAACAATTTACACAAGTTAGAAATGAGTTTCAAGTGCTCTTAAATCTAAAGATGGTAATTCTAAGCTGGCTGTCCATGGTGAGCTAGCCTATGGCAATTGACGTTTTCCTATGTTATTTTACCTGCTGAACAAGAATTTAAAATATTATTTTGGCGGTTGGCTGCAACTAAAATGCAATTGACCCTTGAAAACTGCATGTCTGTACCAGTGGGTCACATACAGCTCAAGGGTAAATTACAGTTTAGCAGCAGCCGACTGGCAAAATGTTACCCTAAATTCATGTAAAGCAAGCAAAACAACACAGAAAAACGTCAGTTGCCATAGCCAGCTAGACACTATTCGTTACTTGTGACTGGGGCAAAGAAACTTAACAGGTAAACAAAGCCGCCATCTTGGGTTACATAACCACAAGGGAACCATATGTTCACCAGGCGGAAGATGGGGTTACGGTACTGCACAGAGGGTACGAGTTGGTAAAGTGACGTGGGACTTACATAGAGACATGGCGGTAAATAACAGTTACCCAAAAAATAATAACACTTCTACATAAAAAGCACTATAACTCAGTAATACCAAAAGACAGTTGACCTAACTAACTAATAATAAAGAAGGACAGTTTAGGAACCTTACCTTAAAGGGGTGACGTAGCCTACGTCCTTCAGGCAGTCATCAGATACAACAGTGGTCCCTTAATAACGGCAAGCAAAGTCACGCTACTCCGCTACTCCTGTTGTCAACTGATACCAAGAAAAACTCTCTGGTCTGCCTGCAGACACTGCCAAAAACCCACTGGCCTCCAACAACCTTGCCTACATTATACTTTCGCTTGCCAAACTTCACTTCGTCAATCTCGGCAGTTGTACCGGGAATCCTTATAGCTCAAGTAGCAGTTCACACAGGTACGTAGCAAATTCTTCTTAGTAACCGGCTCGGAGGAGCGAGAGGTTCCCGGGTTGCAGTCAGCCATCGTGCTACATTGATGAGTGAGTGAACTGTGGGAGGCCGGTCTGCCGGTGGACAGCGCAGAACAGAGTAGGAAGGATAGGGTGGCGGGGAGGTGTAAAAGTGTATTTCTGCTTCCAGTGTTGGGAGTGGCGGAACGGTGCTATGTGCCTTATCCACTTTTTAAAATAATTTTGCAAGCTCGTATGTTCTGGCAAGAGGTAATGTTTCGCTGTGTGCGCCAGCCACAGGGCTTACAAAAAATGTAAAAAGAAAGGTTTTTGTTAACGTCACTGAAAGAAAGTGGTAGCAAAACATCCTGTAAGACCCTTCTCCTCCTACCCCATATACATGCTTCAGTTGTCTGCCGACAAATGTAAAGTAATTTTGTAAGTTATTTAAAGTAAAATCATGTTGTGGGGAGACATCAATATATCTGTGAACAGAAAAGTATTAGAAGAAGGTCACAGGCACAAGCTACAACGAATAGGAAACGGTCATAAAACAGTTGAGAAAAAGGAATAATGTAACTGACTGCATGTATCCCCAAAATTCTACTCTCTCAGTTGGAAGCATTGGGTGAACCAAAAGCTCCCCCTGTAAGCCCATGCACGCAGTACTAGTAATGCATGAAAAGTGCCTTTGGAATGGCTCCCACTGTCCATTTATTTTCCCTTTTTTTACGCTTGTTTTCTGTGTTCGAAATGACATAGGTGACAGGAAATACAACAATAAGGTGCCCAAGCCTTTTCCCAAGTTATTTACCCCACCCAAAAACCGAATTCCCAATGAGTCCCCCTTACTGTTAGCTATTCTCGAAAGTGTTTTACCCCACCCAAAACCCTGATTCCCAACAGGTCCCCTTTACTGTCAGCTACAGTTCTAAGGTAAATTACAGACTAATTACATTTGGCCGCCAAAATATTACTTTAAATTCTTGTTCAGCAGGTAAAGTTCTATAGAAAAACGTTAACTGCCATAGTCTAGCTCACCAAGGACAGCCGGCTTAGATCTACCCTAAAGATGTACTCAGGCCTTAAAACCAAAATACAATTGAAATGTAGCAAGCTAAAATCAGTTTAAAACCAAACAAGGTTTTTTTGAAGCCAAGATCTAAGATCAAATAACAGTAAAGAAACCAAATTAACCCAGAAACCAAATTAATATCTTAAAACCGAAGAGTGTCATGAAGTTATCAGCTGGTAGATTTACTTTTCCTTCACCAGAAGGCAAAGGAAACGAAACACCACCCACAATAGAACACTCTAACATCCCACACACCAACATAAATTTCAGCAAACAGTAGTTTATTTCTCCTGCATAATCTGGGAACAATCCTTTAAATCCTTGGTTCCAGAAAAAAAAACACAAGACCATAAAGCACCTCCCAGGGAAACGAAGCAACACCTAAAGGATGGCGAACTGCTTACTCTGAAACAAGTTCTCTTGATGTAGTGATGTCACCTTCAAGGAGCATCAAGTCAGCATTTTCAGATGAGAGATAAAATACTCGATGAAGGACTTAGGCGTCCTTGGCTTTCGTTGTCCACAAAGGTCAAGTCCTCTAAGTTCTTAATGAGAACTCCAGTCTTCCTTTGTGTATTACCAGTGGGTTATGGATGAAAATGCAGTTCTACTTTCTGTGCTGGAGCTGATAATATGATAGATTTAGGCATGTCTAGCAGAGGTGATGAAGATAGACCTTTTTGTAATATATATATATATATATATATATATATATATATATATATATATATATATATATATATATATATATATATATATATATATGTAACACCTTCCACATTTTATTGTATAATTAAATTTCATTTTATTGTATAATTAAATTTCGTGTTTATATTTTGTCTGATTGTTTCCCCTCCGTATACCATTTTTCTATTGTCTTTCCAAAGTAGTGGTTGTTCCTGTCTTTAAACTCCTTGCTTTTACTCTATCTCCACCCAACCTATATTTCTTCGACTACTGTTTCACTTCTATCGTCAGTCTCCACTCAGTTCACCAGAACCTGGTATCTGGCAGGGAAGCAGTTTACCTTCTTTGACATGTCAATAGGCTAAGTATAAGTTTTGTAATGTAAGGGTTAAATAACAAACTATTTTTTTCTAAGGTTTCCAGTTCATGATAATTTACTTTTCTGATATGTAGTTGTCAAATTGTACTTGTTTTCTAGTTTGCTGTAAATAATTTTTAAATAATAACATTTAACTTTTGTACTGTTGTATTATCATTCACATTCACTTACCTTTTGATATTTCTTTATTGTTATAGTCTACTGAACCTAAGGGTATAAAATTAACTTCTTTACATTGAGTAATACAATGTCTATTATATCTGTAACAATATAATGGGGGCCTATCCAGGATGATAATATCTTTATATGATATACTATTTGACAACCTCGTTAAGTGTCAGTTGAAAGTGGCCTTACATTTAATCAGTAATTTGTTACTCAACCTTATTTGATGAAAACATTCTGAATTCTAGTTTGTTGGGTGACTGTTTTTGTGTTTGCTAGACCGACTAATTTATTTACATTATTGTGTGTAAATTCTTGGTGACAGAAAATGGCCGTTGTGTTTTGTAAATGTCTGCCGGTGACTGTGCAATGGTTTTTACCCTCCCTTTTTCTTTCCCAACCGAGACGCCATGCGTTGGTTAACTAGTTAATCTGCCGTTCCATTGTTTACAAGTTCCTTATATATGTTATTACTTTGTTACTTTCGCATGCGTATAGTCTTTCCCTGGGTCCATAGATACCAGTACCATGCGTTGGTCATTTTGTCCGTGGGGTATAGAATGAATCTTTTGCAACGCCTGACATATGTATGTCAGGCGTTCCGTTCTAATCGAAGTGTAAGTTACAGTTGTTAGCTGAACGATTGTGCTTCCTTCTGACTTCATTTCAGGTAGAACCGGGAGTGAAATACTTCTAGTGCATTTTAGTGCGTCCTTATTCAAGTTTCAAATATTTAAGATGTTTGTGTATAAGTCTTTTGTTTTGAATCTATGTTGAGTTTATACTTTCGTGGTTATTACTTAGCTAATAATTATGGTCTTAATTTAACCAGTGTAAAACTTTAATTCAGTTGTTTCCATCATTTTTGAAGTTTCCTTTTTTTTTCTTCAATGGCGAAATTTGATACACAAAAATTTGTGGCCGATCCTTCTTCTGAATTGCACACTATAACCTATGCTAAGAAAGCAGACTTAATTGAAATAGTTAGGCATTTACACATTGATGTATGCTCTAGCATGCGTAAGTCTGAGATTGGGAAGGTTATAATAGAGCATTATATGCATATTGGGTCCCTGGGTATTGAGGCTAGACAATATCTTGTTCCAGAAACTTCTTTCCTTACAGCTGAACAAAAGCTAGAGTTTGAACGTCTTGCAGTAGAGCGTGAAAAAGCGCAGTTATCTTTAAAAGAAGAAGAATTAGCTGTACGAGCTGTAAAAGAGAAAATGGAGTTATCTTTAAAATAAGAAAGATAAAAAATGGAGTTATCTCTAAAAGAAGAAAGAGAGAAATGGGAGTTATCTCTACGAGAAAAGAGAAAAGTTTGAAATGGTTAAAGCTCGGTTAGAATTAGAAGCTAGTTTAGCTGTTAAGGTAAAACAAGAAGAATTATCTTTGCAAGCTTCTAGAGAGGAAATGAAGAAAACTAGGTTAGAATTACAAGCTAGTTTAGCTCTTAAGGTAGAACAAGAGAAGGCTGATATTAATCTCAAATCTAGGCAATCAGAAAAAAAAATCATTACCCTTTGACGTGACAAAAAATATAAAATTAGTTCCCCTCTTCAGAGTACGATCCAGAAGATTATTTTAGGATATTTGAAGAAACTGCTAAGCATCTTAATTGGCCTGTTGAACAGTGGGTATGGATCATTAAACCTAAATTGTCAGGTAAAGCTGCTAAGGTTGTTAGGCATCTAGACGATACTAATGACTATGAACAAGTTAAAAAGGCAATTTTAGACGCATTTTCCATAACAGAGGAAGGCTATCGACAAGCATTTCGTAACCTATGTAAACCCAACACTTAAACTTTTCTAGAATTTGCTTCTGACAAGCTTAGAGCTTTTAAGAAATGGCTTAAGTGTGCCGAAGTAACTACTTTTGATGACCTAATGAATTTAATTGCTCTCGAAGAATTTAAAAGGAAACTACCCCCTAATGTAATGCTTTATATCGAAGATAGGCAAGAAAAGAGCTTATTGAAGGCTGCTTCCTTGGCTGATACTTATTCATTAGTCCATAGGTTTGTTCCCAATAAAGGAGCTGGGACTTTTGTGAAACCAGTTTCAGTAAAACCCCACCAGATTTCGGATGATAATCCCAAAGTTCCTGACCAGGTTAAATGTAGTTATTGTAAGAGAGAGGGACATACAATTAGTAATTGTAAAGAACCTAAATGTAAAGGATCTGATAAATTCCGCAAGCCTTTTATGCAACCTAAAGTAAGTTTTCCAACCATCCAGAGTAAACCTGTTTCGCATAGATGTGCAAATGTATCTATCTGATGTGTTTGATGACTTTAAGTCTGAAGGGTTAATAGCCTTGGGGGAGGCAGGACAAATGAATAAGGTCACTATATTAAGAAACACTGGGGCTGCTTCAACTTTGTTATATAATAAGGCTTTACCTAATGTTAAGAAGAATCTAACTGGCGAGAAAGTTGTTGTGAAGGATCTAACTGGAATATCATCAATTCCTCTTGCGAATGTCTACCTTGGGTGTCCCCTTGTAAAAGGAAAAGATGAACGAGGGGTGATTGATAAAGAATTGCCAGCAGAAGGGGTTGCATTGTTATTAGGCAACGATTTAGCTGGGAAATTAATAATTCCAAATTTGATTGTCTCTGATATTCCAGTGAATGACACATATGATGAGAAAGTAGATGCTAACCAAGCCCCAACCCATATAGTTACTCGATCCCAGGCTGGAGAAAAAGCAAATGTCCCTGAAGTTGAAGTAGATAGAGATCTTTTAAGTAATACAATGTCTAGGGATAAATTTATAGTTGCTCAGAGGTCTGATCCATCTTTATATTGTTTGCATGATAAGTCTGTTGACATGAAATTTTTTAATAAATCTCCTTTTTATCATAATAATGATATCTTAATACACTTTTACCGGCCCCCTAAGTGTTCAAATCTTGACACATGGAGTGAAAAACACCAAATTGTTGTCCCTACTTCAGTAAGTACTCGTATAATGGAAATTGCACACGATGGTATAGGTGGTCATTTGGGAAACTATAAAACTTATTACAAGATACTTGATAAATTCTATTGGCCTAATTTAAGGAAGGATGTAAGAGATTTCATAAAGACATGTCATGTATGCCAAACAGCTGGCAAACCTAACCAGATAATTCCTAAAGCTCCTTTACAGCCTGCATTAGTTCCACACGAGCCCTTTGAGAAATTAGTAATAGACTGTGTTGGACCCTTACCCAAGACAAAAGGTGGTAACCAGTATTTATTAACCCTTATGTGTCCCAGTACCCGTTTTCCAGAGGCCATTCCTCTTAAGAATATGTTCTGCTAAAAATATTGCAAAACACCTTTTAAGTTTCTTTTATACTTATGGGATCCCAAAGGATATCCAGACCGATCGTGGTTCTGATTTTACAAGTAATCTCTTTTACGAAATCCTTAAGGAGTTGAATATTAATCATAGTTTATCATCCGCATATCATCCGGAATCTCAGAATCCTTGAACGATGGCATCCAACCTTTAAGAGCATGATGAGGAAGTTTTGTTTAGCAAGTAGTTTTGATTGGGATGAGGGAATTAAATATTTGTTGTTTGCCATATGTGAGTCACCCCAGGAATCACTTGGTGTTCTGCCTTTTGAGATGGTCTATGGAAGATTATTAAGAGGGCCCCTTGCATTAATTAAAGATGAATGGCTGAAACCTCCTAGCTCTAACCAGACTGTAGCTGTACGACAATATCTGGATAAATTAGAAGAAAGCCTTTCTAAGGCCTGTAAAATAGCCAGTGAAAATCTATGTAAAGCTCAGATGAAGATGAAAGACCTTCATGATCGGAAAGCAAAAATTAGAAAATTTAATGCTGGGGATCTGGTGTTGGCATATTATCCTATCTCTGGGTCACCCTCTACATCAAAGTTCTTTGGTCCATATAAGGTAATTAAAACTGTTAATAACAATACATATGTAATTGAAACTCCTGATAGAAGGAAAAAAACTCAACTTATCCATGTAAATTTGCTTAAAAGGTATCATTCAAGGAATTCTGAGACTGGTTGTGGAGATAAAATTGTAAGAGTTAATTTTAATAAGCTTCAGATACCTGAAGTAAGTGAATCTGATTGTGTTCATTCTTGGCATTCAGTAGACAATTGTGCTGCTCTAAAAGACATAAAATATTCCTTGCAGCATCTTCCTTTTCATCAGTCACAGGAACTCCAAAACCTCATTAACTCTTTCTTGGACCTTTACGGGGAAAATCCAGGTCGATGCACAGTTCTCACCTATAATATAGACCTTCTACCAGGAACTATTCCAATACGGCAGCATCTTTATCGCATCAGCCCTGCCAAGAAACTAGTACTGAGAGAAGTAAACTATCTTCTGAGAGCTGGATTAGCTAAGCCTAGCAAGTCACTGCGGGCATCTCCCTGTCTGTTGGTACCAAAGGAGGATGGCAGTATGCGACTATGTACAGATTACAGGAGAGTAAACTCTGTTACTGTTAAGGATAGTTATCCTTTACCACGGCTAGATGACCTCATAGACTCTGTGGGCCAGGCTAAGTATGTAACAAAAATAGATCTCCTCAAAGGGTATTATCAGGCAGAGTTAACATCTAAAGCAAAGCTTATATCTGCTTTTATAACACCTTTTGGGTGCACCATCCACATTTCAACGTATTATTAACTACATAATCCAAGGTTTAGAAGGGGTATATGCATATTTAGATGATATAGTGGTAGTAGGAGATTCTTGGGAGGAGTATATGCAGCGCTTGATCAAGCTCTTGGAAAGATTAAGGGAAGCTAAGTTAACAATCAATTTGAAAAAGTCCATATTTGGTCAGGCTACTGTTTCCTACTTGGGGCATATTGTTGGTGGAGGTAATATTAGTCCTAAAACTGCAAATGTCAATGCCATACTTGATTACCCAGAACCCAAGACTGGGAAATCTCTTAAAAGATTCTTGGGTATGGTTTCATATTATAGGAGGTTCTGCCAAGATTTTGCATCTATAACTGCCCCTTTACATGCTCTCACCAGTTCTAAGATGAAATATGATTGGGACGGAAAATGTCAGGCAGCATTTGATCACTTAAAATGTTTTTTGAGTAGTGAACCAGTCCTAAAAAGCCCTAATTTTTCTAAACCCCTCTCTTTGTAAGTAGATGCTTGTGACAGGTGCTGGGGGAGTGTTGCTGCAGGAATCAGAGGATGGGATACTCCATCCAGTCAGCTATACTTCTAGTAAATTCAAGACTCATCAGCTATTCTACAGCACTATAGAGAAGGAACTATTAAGCTTGGTTCTTGCTCTCCAGAAATATGAGTGTTACTTACAGGGAGCCTCGGTTATTCTAGTTTACACTGACCACAACCCTTTGATCTTTTTGGAACGCACAAAGGCCCAAATCAACATTTGCTTCGGTGGGTTTTATACCTACAGAACTTCAATCTTCACATCAAGCATCTTAAGGGCAGCGACAACATATTCGCGGATGCCTTATCACGTGCCCATTCTCAGCCTTCTCAGGAAATGGAAGGTGCTCAGCTATGATCAAGCCATTCCGTTGGGCTTGATCTTCTAGGGGGAGGTGTAACACCTTCCACATTTTACTGTATAATTAAGTTTCATGTTTAGATTTTGTCTGATTGTTTCTCCTCCGTATACCATTTTTCTATTGTCCTTCCAAAGTAGTGGTTGTTCCTGTCTTTAAACTCCTTGCTTTTACTCTATCTCCACTCAACCTATATTTCTTCGACTACTGTTTCACTTCTATCGTCAGTCTCCACTCAGCTCACCAGAACCTGGTATCCGGCAGGGAAGCAGTTTACCTTCTTTGACATGTCAATAGGCTAAGTATAAGTTTTGTAATGTAAGGGTTGAATAACAAACTGTATTTTGTTCTAAGGTTTCCAATTCATGATAATTTACTTTTCTGATAAGTAGTTGTCAAATTGTACTTGTTTTCTAGTTTGCTGTAAATAATTTTTAAATAATAATATTTAACTTTTGTACTGTCATATTAATCATTCACTTACCTTTTGATATTTCTTTATTGTTATAGTCTAATGAACCCAAGGGTATGAAATCAACTTTACATTGAGTAAAACAACGTCTACTATATCTGTAAAAATATGTATAAAAATATATATATATATATATATATATATATATATATATATATATATATATATACACACACATATATATATATATATAGTATATATATATATATATATATATATACACACATATATATATATATATATATATATATATATATATATATATATATATACATACATATATATATATATATATATATATATATATATATATATATACACACATATATATATATATATATATATATATATATATATATATATATATATATATATATATATATATATACACACATATATATATATATATATATATATATATATATATATATATATATATATACACACACACATATATATATATATATATATATATATATATATATATATATATATATATATATATATATATATATATATATATATATATATATATATATATATGTGACCTTATGACGTCTGGGGTGATATATAAATACGATTGTCCGCGGTGTTCTCGAGGAACTTAGTGGGTTGCATCCACGTCGAGTCTCGTAAACTGAGTAATCCCGAATTTTCAAATATCAGAGAACATGCCAAAAAATGTGGGAATAACACTGAAGATGATCAGTTTAAAATCATTACAAGGGCCTCTTCCGAACTAGCACTCTCTATTCTGGAACCGCTAATTATCAAACAGACAGGACCATTTGTAATGCCCAAAACTCCTCCACCCCTCTCTACCTGTCGTAATCGGCTTCCTTTCCTTCCACTTACCCACACTCCAGTCGCCCTCCTATATAGGTTGGTACCTCCAGCAATGCTTAATTCATCCTTATGCACAAACGTAAAAAAAAAAAAATTGTAATTTATATGTATTTATGATTCACTATATTTATTCTTTTATTGCCGCCTTGAAAATGAGACTAGTTGTCTTGAAACGTGGGCAAAAATAAAGTTGATTTTATGAACCAGTCTGTTTCCACTGCCCTCAATTCTTGATTTGTCTGACTGGTTACTGTCCTACCTGTATCCGATACATATATATACCATAAAATGGCCACGCAACTTCCTTGTGCGTATACTCGTATATTCATACTACACGTGTTAGGCTCCAGTAAGACGGGATGGTTTAGATTCCGGATTCTTTAACTTACAAGGGTGTCAGCAATAGTGTCCTGTTTTACTTAGATAAAATACGTCAATTGTTTAGGACAAGAGAGTACTTTTGCTTATGGAAAAATTATATAGGAAACTGTATAGCGATAAAAGGTAGGTGAATAGGCGATAACTTACTGCATTATACAATCGGCATTTCGTACATTATGGCTACGTAGCTTGTAAAAAAATCGAAGAGATGAAATTCTTCTGAGTTTTGGTTTTGTGTTGTTGATGACAGTCTGCATAATCAGCATATACCCTTGTCTCTCAGAGATGCGTTTTCTGCCCTTAGCTGGGTATTTTGATTGAATATTTTGCAATAAATGAAGAATATTCTATTCCTCAGGTAAAAAACGTATTGCTGCAAAATTCATGCAGTTGAAGTTAAAACATTTTGTAACTATGACAGATATTTCTGTTCAGAACCAGTCCAGAAGGCTAGAAAATGACTTCAGTTTTTATGTAGCAGGAACTACAGAATATTCGAAAGGCTTCCCTTAAAACTTATTTCCTCTTCTTCCAGCTGACAGAATTGGATCTTCCAGACTAAACGCCAGTGTACATGGCAGCATTGTTAATGCTTATGATATCGCCACGAATTTCTGTCGCCAGCCAATATATTCCCGATACTCCTGTGTACACTAGTTCACATGGGCAAGATACATCACAGGATAGAGATGCAGGTTGCCTCTCAGGCCACACCAGAACTTCCCGAATAAAAATAAAGAAAATGTCGGAAAGATTTTCGGGATTGCAATATGGAGATTTTCCTTCGGTTTAGCTTCGGCTTCAGATATCTTGGCAAGCTTCCACAGCTGGGGTACAGCTGATGCGAAATTTATTTGTACGGTGTCGCTGAGGAACTGAAAAGTATGTTAAGTTATTTATGAAGACACCATCTAATGAATCTAGTGTATGATGAAAGACACACACCCAAAGAGAGAGAGAGAGAGAGAGAGAGATTTGTTTTCTGTTAATTTTTCTTCATAATGTATGTCTGCAAGACTTAGTCTTCTCTTGGTTAATTTTTCTGTAATGACTTTTACTGATGTTATAATTTACGATTTAAATCTCTCTCTCTCTCTCTCTCTCTCTCTCTCTCTCTCTCTCTCTCTCTCTCTCTTTCTTTGTGTGTGTGTGTGTGTGTCTTTCATCATACACTAGATTCATTAGATGGTGTCTTCATAAATAACTTAACATACTTTTCAGTTCCTCCTTTGACGGGGGACATTCATCGCAAATAAAGACCACGATTTCTGCATCTCATCTTTCGCGTTCAAACTTCGCAGTAATCTCGTCAAATGCATCAGGACGCGGGGGGAGAATCTCTTCCGAAGGTTATCTATGAGGTGATGGAGCAGTATCTTGAGAAAACCAATAAAAGGATAAATACTTTGTTGTCTGTTTATGATAACGACAAGACACAAGCCATGACTTGGAAATCCCCTCTTACTTCTGTTTTCCAGACTCATATTTCCTTGTCTCCTTTCCTTACGTTCCTCCGACAGAATCTAAAGAAGGTAATAAAATAACCTGCCTCGTTGGCACCTCCAACCCCCCCCACACAAAAAAATGAAAAAATGAAAAAAGCTTGGTTGCCAAAAAGAGGGCCGGTTCCGAAAGAGTTGTGAGTGAGTGCCGTGGTCCCCATAAGTCAATACCGGATATATCATTTAGGATATACCGTAATGGACTCTGCCTCTTAAGTGATAAACAAATGAACAACTTAGGATATACACAAGAAGATTGAGAATTCTGGAGATAAATGGAGTAAAGCATTAGTCGAATGGTAAAGCCTTCAATTTGTGACTCCAAATCTAATTGGTCTTGAAAAATGAGGAGAGTAACTGAGTGCTTTTGTGACTGCAGCGAACTTTCAGCATATGAAGAACGTTTGGTTGTTCTATATTTTGTTCAAAATTTTGTGAGGGGAAAACGCAGGTCCTTTACAAGTTTGCTACCTGTGTTACTCAAGGAAAATAAAAACATCCGTGCGCACTGGAATCTATATGGCAGGATTAGTGTCGATTATCTTCCTATTCGTTAAAAAGATGATCATGATCAACAGACAGTGGAGAGCATCGAGTATGTGATTGTGATGCTGAACATTCGTATCGATTAATCTTTTTGTTTTTATCTTACGAAGAAGACTTATGTAATGATCGCCTTTTTCATATTTATTTATTCATGAATCATCTACATTTCAAGACTGCGTACGTTTATCCATCTATAAATTTCACACTACTGATGATCCCTCCGACGGGCAAACTGACAGAAAGGTACTGCTGTTTTGATCCTGATGTTGAAGCTGTCTTGTCAGGAGAGGCGTGTCTGAAGGCGTAAAACATCCTGATAGCACGAGAGAGAGAGAGAGAGAGAGAGAGAGAGAGAGAGAGAGAGAGAGAGAGAGAGAGAGAGAGAGAGTCGACCTTATTTCTCTCTCTGTTCCTCATCTAAATGGAAATGGAGTGATAACAGACACCGACTGGCTCATCACTTCCTGGAATCCCATTTCGAGTTGATAAGCCGTCGCTTACACCGATTCAGGGTCCTTTTGGGATTAAGCAACGGCTCTTTCTCTTATTCACTCCCATTTCTCTCTTTATTAGTTATGGAGTTTCGCTTAATCTGAGGAAAGACGTATTCTTTTATACTTAGAATTATTATTGCAAATTTTGGTCATTTTCAGGGGTATTTGTTTTGTTTAGTTGCTGTAAAGGTGTTCTGAATCACACTAGAGATGTGAAGCCCTGCCTTTTGGTTAACCCTGAGCCTTTTGTGTTCTCATTCTTTTTGTCAAAATGACTGAGCTTCTGATTCTGAGTCCCGTGGATATGGGACTGAGAGCTTCTGATTCTGAGTCCCGTGGATATGGGACTGAGAGCTTCTGATTCTGAGTCCCGTGGATATGGACTGAGAGCTTCTGATTCTGAGTCCCGTGGATATGGGACTGAGAGCTTTGATTCTGAGTCCCGTGGATATGGGACTGAGAGCTTCTGATTCTGAGTCCCGTGGATATGGGACTGAGAGCTTCTGATTCTGAGTCCCGTGGATATGGGACTGAGAGCATCTGATTCTGAGTCCCGTGGATATGGGACTGAGAGCTTGATTCTGAGTCCCGTGGATATGGGACTGAGAGCTTCTGATTCTGAGTCCCGTGGATATGGGACTGAGAGCTTCTGATTCTGAGTCCCGTGGATATGGACTGAGAGCTTCTGATTCTGAGTCCCGTGGATATGGGACTGAGAGCTTCTGATTCTGAGTCCCGTGGATATGGACTGAGAGCTTCTGATTCTGAGTCCCGTGGATATGGGACTGAGAGCTTCTGATTCTGAGTCCCGTGGATATGGGACTGAGAGTCCCGTGGATATGGGACTGAGAAATGTGGATATCTGATTCTGAGTCCCGTGGATATGGGACTGAGAGCTTCTGATTCTGAGTCCCGTGGATATGGGACTGAGAGCTTCTGATTCTGAGTCCCGTGGATATGGGACTGAGAGCTTCTGATTCTGAGTCCCGTGGATATGGGACTGAGAGCTTCTGATTCTGAGTCCCGTGGATATGGGACTGAGAGCTTCTGATTCTGAGTCCCATGGATATGGGACTGAGAGCTTCTGATTCTGAGTCCCGTGGATATGGACTGAGAGCTTCTGATTCTGAGTCCCGTGGATATGGGACTGAGAGCTTGATTCTGAGTCCCGTGGATGGGACTGGGACTGTCCCGTGGATATGGGACTGAGAGCTTTGATTCTGAGTCCAGGTGATTCTGAGTCCTGAGTGGATATGGGACTGAGAGCTTTGATTCTGAGTCCCGTGGATATGGGACTGAGAGCTTCTGATTCTGAGTCCCGTGGATATGGGACTGAGAGCTTCTGATTCTGAGTCCCGTGGATATGGGACTGAGAGCTTCTGATTCTGAGTCCCGTGGATATGGACTGAGAGCTTCTGATTCTGAGTCCCGTGGATATGGGACTGAGAGCTTGATTCTGAGTCCCGTGGATATGGGACTGAGAGCTTCTGATTCTGAGTCCCGTGGATGGGACTGAGAGGATTCTGAGTCCCGTGGATATGGGACTGAGAGCTTCTGATTCTGGAGTCCCGTGGATATGGGAC
>NC_089763.1:125000-160000 GCF_040412425.1 Macrobrachium rosenbergii | reverse complement strand
GTTATATTTGCGACAAAATGTTTCTTGTAATTTATCCAGATATATGCATAGTACCTTTACAAATGCAGAAGGGGTAACCGTTTTTTTCTGTATGAGATTTCCAATCAAGTTTTGGCAGCATTCCGAAAGAACTTCCTTTTCCCAGTGCACTGACTGACTATGTAGCTGACATTATGTAGTTTTAAGGGAAACTTACACCGATCAGAGGAGGTAGAGGATGGTGAAAATCCTTCAGATCATTAAGGAAAAAACCGATCGAAGACATTCAAAGGGACCCGAGCCAGATCGTCAAGGAAAACACTGAAGCCCCAGGAAATAATTGATCTGGAGAATCAGAAGGGGACTATGGGACAGGGTACAATTTCGGAAACATCAAGACCCAGAAATATGGGAACCCCATCTGTCGATCGTCTCACAAATACTCACCCCAGACTGCAAATTAGCAAAGGGCTCAATGCTTTGTTGACCCCTTGCATCCTGGACAAGTACTTCCTGAAATCACCAGCTGACTTCATTCAGGGGATCAGTAGTTCCCCACCAGAGAGAACGATTGCCTCACCCAACGTGGAAAGCCTTTTTACTATTGTACCGATGAGGGAGACCGCAGATAAGATTGTAAACTGTTTAACATATCGAGTCCACCCCAGACCTCGACATCCTACAGTTGACTTTCAGGACCCTCTTAGAAATTCGTACTATGGGGGCCCGTTCCTGACCAAAAGAACATTTATATATGTGCGCAAGTGAGGGGGCGTGGGAATGGATTCCCCTTTACCGGGGGTGGGGTGCGGGGCTGCTCTTTGCTAACTTTCATATGGGCCCGGTAGAGGAAACAGTTTTCCTTGTCATCCCTCAACTTGCCTCTACTTTCAGTGTATAGATGACCCATTTGTCTCCGTCCAAACCGACGAGGAACTTGCTGTGCTCTAACGTGGTTTTGAGGATAATTTTGAATCTAAATTTGCTTATGAAAATAACATCCATGGCAAAGTTCCAATCTTCACAAGAGATATGATATACACAAAAGACTTATACGTCCTTGGTTGTTATCTAATGAAGTGGAGACTGAAAAGAATCTATTGATGTTCTAGTATAGGGTCTTTTGGAGGGGCTTGGGTATGGAAGCAAAGGGCGGAAGCTGTCAGTTCCCAAAAAGGATTCCAGTCATCCTGAATAAAATATTAGCAGAGGGTTATGGATTCGGATACAGCTTTGCTGCAGCAGATATAAGGACGAAGAAAAGTCTTAAGAATTATATATATATATATAAAAAAAAAAATATATATATATATATATATATATATATATATATATATATATATATATATATATATACGAGTATATATATATATATAAACTTTATCACATACACAATTGATATGTGCATTAGTACAATTATTAACAGGACCTCATTCAAACTTGATGGTATCTAGTGGAGATATTTATTCTAAAATAGTTACAAGCTTTCCGGTGCAAACAGTCCTCAGCCTCAAGTATCCGTGCAATGACCAGACATGTAGTCCAGCTGTATTTATATCAGTATGCTGGGTAGTACTTTAATCCTATAATTGTCCTCCGCCTCCTGTGTGAACCCGCCCCCTCTCATGACCTTGGTCTTTCTCTGTCCGCATCTTCTCCATCCAGGTGTTTGTGTCCCTTGCGTCCTCTTGCGTTTTTCTTTTGTTTCCTTGCTACTGGGGAGTGTACAGTTTTTCTTGATATGCTGTCTCCAAAGCCATTTCCGGTGTTCCTTGCCATTGTGTTGTTCTCTATAACCAGTCTGGCTGTTTTGTTGGTGTTCCTGTACAAAAAATTCATATTTTCCCAGTCTATTTTGTGGTCTTTTTCCCAACAATGTTTGGCAACTGCCAATGTCTGATTATAATGTCTTATGTTCTGCAAGTGTTGTTTGCTTCACTCTTTGCAGGATTTGCCGATTTCGCCATACTACCCATCTTCACGGTCTAGACATGCTGCCATATATACCGTCCCCTCTTATTAAAACTCCCTTTACCGACATTTTGTTTCTAACTATTTTGTTCCCAATGGTGTTTTAGTAGCTGCCTATCAATTTGAAATCATCTAGTTTTCTCCCCTACCAAATGTTCCTTTTCTATCTCTTCCCTGGGACAGACAAGGACGCACGGGACACGAACACCTGGATGAAGAAGCGGGCAGAGAAAGACCAAGGTCACGAGGGGGACGTCACACAGGAGGAGGAAGTCAATCATAGGATAAATACCTAGCACACATATATAAGATATAAATACAGTTGGACTGAATGTCTAGTCATTGCAAAGATACTTGAGAATGAGGACTGTTTTTCCTAGAAAGCTTGTAACTTTTTTAGAATAAATATCTCCACTAGATATCATTCAGTTTGAATGAGGTCCTGTTAGTATATATTATACATACACATATATATATATATATATATATATATATATATATATATATATATATATATATACATATATATATATATATATATATATATATATATATATATATATATATATATATATATATATATATATATATATATATATATATATATATATATATATATATATATATATGTATGTATATATATACACACACACACAATCACAACAGGAGCCACTGCTCAAACCACATCGACGGGGTAACGAGGGAAAGCACAGAGCATTTTCATGATTTATTGTGCCGACGTTTCACAAACCATCTCGGTTGCATTTTCAAGGCTGTAAAAATTTGAACACCACATTACTCGTAATAACTCTTAAAATATTTCGACAAAATATATAGATTTATTACATTGATATCCCTGGTAAAAGTAAAATATAGCAGAATGGTGAAATTTAAAAAAACCACATCAGAATACAAAGAGATATAGGAAAAAAACTCAAGAGCGTAAAAAACTTTAAAAACTTCAAAAATCTTTAAAAATATGTAAAAAAAGACATAAAATAATCTTGACATCACTGGTTACATCAATATATTTAAAGTGAGACAAAATAAAATTAGTAAAAAACCAGCAGTAAAAAAAAAAGTAAAGGTCAAAATAAAATTAATACAGTTAAAAGAAGACACATAAAAACGCAAAAAGACTACGGAGTAAAACACCCACCCAGCAGGCAGTTTCAAAGAGTAACTTAACAGAAGAACCTTCAGAGACCGAGATACGAAAGACGAACTGCAAAGGGCCATTACGTAATGTACAATTGGATGGAGGAAATCTGCGAGTTTAACGACAGAACTAGGTTTTTTATCATAATGGACTCTAAGACGTGAAGTTCGTTTTCATTTTGTACATGTCCTATGATTTGGAAATCTTTGGCCTCTATGTGCGTTTTACAGATCTTTGAGTGATTCCGAATGTTTGATTGTTCTGGATTGGACAGTCTACTCCCAGTAAGATGCATTAGCAATTCTCTGGTAGACATCAGAGGTGCCTCACACTGAGGGACCTAGGGCAACCCGAACGAACTGTAAGGTCTGTAAGGTAAGGTCCTAAAACTTACTCCTCTATGAGAGTCCAAGCATACTTTTAGTAGCCTTTTTGTACATCCAACATAGGTCCCTCAACTACATCTAGGGAAAATATATTTGTATACAACGTTGGATGTAAACATTGGACTCAGCTTGTCTTTGTATATGAACAGTTTTTTAAGTTTTTTAAGTTTTTTATGCTCTTGAGTTTTTTTCCTATATCTCTTTGTATTCTGATGTGTTTTTTTTAATTTCACTATTCTGCTATATTTTACTGTTTTTTTTTTTAATTTCACTATTCTGCTATATTCTACTCTTACTGGGGATGTCAATGTAATAAATCTATATATTTTGTTGAAATATTCTAAGAGTTATTACGAGTAATATGGTGTTAAAATTTTTACAGCCTTGAAAATGCAACCGAGATGGTTTGTGAAACGTCGGCACAATAAATCATGAAAATGCTCTGTGCTTTTCTTCGTTATATATATATATATATATATATATATATATATATATATATATATATATATATATATATATATATATATATATATATATATATATATATATATATATATATATGCATATCGCAAGAAGTAAATTAATGTTACGCATATATTTCGAAAACTTTATAAAGATTTTAAAATTCTCCTTTTTTGTAAAATGTCAGGTGAGTAAATGCTTCGTAATCATAATGCAATTATTTGATAAAATTTTTATTGTTCGTTGTGAGGTCTGACAGTATCATTAGCACAGGAAAAGTTATCAATGAAAGGAAGACACAAGTTTATAATGTTTACTCTCTCTCTCTCTCTCTCTCTCTCTCTCTCTCTCTCTCTCTCTCTCTCTCTCTCTCTCTCACACACACACACACATAATGAATAAAAGTGCAGCCCCTTCAGTAAGACAAGTAATAAAAACCAGAAGTTGTTTTACAAGAACTTAAAGAAATATAAACGTCTAATATCTCAAAAGGTTGCCTCCTCCTTTGGACAGTGAGTGACTGATGAGACTAGCCCACCATACATGTTCCTGAGTTGTACTAGGAAGAGTTTCTGTTACAGTTAGATTGAATAAATTTTCAGTTGAAGCACAATTTTTCTCTGAGCAACAGCTCTTAGTTGGTCATAATTATCCCAAATTGTAACAGAATTACTCCGTCCCCACATATCAAAAGACTCCTATTTTTTCAATTATGCTCGACTACAATTGTCACTGAACCATGCTTTTCCTCTAATACAGTCATTCAACAAAGGAGAATGAATTGGACTACTGGTTATTTTGACAAAACTATTACTTAGCGAATAAGAGACTCAATTTCCATACACAATTGTGACCGATTCAAAAGTGGAAGTTCACTCAGAATTCTATTCCTTTGTGGTAGAGTTTTAACACATTTAATTTAGCAAGAGTGTGACACATCGGGGAAAACCTGCTTACTTTTAATGATTAAAAATGTAAATCTTGATTAAAAAAAAAACACCAGCTGGAGATCCACAGTACTGGTTATTATAATATCAAGGGAATCTACAAATACCATAGCTCTGACTGGATACATAAACCTACGGTTTTCAGAAGCTCAGAGCAGTTTATTTGCATTACGATTGTTGTCCATGTTGTCACGATTGTTTGCCGCAACTTCTTCCTGGTTATCACAACATTCGATTTTATTGTTTTTGTATCCTTGCTAACAAGCACATTCAGTTTGTAGTCAAAAGCTCTTAGGCCTTGGCAATCAGTGGCAGAAAAAGATACATCAACTCCTGCGGATGAGCAACGAAGTCGCCAACGAAAACAAAAGAGGCCTTTCTGTCTTTTTCCTCGGGGATGCCAAGACCCTCAAAGCAGTATCCTCCTCTAAGTCTGGACTGAGATAAAGGGAGAAATTAATAAACGTTATGTGTACTACAAACCTATACCACTTAGAACTCGTTGTACCTGCATTCATAATAGGTTTCTTAGGAAACTTGGTACTCATTCCTAATATACACCCACATTCATCTTTACCCTAGGAATGCCTTTACATTTCAGTAGTACTTGTTTCTTGAAATCCGTAATGAGGAGACAGTGTAAAAACCTCATTTGGGAAACCAAAGGCTCTGTGCTCAACGCAGTATCTTTTTGTTTGGAGGCAACTACAGGGTCACTGAAGTTCCCATATAATTAGAAAATATTGGAGTAAATCACATGACACAGGCGAAACTTAAAAGGCGCGGTTCTGAGATTTTGATCCGCAAAGAAGATGAATTATATTATACTGGTTGTAAATTAATTGATTGTAGTGGAAAGTCCATGAAATTTATGATAAACAAATGAAAAGCATGATGCAAGGATTTGAATGACAATGTAATAGTAGGAGCGCAAAAGACTTTGCCAGTTTATATCTTAAACTTTTGCAAGAGATGAAAATAGTTTTCTGACAAAAAAAAAAAAAAAAAAAAAAACTCACTCGTTATCCGCAAGTCAGTTTGCTTCAATATGCAGAAAGATTTATCTCTATTTTGCTTCCTTGAAAATGTGAAAAAAATGCCTGGAAAGAAAATCGCGTCAACTTCTACTCCAGTGCACCTTGTGCAGGCACAGTCATTTCCAGCAAACTATTTTCTCTTGTTTTCTTGTTTTGTTTCTGTCAGTTTCGCTTTTGCGGTGAAAACGAAAAACTCAAACATAAATACAACCTTTTTTTTTTTTCTTGCGTTGCCTATTTGCATAAATTGATTATGCTAGATGAAGAACATTAAATGATGAAAGGTAGGAGGACCTCCTCCTCATCCTCCTCATCCTACAGCTGCCTGAATTTCAGGGTACTGAAAATGGTGTTGTATTGTATATGTGTATGTATGCATGCTTTTGTGTTTTGGTAAAAACAAATGTTAATGTTGGATAACTTTTGGAAACAAAATAGACTGAAATGGCACACAAAACCAAGATATACGTAAGGCTGTTACATTCTGTATTGCTATATCTATGTGACTCGGAGTATGACAGTGAACCTATATGGAAAAGATTGAGTCCGTTTTAAAATGAAGCTTCAAGAAGAATACTAGAAGCCAGATGGCAGGGTAGATTTAGAAGAGATACCAAAAGGGAAATTACAGAGGGTTCATTCATACAAAGTCTAGATCATGATGCACGGGAGAAAGAGATGGCTTGGACATGTCCATCGGACATACCCTGGGAGAGTTAATACGCGACAGTGTCAGTTGGGTTCCTGTAGGCATCAGAAGAATTGGAAGACTCAGACCTACCGAGATGAACACTATGACAAATGTTGCTGGAGGTAAGAGGAGATTTGTGAAAGGCAGTACACAAGAAGGCATTGAATGGTGAAATTTTAGAGACTCTTTGTGTTGTTTATATATATATATATATATATATATATATATATATATATATATATATATATATATATATATATATATATATATATATATATATATATGTATTTATAAATATTCTGCTGTTCGCCCTCTCTGCATTATTTTAGTAAGAATGTCATTCTAACAAAGACAGGACACCATCTCTGTCAAAGCTAAGTGGGCAAAGTAAGGCCGTGTTTTCGAAAAATAACCGCTTTTAGTAGCTGATAGGTTAGCATTAGGGGGGCCTAACCCACAGGGAGGTGGTCTTAAGCTTCCTTTTCCTCGGTCCTATGCATTTGGCGATGTCTCTGTCAATTTTTCAGAATGCCAGGGGCTATGTACGAATGTATGGACAAACAGCTTTGCTCTACGCTGACCCAACTGACGCCAACAGAGAGAGAGAGATCGACTTTGAGACTAAGAGCACGTATATGCTCAGGTTAACTTTGCGCTCTGCTCTCCTCCTGTCTTTGTATTACGCAGTGAATCAACAATAAGAGTTCTTCGAGACCCAGATCGGCAGTTGCATTGCGCAAGCAACCTACGTAACGGTAGGTCTGAAAATTGACAGTTTTCGTTGATTTGCTAGTTTTCTTCCACTGTACTTAAACCTTTCCATTGTTTCCCCTTCAGCCACCATTTACGAGATAACCAGGTATAATCATATTTCTTTTACGAAAACTAGTGTATAAACAATTAATATTGCCTAGTAGAATTGCATAAGCTATTCCCTTGCAGTAAGTAGGAATTGGGGAAAGTTAAGCGCAAGTAAAGGTACAAGCAAGCCTAGAATCCTAGCCCATTGTTGGAAGAGAAATAGCCTTACTAATATTAAACCCGCGTACAATATCCACTAGGGTACAAAACCTTCGTGGTGTATATTCTTCTTACAGAAGCAGGGAAAATTGGTTGTCTGACGTTGACGAAAATTTCATGTAATTTCCTTGCTATCACCGCACATTCTTTCTTTGTCGGGACTAAGTGGGAAGTAAGAGGGTTTGATGTAATTTATTTATTACAGAGTAATCCATTATTCCATATGTAGTTCCTGACTGACCTAAACCAATTAAGTAATTGTCTGTCTTTTGAGGGTAATTCCAGCTTCAATTGACAGTTTACGTATGCATTCGGCGAAGCAGGGCTACATAAAATGCAGTATCAATTAAAAACTCAACTGCCAAAGCTCACACATAATATATATATATATATATATATATATATATATATATATATATATATATATATATATATATATATATATATATATATATATATATATATATATATATATGTATATGTATATATATATATATATATATATATATATATATATATATATATATATATATATATATATGTGTGTGTGTGTGTGTGTGTGTGTGTGTGTGTGTGTGTTACAGCCAACATGCGTAATCAGTCATTACGCGTAATGACTGAAATTTCAGTCATCACGCGTAGAATGCAATTTAGGACATTTGATCCCCCAGGAGCTAGAACTAAACACGGCAAAATACATTTGACCCCCAGGGACTAGTACTAAACCCGGTGAAACAGTGTAGGTGACTCACTGTTTTGCCGTGTTTAGTACTAGCTCCTGGGGATCAAATGTCCCCTAAGTGCATTACACGTGATGACTGAAATTTCAATCATTACGCGTAATGACTGATTACGCATGTTGACTGTAACATATATATATATATATATATATATATATATATATATATATATATATATATATATATATATATATATATATATATATATATATCCCATAAGATATATGTTCGGCAATATTCCTGAGACATTCCAGGCTTTATGTATTACCTTCATTACTTATAAGAAACATTCTAGTAGAAGGGTCATCTCTCTCTCTCTCTCTCTCTCTCAAATATATGTAAAGAGAAGTTATAAAAATCTTCTCTGTAAAACGCAGTCAAGCTTTGAGATGGCTTCTGATGAGAAAGCTTAGTTTGCACTTCAGGCTGCCTGTTGTTACTGCCCAAGTGGATGAATGTCTCTCCAGTTTCCTGGATTTCCTGAACGTCACACTGCCAACAGATTCCTGAGATCCCCGATGATGACATGTCTTTATTATCCTGGAAGGGACGTTTGCCCAGTGAAAAATCTTTCATGTTTTTCTCCTTACTTTTACACACACACACATTATATATATATATATATATATATATATATATATATATATATATATATATATATATATATATATACATATATATATTGTGACGAAGTGTCCAGTGTTTGTTCTTTCAAATCAAACCTGGTACCTAAGTGCTTGATATTTGATTACCAAACTTACCATTTATTCGACAATTATAGTTACCTCACAACAGCCAGACACCTGAACCCTCATCACACATTCAAAACGACTGATTTCTCTAAAGGCAACAGTGATCCCTTATAAAACTTATCAATCATGAAAGAAAGCAGAGTAAGTTCATTAAACAGATGTGAGGTAAAATCTAAGGGCGTCACTCCAGTAACATTATAAAAGTTCAAGTATTTCTATTTATTTCATTTCCCTGGTTCGAGCACACTTCAATTACTTCAAGGAAAACATCTCACTTACCACTCTATCTCTAATTCAAATCAAAATTACTGGTGGGTCAATAGAATGAAACTCTGATATAATATTTTAAATACAAAAATTTATTTCTAAATTCAAAGATTATACATGACCTTAACAGTCTCAGGGAAATTTATTATTACTTGAAAACAAAACAAAATTGGATTGAATCTGAATTAATCATCAGTCAAAATAAAATCAGAAATTAATTTATTATTTAATCAAAAAATTATTCCAGTAAAATTTAAATGTTTAAATAACAAAACTTAATTAAAAGGAAATATACTGTAAGTAAATTAATTCCCAAATGTTAAGCAAATTAAGGTAATTAAATCAATCATATAAAAATGGGGATACAAAGACAGAAATATACTCTGCAAAAAATTAAACATAAAAATAATGTAAAGCAAAATTAAGGCAATAGCAAACACACCACGTAATTATAAAATTCTTCAGAAGACAAAGCATAAAACATATAAGATGAAAAAGTATTAAAAAGGAACAAGGTGTCTACATATAATCACTGTAAATATTATTTTTAGTGCACTAAAACCCAATAATTATGTATGTTACAATACCTTGGTACCAATTGCTTCGTGTCTTTAATCAGGTGCCGTTACACACACACACACTTAATAAAATACACTGTTCAGATAGCTCAGACACATTTACTAAGGAATTAAACAGTTAAAGGATATGAGAGACCATCGTCTACCAAAATATCAATTATGTTACAACAGGACATTCGAAGTCCCGAGAGCGAGCGAGCGAGAGAGAGATAGAAGGGGCGAGACGGGGAGCGAAAAAGGCTGCTCCTTTCCGCACGGATAATGGTCTCTCAATAGTGCCCCTTCGTAAGGGCATCTTAGATGCGGTGGGGCATGGCCTATATGAGTGCATGGACAGGTCCCAGATAAGGTTTTATTTTAAAACTCTTTAAAACGATAATTAGAGAGGAAGTGGAAATACAGTTGACAATAATATTTATCATTACATAGTTTCAGAACAAGAGAATCTCTAGTTATTATAATAAGAATGGAAAACAGCGTTTCATAGAAAATTCCTGAATGACTTTAGGCAACTTTCGTAATGGAATTTTCCACCCAACAGCCATGCATACGACCTCTCTCAAACCATACAGCATTTAATCACTGTAACTTTACGCTAACTCTTTTTACGGTATATGTCGTATCTGAATACAAAATCATACATTTCTACAACAAGTCACACATAAACACAGGAGATTACTGCATTATGAAAAACTACAGCATAAGAAATATATATATATATATATATATATATATATATATATATATATATATATATACATATCTATATATTTATCTATATATATATATATATATATATATATATATATATATATATATATATATATATATATATATATATATATATATATATATATATATATATATATACACACACACACACACACACACACACACACATATATATATACATATATTACTAAAATGACATAATTCAAACTGGATGGTATCTAATGGAGTATTTATTCAGAAAAAGTTACAAGCTTTCTTGGACGAACAGTCCACAATGGCAGGGAACACCGGAAACAGCTTTGAAGACAGCATATCTAGAAAAATCGTACACTCCACAGTAGCAAGGAATCGAAGGAAAAACACAAGAGGACGCATGAAAAATGAACATTTGGAAGAAGCTGGCAGAGAAAGGCCAAGGTTACTAGTGGGTGGGGGTTACACAGGAGGAGCTAGGTGATTATAGGATTAAAAGTACCCAGCACACAGATACAAATACAGCTGGGCTATGCGTCTGGTCAATTGACGGATACTTGATAATGTGGACTATTTGTCCAAGAAAGCTTGTAACTTTTTCTGAATAAATACTCCATTAGATACCATCCAGTTCGAATGAGGTCCTTTTAGTAATTCTACTAATGCACAGAACAATTGTGTAAATGATAAGTTTAATATATATATATATGTATATATATATATATATATATATATATATATATATATATATATATATATATATATATATATGAATGTCTTTTCCTGTAATACTACAGTGTAATATGAAAATAAGAAGGCCCATAAAACACTATTTAAACGTTGAAACCATATATTTCGGGCACTTGTTTCTGTGCCCTGTTCACTGGTAGAATATGGACAGGTGGAAAGTTACAATGGTATATATACAAAAACATGAAGGTGTGGCCTTAGGCCTCCGATGTTAAGGAGGTGGCGTTTCTTAAGAAGGAGGAGATTGACCAAATTCCCTAGTGGTTTTTGGCCTCATTAGCTCCCGTTTGGCGATGGATCTGGCGGTCGCGTTTCGTGGGTCATCTTCCTCAAAAGGGGTCCGAGGATTAAGGTGTCAATGGCGTCCGATTTCCAATGTCCTCCTGACAGGTTCATATTGTTGGTTTGATTGATGATAGCAGATTCCAGCATCTTTCTTTTGTACGGACAGCTACTCTTGAAAACCAACTCCGCCCCACTCCAGTTAATGACATGCCCTGTATTTCTAATATGTAGGAAAATTCCTGAACTCTCCGAAGCGTAACGTACTGATCTTTTTGTGCTCTGTTATTCTTTGCGAGAGCGATCTACCTGTCTCGCCTACATAAATGTCATGACAATTACTACACGGTATCTTGTAAACTCCGGCTTCTTCCTTTTGTTATTTAAGTATACGTTAACGAGCGAACTCCCGATGGATTTGGGATAATGGAAAATGAAAGGATTATTAGAACTGAGTTGCTCGGTGGCCTTTTGGATGTTTTCATCGTATGGAAGCTTTATTTTGTTGTTGAAATCTATTTGTCTGTTGTGAGTGGGACCTCTGTAGTATATTTTATTTGCTTTATTAATAGCCCTCTCGATAATGTGTGGTGGATAGAGCAGTTTGCGTTTAGGTGTTGGCGGATCGTGTTAAATTCTTGATCCAGGTACTCATTTGAACATATCCTCTGAGGAATAGGTTGCACCCTACCATGATTTTTACGGAGACGTCGTGGTAGCTTAAGAAATGAATGTAGGAGACAGCGAAGGTGGGTTTTCTATATACTGTAAATGCATACCTGTTCTGTTTTCTTATGATCAGTACATCTAGGAACGGGAGTTTTCCGTCCTTTTCCCATTCTGTTTTAAATTTTATGGTCGGAACTAGCGAATTTAGCCTATTAAAAATTCCTTAAAGTCCCCCAGCTATTGTCCCAGAAAGTAAAGATATCATCTACGTATCTAAGCCAGATCATATTATGGGGTTTGATAGACGACAAAAGTTCTGTTTCGAAATATTCCATGTACAAGTTTGCTAGAAGGGGTGATAGGGACTTCCCATGCTACAGCCAAATTTTTGTTTGTAAAAATTACCATTGAAAGAAAACACGTTGTTAGGGGACTTCCCATGCTACAGCCAAATTTTTGTTTGTAAAAATTACCATTGAAAGAAAACACGTTGTTAGTTACACAGAGGTTGATAAGTTTTAAAGTTTTATCTATGCCAAGAGGAAAATGGTCTTCTCATATGGTTGTAACTTCCTCTCTAAGAAAAACAACACGTCGGCAATCGGGACTTTAGTAAATAATGAATCGACGTCTAGACTGGAGCAGTTTGATGTTGTTTGAGGATGTTTAAACTATTAAATTTTTGTATGAAATCTTCTGCATGTTTGACGTGGGAGGATGAGGAGGTTCCTAGAAAGGGTGATAACAAGTCTGAGCCATTTTGATAATTTGTACATGAAAGAGCCCCTGCTAGATATTATGGGGCGTAAAGGAATCCTATCTTTTATGTGTTTTGGGGAGGCCGTAAAAATAGGGGAGAGAGGGTTGATTACCTTGAATGTCTCTAGTAATTTATGTCTTTTTATTGCCCCTATGGTTCTAACTGATTTGTTAAACTGAGCAGCAATATTTGTTGTGGGATCTTTCGTTAATTTGTCGTAGGTCTCCGCATCGTTTAGAAGTTCTTGAACTTTATTGATGTATGTCTCCTTGTCTAACAGAACTATTTTCCCGTCTTTGTCAGATTTTGTGATGATGATATCCCCTTTTTCTTAAGCTAACTAATGCATTTTGGAATCTTTTTGGGAGCGAATTTTTTGTTGTTATTTTGCTCCAAGACATTTAGCAAAATGCCTTTGAGACATGCCTCTTTCTTGTCATAGTTGTTTTTGCAAAATGTTTATCAAAAGCAACTAGGAAATTAAGATTACTCTCGGGACCAGGTTTTAGAGCGAATGAAACTCCAAGATTTAAAACGGTCTGTTCTTCTGCAGTGAGGGGATGGTTAGAGAGATTCAGCACATTATTGGGAAGGCCAAGATTATTCCATACGCTGTTCCTAATCAGTCTTTTTAATTTGTAGCACAAATTTCTGGAGTGGGACTCACTGTTTTCAATAGCACCTGATAGCACAAAATATGAAAGATATCTGTACATACCATCATCCCTGCACATGAGGCGAAGTGACGTGGCTAGCTATTAATAAAGCAAATAAAATATACTACAGAGGTCCCACTCACAACAGACAAATAGATTTCAACAACAAAATAAAGCTTCCATACGATGAAAACATCCAAAAGGCCACCGAGCAACTCAGTTCTGATAATCCTTTCATTTTCCATTATCCCAAATCCATCGGGAGTTCGCTCGTTAACGATACTTAAATAACAAAAGGAAGAAGCTGGAGTTTACAAGATACCGTGTAGTAATTGTCATGACATTTATGTAGGCGAGACAGGTAGATCGCTCTCGCAAAGAATAACAGAGCACAAAAGATCAGTACGTTACGCTTCGGAGAGTTCGGGAATTTTCCTACATATTAGAAATACAGGGCATGTCATTAACTGGAGTGGGGCGGAGTTGGTTTTCAAGAGTAGCTGTCCGTACAAAAGAAAGATGCTGGAATCTGCTATCATCAATCAAACCAACAATATGAACCTGTCAGGAGGACATTGGAAATCGGACGCCATTGACACCTTAATCCTCGGACCCCTTTTGAGGAAGATGACCAAGAAACGCGACTGCCAGATCCATCGCCAAACGGGAGCTAATGAGGCCAAAAACCACTAGGGAATTTGGTCAATCTCCTCCTTCTTAAGAAACGCCACCTCCTTAACATCGGAGGCCTAAGGCCACACCTTCATGTTTTGTATATATACCATTGTAACTTTCCACCTGTCCATATTCTACCAGTGAACAGGGGCACAGAAACAAGTGCCTGAAATATATGGTTTCAACGTTTAAATAGTGTTTTATGGGCCTTCTTATTTTCATATATATATATATATATATATATATATATATATATATATATATATATATATATATATATATATATATATATATATATATATATATATATATATATATATATATATATATATATATATATATATATATATGTATATATATGTATATATATGTATATATATATATGTTATGAACCGAGGTTTTCGGCCCTTAAGAAAAACACAGGATCTAGATGGAAATATTATTGGGGCTGCTCTGGCTAATCGACAGCTTCGCACACACAAAGGAGGAGGAATAACAAAAATACAGGAGTTTGCTATAAAAATAGATTTATTAATATTAAATCTTAATAAAAATCTATAACAAAAAAGGCCATAACAAATGAGCCAGGTCCGGGCCACGAAACACAAAAATAAAGCAATATTACTTTATATCAAAAAGAAGTACCAGCAGCAGTCGATACAAAAAAAAGCCATCTCCAGCGAAGTCCACCAACTAACGACAACAGGCCGTAATATCACGACGTCCTGCTGCCGTCTCGCCAAAATACAAAGGACACGGGGCCACTGCACTGAGCCAAAACTGCCGACAGGGTCTCCACCTGCGGCCAACAAACAACCATCTTCGTTGGTGCGCTGCTCCAGCCTGGGCCCAAACATCGCTGCCCAAGAAACGTCTTCAAAGTCGAACTGCTGCTGGTACTCAAAAGTTCTCTTCCCCAAGAGAACAACCTGTTCGCTACTGCTGCCCGAACCTGACTAAAGGTTGGCGCCACGCCAACACAGACGTAAACACTCCTGTGAAAATAAGAGGAGGGGGAGGATTAGCCAAACAAACAAACTACCATAACGCCCATAAAAACAACCAAAGATCCTAATACCTTCCTTCGACAGAAAAAAAAATTACAAAAATTTTTTTTTTTCAAAATAACCAACCTCCCCCTCCAATGTGGTGAAAACTCCGACAACCAGAGCAGAGCCAATCCTGTCACGGTTGCCAATGTTACGAACCGAGGTTTTGGCCCTAACAAAAACACAGGATCTAGATGGAAATATTATTGGGGCTGCTCTGGCTAATCGACAGCTCGCACACACAAAGGAGGAGGAATAACAAAAATACAGGAGTTTGCTATAAAAATAGATTTATTAATATTAAATCTTAATAAAAATCTATAACAAAAAAAGGCCATAACAAATGAGCCAGGTCCGGGCCACGAAACACAAAAAATAAAGCAATATTACTTTATATCAAAAAGAAGTACCAGCAGCAGTCGATACAAAAAAAAGCCATCTCCAGCGAAGTCCACCAACTAACGACAACAGGTCGTAATATCACGACGTCCTGCTGCCGTCTCGCCAAAATACAAAGGACACGGGGCCACTGCAGGTAAGCCAAAACTGCCGACAGGGTCTCCACCTGCGGCCAACAAACAACCATCTGCGTTGGTGCGCTGCTCCAGCCTGGGCCCAAACATCGGCTGCCCAAGAAACGTCTTCAAAGTCGAACTGCTGCTGGTACTCAAAAAGTTCTCTTCCCAAGAGAACAACCTGTTTACTGCTGCTCGAACCTGACTAAAGGTTGGCGCCACGCCAACACAGACGTAAAAACACTCCTGTGAAAATAAGAGGAGGGGGGAGGATTAGCCAAACAAACAAACTACCATAACGCCCATAAAAAACTAAAGATCCTAATATATATATATATATATATATATATATATATATATATATATATATATATATATATATATATATATATATATATATATATATATATATATATATATATATATATATATATATATATATATATATATATATATATATATATATATATATATATATATATATATATATATATATATATATATATATATATATATATATATATATATATATTGTCATCTTGTTGTCATTTAATTGTTTGATTTTACATTATTATTGATTAAACCTGAGTGTTAAATACTGTATTAGTCTGTTAGCTCGTTCTCCTCCTCTCAGGTGGTTTTGTGTGTTTGAAACTATTTTCTAATGGCTGTTTTGTTTTTTCATATTTGGTGCGTGAGTGGAGGTGGCTCCGTGTTTTCCTGGTGGTGCTTTTGGTCGAAACGAGGAATCGTTTCTGAGCTTCCTTTACAGTGTGGAAAGATATTGGCTAGCTGTTTGAATCATCCGATATATTTGGATTTACTGGAAGCACTAGGATTTTTCTGCCACGTATCTCCAGCTCCTCCTTGCTTAGTTATAAAGCCGAGGGGCCTCTCTGAGCCACGGTATAATGATACTTAAATTATATTTTTGATCACGGCATAGGGACCTTAAACGGATCTTTAGCTTGTCCCTGCTATCTGTGCTGATTGGCGGAGCACGCCATATTCATTCCTCATTGCTGGGAGCCGTGATTTGATATCTTCCTGTTAATCTCCGGATGCGGAGATTCTATTTTTGCAGAGATCACGGCCAATTATTGAGAAACGGAGAAAAACCACCTTAGGAGTATAATATTAGAGTGTATTGGTCAGGTTATTCCTCCTTTTGTTTGCCTCCTCCTGTCTGAACCCCTTCTTTTGTGGATAATTGTGTTGCAGGCTATCTTTAGTAGTATGAGTGTTTATTATTGTTGTTAATTAATTAAGGGTGTTAGCTATTCATTTATTTGATGTATTGTGAGGTTCAGGTGTAACTTCTATCTGGTTATTTATGTATTAAATTAAGTTTTTATTCCTGAATTGATTTTTGCACACCCTTTTTTTTGTACTATTCCACCTACCGTGGACTTAGTAGCTATGATTTGAACACTTTTAATCCTTTTTGAGATTGAGTATTGAGTGGTGGCAAAACCAGCCATCACAGATTGGCGACTGCGATAGGATATTTCGTACCTGTTAGTGTTCACTAGTGTGCAAAATTAATTCTGGGTGTCTTGTTTTTGGCAACATTTTTACACCTCCTCGTGTGAGGTATTTTTGGTAATTGGTGGTATTGTTTTGTGATTTATCAAAATGTCAACGGTTAATGTGTTAGAGCTTCTTAGTGGAGAAGGGTGACAAGCAAGGCTGGCAGAGTTAGATAGGCATGAGTTGGAGCAGGTGGTTCAACATTTCGAAATAGAATTTGATGTATCTATAAGGAAGGGCCTATTGTTATTGCAGGTGTACGAATTTGTTAATACAGTGAAGGCAGGGGATGAAGTGAAAACAGCCAAAGAGGTGGAGCTTTTGAATAAGCAAATAGAACTAAAAACCCTAGAATTCAATATGGAAAAGTTTAGGGCAGAGGAAAAAGAAAGAGAGAGGCAGTTTGAGAGAGAAATGCGGGTAACAGATCCTTCTTCCCTCCCCTCTTCCCCAAATATGTTGGTAACGCCTGCTATCAATTTGGCTCAGGCTCTCAAGTTCGTGCCGAACTTTCAAGAATGTAATGTGGCGGAATTTTTTGTTTCTTTTGAGAGAATTGCTGCTAAGTTACAGTGGCCCCTGGGGTATTGGACCACCCTTATTCAGAGTAAACTGATAGGTAGGGCTCAGAGAGTTTATGTTACGTTGGATGAGAATCTGTCATCTGACTACGAAAATGTGAAAGCCATTATTTTGAAGGCTTATGAGCTTGTCCCTGAGGCTTATAGACAGTCTTTTAGGAACCTGCAAAAAGGTAGGGAACAGACGTTCGTAGAATTTGCTAGGGGTAAGAAGCAATATGCTCAGGATTGGTTCAAGTCGAAGGAAGTCGACGACTTTGAAAGGTTGAAAGAGTTAGTGCTTGTAGAGGAATTTAAGAGGTGTGTGCCCGATAAACTTAAGGTACATTTGGAAGAGTTGAAAACTGATGCTTTACAAGAGGTTGCCATTGCTAGTGACGAGTATTATTTGTCACATAAAAATGAATTGGCAGGAGTGGTGACAAATGTAAAGCCTGGTTGGGTTAGAACGGGCCGGAGTAGTAATTATAATAAGGTTTCTAATAGGCCTAATTATATAAATAAGAACCAACCCAGGAAGCAGGATAACCCTAATAATAATAATCGCTTTTCTCCTGACAGGGATAACAGGGGTTATAATGGTTATGATCCTGAAAAGGTGAAGAGTATGACATGCTACTATTGTAACAAGAAGGGGCATGTGAAAAGCAGGTGTTTTGCTTTTAAGAAAGCACAACAGGCAAACAATAGGCCAGTAATGGGTATAGGAAGGAAAGAGAAAGAACCCATCACGAGCAGGACAGATGAGCAATGACTATCCGGTTGTTTTGAGAAATTTTTGTCTCAAGGTCATGTCTCGTCCGCGAATTCATCCGAGTGTAAATGCGTACGTATTTTGCGTGACACGGGTGCGGCACAATCGTTGATTTTGAGAAAGGCCTTGCCATCAGATTTTGTCCTGAACTGTGAAGAATTTGTCTTGTTGTCTGGATTTCCTGATTCGGTGGAGTCATATCCCCTCAGCAATTTTCGTTTGAAATGTCCTTCTTTTTCAGGAATGTTGAAATTGGCCATAGTGGAAAAATTTCCTGTTAAGGGAAGTAGACATAGTGTTGGGAAACGATGTGGCCTATGAGAACCAGACTTGTCCAATAACAAATAAATCCCGAAGTAGCAGTGGTTACTCGTTCTAGAGCTAGAGGAGATGATGCTGCAGAGTCAACAACAGATGTAGATTTGAGTAGCTTAGAATGTAGTGGTATTAGTAATTTAGTTGTAGAAAATATTGACATTGTAAAGGACATTCCAAACTGGACAAAGGAGGAGCTAATTAAAGCTCAGAAACAAGAATTCCGGAATCTTCCTACTGAATCAGGCGAGGTGGATGATTTGACAGTCCCAAAGTTTAAAATAATCAACAACATTCTTTATAGGTTGAGTAGGCCTAGAGAGGCTGGTAACAGTGCACATGAAATTGCAAAACAAATAATGGTCCCTTGTGTTCACAGGATTGGCTTGATGTCGTTGGCACATGATAATGGTTTGGCGGGTCATTTCGGAATTCACAGGACGGCTGGGAAATTGCTCAAGGATTATTATTGGCTCAAACTGAAATCTTACATGAAGAAATTTGTCAATAGCTGTGGTATCTGCCAGAAGGTCGGTAAGCCAACCAAGTTATACCAAAAGCTCCTTTATGTCCAATTCCTGTGGTTTCTGAGCCTTTTAAAGAAGTCATAATCGATCTTGTCGGGTCATTGCCCAGGACTCGTAGTGGGAATGAGTATATTTTCACTATAATGGATAAAATGTCCCGTTTTCCAGAAGCCATTCCCCTACGTTCCATTAAAAGCATAGAGATAGTTGAAGTGTTAATCAATTTTTTCACTAAGTTTGGGATGCCTAAGGTAATTCAGTCTGACTGTGGTACAAACTTTGTTAGTCGATATTTTAAAGAGAGAATGGCAGAGTTGGGTATTAAACATGTGACTTCATCTCCATATCATCCAGAGAGTCAGGGTGCTCTGGAGAGGTTTCATCAAACTCTAAAATCGATGATTAGGAAATATTGTTTAAGTCACGGTTCTGAGTGGGACAAAGAATTACATATTTGTTATTTGCTTTTCGTTCAGCTCCAAGTCAATCTCTAGGTTTGTCGCCTTTTTATCTGGTTTTTGGACATTGTGTTCGTGGTCCTCTTGATGTTGTAAGAGAGGCATGGGAAGGTGACATTCCTGAGATGAATTTGTTAGACTGCATGACTAATTTGGGTGAAAAAATGACGAAGGCTTGGGAATTTGCTCGTGAGAATTTGTTGTGCAGTCAGAGAAGAATGAAATACTTCTTTGACAGGAGGACCAAAACACGTAACTTTGCTGAAGGCGACAAGGTCTTGGTGTTGTTGCCTTTTCCCGGTAATCCATTAAAAGCTTCATTTTCAGGTCCCTGGAAGGTTTTGAAAAAAGTTAGCGAGGTCAATTATTTGGTGGAAACTCCCAAGAGGAGGAAGCCTTTTCAACTTTGCCATATAAATATGTTAAAGGAATATAAAGAAAGGGATAAAGTTGTTCCGGTGGCAACAGTTGGGGATGTGGTTAGATGTAATAATGACCTTTATTCTTTTTCAGAGGAAGTTGAGGATAAATATGGTAATGGTGGTAATTGGCCATCAGGTAATAAGAATTCTTTGGAAAACCTTGATGGTTCAATTTCTCATTTGAGTTACCAGAAGCGCAGGTCTCTGAAAAAGTTGGTGTTGGGCTATAAAGAATTGTTTTCGGATGTACCAGGTCGAACATCTGATGTAGAACATGACGTGGATGTTAGTAATGCCACACCTGTGAAACAATCCCCATATAGGTTAAATCCCTTCAAGAAGGAAGTTGTTGCAAAGGAGGTGGAATATATGTTAAAACACGGTTTGATCGAGCCAAGCAAAAGTCCTTGGTCATCACCTGTGGTGTTGGTTAAGAAACCTGACGGAGAGTTTCGTGTGTTTTGACTATCGAAAGGTAAATGAGGTTACAAAATCCGATAGCTATCCTTTGCCACAGATAGAAGATTGTATAGATCGCATGGGGAAGTCAAAATATATAAGTAAATTTGATTTATTAAAAGGTTATTGGCAGGTTCCTTTGACGAAACGAGCAAGAGCTTTGTCGGCTTTCGTGACACCTCAAGGGTTATTTCAATGTCGTGTTATGCCGTTTGGTATGAAAAACGCCGCCGCCACTTTTCAAAGAATGATGAATACATTGGTGTATGATTTAGAAGGGTGTGTGGTTTATATTGATGACATTGTTATTTATAGTGACGACTGGGAGACTCACTTGCAACGATTAAAGCCTTGTTCGAAGTATTGAAGAAAGAAAGTCTGGTGGTCAATCTTAAAAAGAGTGAGTTTGCAAAAGCCAAAGTTGTATATTTAGGTCATGTAGTGGGTAATGGTAAGGTAGCTCCTAAAAAGGCCAATGTGGAGGCTATTGAGAAAATGTCTATCCCTACGTGTTGGAGGGATATCAGAAAATTCTTAGGTTTGTTAGGTTACTACCGTAGATTTGTGAAAAATTTTTCTGACATCGCTGATCCACTCACCAACCTCCTAAAAAAGAAGGTAACGTTCACCTGGACCAGTGACACGCAAAAGGCATTTGAAAGTCTCAAAAAGGTACTACTTAGTTTCCCGATATTTAGGGCTCACATTTTGACCTCCCTTTTCGCTTGCCACCGGACGCAAGTGACGTCGGTGTAGGAGCAGTCTTGTTACAGAAGGGACGAGCAGGGTGTTTCTCACCCTGCAGCGTACTTCTCAAAGAAGCTAAATCGCGCTCAACGAAAGTATTCGACTGTTGAAAAGAGACCTTTGCACTGGTACTGGCAATTAATCACTTTTCTATTTATCTTTCTTCCACAGGCACCCCTATTAAGATCCTAACAGACCACAACCCGCTGACCTTCCTCAACAGGTACAAAAATAAAAATCAGCGTCTTATGCGCTGGAGCCTTATGCTGCAGGAATGGGACCTGGAATTTACCCATATCCCAGGAAAAGACAATGTCGTAGCAGACGTTCTCTCGCGTATTGTTGAATAAAAAGACCTGTGTTGGGCCATGCAGCTAATAAGGTAGTATCTGTATCGTTCTTGTTATGGTGTGTGTGCTGTTGAAGTAGGTAGATGAGTTTAGGTATTGAATAAGTTTGAAGAGTATTAATCATAATTTCTCATTACAGAAATAGAGGTAGTTATTTTAGTGAAAAGCAAAAAAAGAAAAAATAGGATTGAGGGGAGAGGGCGGCACTCATTATTTACATTTTGGTTATGGTGGTAGTGTTTTCGAAGATGGTGGATTGTGGATCACTATACAATGAACGTTAGTATCAAGAGTGTCCGTTTACTAACAATCGTGTGGTCGGCACGAGCGAACACAAGGTGTTCTTGGCCGAGGTTTAGGCTCCCTTTCGACATAATAATTATGAGTATGATAATGTAAAGTTTAAAGCGCTGTTTAGGATGGGTGACAAAGATATAATTATTTAATATTATTGAAAAGTTTGGTTACCGTAACTAGTTAAATGCCTTGAGGTTGATATGTGTATATATACATAGGCATAATGTAACATTAGGTTAAGGTTAAAATGATTCTCGTGATCAGAATATGGTCGCTGTATTATTTTAAGTAAGTTGGATGTGTGATATAATGTGTCATGAAATAAATATTTAGGTATGAAGGTCATCATAAAGGTAAAATTCGTACCTCCCATAGGTATGGTGCACTCATTATGAGTATCTGTGGTCTTAGGGACCTGGTATAATGGGGTCTAGGTTCTTGGTGACCTGGTGTAATACGGTCTCGGTGGTTAATTCGGTGGTTAGGGTACTAATCCGGTTATTCTATGTTTCCAGGCATAACTACGCTTCACGAATTTTTGTGTGTTGGTGTTGCACAGGGGAAATCTGTGTTGATGTTCTCTGTGTTATGCAATATAGGTGTATGTATTCGGTAGGACTCTTTTAAAGTGATTGAGTCTGTGTTGTCACTGTGATATATGCAGAACTATTTTTGGCTGGACATTTTTACAATGAGCGATGTGAATCACAAAGTGGAACAATTTTGAGCGTGCAAAAATAGCTATGGCCTATGAACTGATATGTGGAATCTGGATTAGAGCCGAGTGACTCTTAGTTGTATACTTATGTGAGACCCTTGAGAAGCTTTGGGATAAAAATTTGTTTGGTGTTGGTGTTTGAGATTTTCCTTGTTGTAAATTCTCCATTGTATATTCATGATATTGTGATAATTTTGGTGCCTATATTGTAAGCTGCATCCTTGTTTCTTTGCCCTCCTTCTTTCCAATGCCTTGTTTTCTAATGTAATATTCTTAATGAGAGTATTTTCCTCTTGCAGATTTGTATAACATCTTGTATTTCTGTAGATGAACTGTAATTATTTTTTTCAGTATATGATTATTTCATATGTTTTGAATTGATTGGACTTTGAATTAAGAAATATGTATATATATATATATATATATATATATATATATATATATATATATATATATATATATATATATATTTTTTTTTTTTTTTACGCAAAATTTTTTTTTTTTTTCTATTAGGTGAGGAGGTGTCAACTTGTTGTCATTTAATTGTTTGATTTTACATTATTATTGATTAAACCTGAGTGTTAAATACTGTATTAGTCTGTTAGCTCGTTCTCCTCCTCTCAGGTGGTTTGTGTGTTTGAAACTATTTTCTAATGGCTGTTTTGTTTTTTTCATATTTGGTGCGTGAGTGGAGGTGGCTCCGTGTTTTCCTGGTGGTGCTTTTGGTCGAAACGAGGAATCGTTTCTGAGCTTCCTTACAGTGTGGAAAGATATTGGCTAGCTGTTTGAATCATCCGATATATTTGGATTTACTGGAAGCACTAGGATTTTTCTGCCACGTATCTCCAGCTCCTCCTTGCTTAGTTATAAAGCCGAGGGGGCCTCTCTGAGCCACGGTATGATGATACTTAAATTATATTTTTGATCACGGCATAGGGACCTTAAACGGATCTTTAGCTTTTCCCTGCTATCTGTGCTGATTGGTGGAGCACGCCATATTCATTCCTCATTGCTGGGAGCGTGATTTGATATCTTCCTGTTAATCTCCGGATGCGGAGATTCTATTTTTGCAGAGATCACGGCCAATTATTGAGAAACGGAGAAAACCACCTTAGGAGTATAATATTAGAGTGTATTGGTCAGGTTATTCCTCCTTTTGTTTGCCCCTCCTCCTGTCTGAACCCCCCCTTCTTTTGTGGATAATTGTGTTGCAGGCTATCTTTAGTAGTATGAGTGTTTATTATTGTTATTAATTAATTAAGGGTGTTAGCTATTCATTTATTTGATGTATTGTGAGGTTCAGGTGTAACTTCTATCTGGTTATTTATGTATTAAATTAAGTTTTTATTCCTGGTGTTTTGTTTACCCCCCTGAATTGATTTTTGCACACCCTTTTTTTTTGTACTATTCCACCTACCGTGGACTTAGTACCTGTGATTTGAACACTTTTAATGCTTTTTGAGATTGAGTATTGAGTGGTGGCAAAACCAGCCATCACAAATATATATATATATATATATATATATATATATATATATATATATATATATATATATATATATATATACATATATATATATATATATATATATATATATATATATATATATATATATATATATATATATATATATATATATATATATATATATATATATATATATATATATATATATATATATATATATATATATATATATATATATATATATATATATATATATATATATATATATATATATATATATATCTAATTTTTCAATATTTAGGCAACGAGAATAATAAATCTGTTAACATCAGCGACTTTTCCTCCAACAGACACAAATGATATCCAGCAAAAGACTTCTGTGACGCTCTCATGCTATTCAGTTGGGAAGCTGCAGAAATGCTGAAATTATTTTCACGAATGTGTATTACTCCCTATCAGTTATGTATGGTGCAAGAACAGTTTGCATTTGTATTTTGTCATAAGAACAGTTAACGACAATAATAAATTTCAAAAATCATTTTGGTTGACTCAATACTTTTACATTTCTCACGTTATTTTCTCCCTCGGCATTAGTTCACTTGTTATCATACCATAACTCATCAGTTAGCTCAACTGCTAACAAGTGAGAAAGCTAAAGCGAATGGTGGCATATGTTTCAGGATCCTTCGGTAGGGTTGTGTCCTTAATAGCTCTAAATCATTTATAACATAAGAACACTCTCAGATAAGAGACTGAGGAATGACTGATTGTGATAAAATGAAGATGAAATGAAATTGTCTAATACTAAATAAATCAGTAAAACGCACCAGCAAAGAAAGACAGCTTCTGTGATGCAACCAAGATGTCGACATAAGGTAAAGATGACAGAAGCCTTAAGAATAAGGGCGGGGCATTTTAGAATGATTCTGAAATAAAGTGGCTAATTATTTTTCTCTGAGGGAATAGAGCTGTGACTGGGAACTGGAAGACGTAGCAAAGCTATCAAAGAGAGGTGACAAGACTGAAACCGGTAATTAATGAGGCATTACAATGACGTCTTCCATGAAGAACATTCAGTATGCTCATCCTCATTTCGCCAAAAAATGAAATTAGTAGAACTCATAGAGATGAACAAGCCAATAAGCTAAACCATATTGTGCAGCAATGAATGAAGTGTAGAAATTCCTTTCTGTAGCTTTTGTTGATTACGGGAAGACATTTCAGTGTCCCAGATCAATATTTTGGAAGGCTTTGCATCACTAAAAATCTAGAACTAAATGAAATTTCCACGGATGGGCATGCGCAAAATTAATGATGATGGAACTGTGTCAAGTTAATTTCTTTAAACAGCTGGGTGTTCAAGGGAATTATTGTCATGTTACCTTTGCTGTTTGCCCTTTTCATGGATTTTGTAATTTAAAGACTGGTCAAAGATGGAAAACTAGGTTTAGATTGAAATGACGACGCTGAATGTATCAATATTCGGACTTGCAGAGATCCTGTCTTAATCAGTTTCAAAACCTAGGAGAGCTACAGCTTGTTAAATAGAAAGTATCATACATCTATTGCTATGAGACTTCATATAAAATCAAGGAATCTGAGAAAGTGAGGATAGAGTGTGCACAAAGGGATGAAATGACGTAAGATGAAGAAGGCATTTATGAGGCTGAATCTTTCCAATGCTAAGCAAACGATTCCCGGCACAGGTTCTTCTTATGAATTGGGATGTAGTGAAAGATAATAAGAAGGCAAATCAAACAATGGTTATTTTAATTAGGCTAAACATTTTTTTACAAAATAAAATTATACACAAGTCTGCAATGCTATACGGACATGAATCACTGTATGCCAGGGAAATAATATCTAACAGAAGTCAGAAAGAGGTAAAGCTAGAAATGCAACCATAAGGGAAATGACGGAACCCCAAATGCAGATGAGATATTAATGGAAGGAAATGGAGATGGCTTGCACATGTCTTTCACACAACCACAGGGAGAGTAATGATTGATATTTGTCTGCTTTGCGTCGCAGGGTGGGTGTTGGTGGAGATGACGCTAAGGATGACGACGACGACGATGATCTGAGGATTCATTTGAATGGAAAAGCAAAGAAGAAAACGAAACCGCTCTCATCGATGTTATTCGAATATTTTATGCACGGTAGGCTGTTGTCTAGAATAATAACTTCTCAGGAAATAATTCATTCGTCATGGTGAGAAGCCATTATTTTCCTTCATTTTTAGTTTTCTGTAAAAGAAAAATATTAAAGAGATGGCTTTGTCTGTCCATCCGCGCTTTTTCTGTCCACACTCAGAACTCCTGAGGCCAGAGGGCTGCAAATTGTACGTTGATCATCCACCTCCACTCATTAAACATACCAAATTGCAGCCCTCTACTCTCAGTAATTTTATTTTATTTAATGTTACATTTAGTCATGATCGTGCGTCTCGCACCGCTATAGGTTCCAACAACACAGGCCACCACCGTCTCGTGGCTGAAAGTTTCATGGACCTTGGCTGAAAGTTTCATGGGCCGTGGCTGAGAGTTTCATGGGCCGTGGCTGAGAGTTTCATGGGCCGTGGCTGAGAGTTTCATACAGCATTATACGCTATACAGAAAACTCGATTGCGCCGAAGAAACTTCAGCCCATTTTTTACTTGTTTTGTAAAGAAAACAATTGTATTCTTTGTAAGATGTTGTAAGTCATTATCAAGAGTCCTTTCTTTCCGTGCTTAGTCAAGTACAGTATATGCCAGCGCCTTCTTATGGTGAAAAATATTTCGATGACAAAAATCTTAACAGTCTTCTAAATAAGTGACAGTGATTAAGTATGGAATAAAAAAACATGTAACTCCTATTTAACTATAACTGAGAAAGAGCTACGTCCTAAATATTATAATATTTAGAATAAGGTTTTTCCTTAATATTCTGACTCGGCAGTTTCGTCTCTCCCAATGTTCCATTTCACAGCAAAACTTCTTGAAACTGAGCCTTTCTTGATCTCGGAGATTTTCTGATTTGCTCAGAAGAAAACTTTGTGACGGGAAAAGTTTTGGCCTCAGAAACTGAATGCTCTTCATAAGACGCAGTTTTAACCTTCCTTTCAGACTATTTTATGAGTTAGTGATGGACTGCAATCCTTGATAAAAGGGCTTAACTTTAATCCAAATAAAACTAAGGTATTGTATTAGAAAGATACATTATTGAGTTTCCGATACTTAACTATAAGAGTCTACGTTCCCCACATCACAAAAGATTCGAGTACGAAACGGGGAAATAAATACATTTTGAAGAATCTTGGGCAGGGCAGAAGCTCTAATTACTTACATGTCTGCTTAGTTGTAAGTTATTCCCAAGGTATTGTGCATTCGTTGTCAGATGATGTATCTGGCTCATATTTTTTTTTCCTAAAGAGGCAATCATGTATAAATGACACAAAGTCCTGATTAATGTGCTACAAAAATTACCAATCAGCTCTCATATTGAGATGGATTGATAATGATTCTTAGTTTGGAACCTGATATATATATATATATATATATATATATATATATATATATATATATATATATATATATATATATATATATATATATATATATATATATATATATATATATATATATTATACATACTTTTATATTCTAAAACCCGGGAAGGGGATTTACCACAAGGGATGGTGCAATCTGACTAGAATTCCTGGCTTGGTAGAACACAGAAGAAAAGAAAATTAGCTGAGGGCTTTACTAGAAAGAGGAATTTTAGATAAACCCTTAGGATAACTAGAATCACATATATTTGCAGTACAATAACACAAATCAGAGGATGGGAATAATTAGGGCAGGTAAATGGGATTCTCGGAGCACTAAATTAAGATGAACAGATGATAACTGAATGCTGGGGATTTCACTTCCAGGGCGCCGTGAGTCAATTTACAATGGGTTTACCACGGCAATGAGAGCACAATCGAAGAAGGATCCACAGAGAGAAAACTCTGCCTGCAGTTGTGAATGCATGAGATTAACTGACGAAATTAGCACAATTAAGGGATCAAGGATGCACTGATGGTGCCAGCTGATTCTTGGGTATAACATTGGTAGATTCACTTATGAACGTAAAGAATAACAAAATCAGGCCTGTATGAGAATTGTGTTGGAAACACGGAAAATGGAAGAGCAAGGAAAAAAGGGCTATGGGACTGGCAAAACTCGAATTCCTGGCACTGTACCTTGTGTCAGAGAATGGGTCCTCATAGTTGGGCCAGTGGTGGGAGCCGTATTAAGGGGAACTGGCATGGGAAATATGTTGGACTGGAAGTCAGCCACGTGGTTTACGAGATGGCTCTTAGGGAGCAGAACTCAAAGGGCAGTAGGTGTTAGGAATGCATCTGGTGTGTCTGAAGATGTGAACTGGGCCCACATGGGTGATCTCATGTCACGTGGTCTCCCAACTTCTCTTTTGGTGCGCGGGCCAGCTGTCCCGGGTTAGTGCCTCCTGTGGCACTGACTCAGGAACTTCCTTAAATAGTGCCTGAGGTGATCATATGATCAAGGCTTGTCTCCAAGGGCAGTGAAGTTACCTGGAAAGGAGTTTTAATGCAGTCACGTGGTCTAGGAAGGAGATGAAAAGACTGCCAAAGGGAAGAATAACAAGAGCTTGGTAGGAGAAGCAAATTCTCTACAACTGACTGTTACTGTCAACAGTGATATGAAATGATTTTACTTTAACATCTTTTGAAAATTATGTTCTTAAAAGGAGAATAAGCTTGGAAAGAGGTGTCCCTCATTGCAATACATATACATACACACACACACACACACATACATATATATATATATATATATATATATATATATATGTGTGTGTGTGTGTGTGTGTGTGTGTATGTATATGTATATGTATATATACATATACATATATATATATATATATATATATATATATATATATATATATATATATATATATGCATGTATACAACCAGAAAATAGCTGATAAAAGTGTTTGTGTCTTTTGTATAATGGTCATTACAATGTAGTGCAAAATAACTGAAAATCAAAAAGCCACTTCAAAAATTCTCCTACCCCATTATAGATAGCATTTTTTCAGTGGCTTCTGGAGGCTGCTTTTGATGCGGGATGTTAAAACTAAAATCCTTTTTTCTGCCATCTTGTTACTAATCTTTGGCTTTGGAAAACACATCCTCTCATCTGCCCACGGTGGGTGGACAAGGTCCGTTACCAATTTCATCATTAATGACACCTACATTATTATACCATAAAATGTAGCATAAGGCCCACCTGTTCGTTTTCAGACTGCGGGAATGGTTGGTGCATATCTAGTCGAATGCATCAACCACTTTAGCCTTATTGCAAAATGTTATGATCTTTGTCTTCGTTATTTTTTTAGGGCAGTGAGGCAAAAGAACCATACACCCGTTTGTTATGAACTCCTTACTCGTCCTCACATCTGATGTTTGTGTTTTGTTTAGCTTTCGATTTCCTACAAAGGTTAGACCAAACATACACAGTAGGCCATACATCAGTGGTAGAGATGTAGACGAATGACTCCAGTGACATTCCTGTTAGAGTTTTTGTACAACTCCATTAGTTTCTCGATGACGAATTGGCCTAACGGCATACCCCAAGGAAGTAATGGACGGCCTAAAGGAAGTGCTTTGCATTTATATGTATTTCACCTTAATGCTATGCTTGGCAGGCTTATTTACAAGGTACACGTCAAAGCCACAGGCCTCCAGAAACCCAGGAGTTATTAATCACTGGGATGTATGGACCAAGTGTAGATTCCCTTCTGCAGTTAGCAATGAACCGATCCTACATCTCTAGTATGGGGAACATTTTGTCAGTCCTCTTTTTTTTTTCTTCCATGGCTGTGTTGTCAGCGAATCTGGAAAGACATAATGCAGAGCAGAGGAAGCATTTATAATGCGATTCCTCTTCTATGCAATTTTTCTGTTTTGTTTCTTCATAGTATTACATGATGCAACATTTTTTTACTCTCCATTGTCAAGCACAAGTAAGATTGGTTTAGAAACTTAGGCTCATAAGTAACCTTTTAGCTTTCTTATACGCTCCATATAGAGGAGCCTATTCATCGTCCAGAAAGAGAGAAAGCCAGGGAAAAATCGTTTCATTGGGAGATTTCCTTCAAATATTCTCACCGCAATCTTTCACAAGAAAACAAAAGGGGATTTGTTGTGAACCCTCGTCAAGACGAGGAGCACAAAAAGGGTTTGTTTGAACTTTCCAGGAAACGTCTCCAAATTCCTGAAAGAAGTTTGTCTGCGAAACAAGACCAGAATCTTAAAACCTTTCTTGCTCAGTCTTTGGCCCCATAGAATCTCCTTTTCCAGAATGTTTCGTCTAATTGACCATTTATCAGTTTTGTATTTTCTTTATTGTTATCATGTACGAAATTATAAAAAAAAGTTTATTAAACGTATTTCGTTGAGATTTCCCAATTTTATGTGAATATTCAGTATCTGTGGAGAATACTATGTTACTGAAGTAGTGGGCCATAAAGTTTCCATTCAGGAGCACTTCTCTTTATCTTATAAGAATTAGGAGACAAACAGTGCAAACTTAGCGCACAGGGCCATTAAAGAGAATGATACTAGTTTTAACTGAAGAGCGCTGATTATACATTCAAAACGCATGATTAGTACTCAGTAATTATGGTTCTGAATTTTAAACTTTTTTAAGCTACTGAAATTCTTTAGTTAGCAGAGAATGTCATAGATTTCACGAGCTACATTGCCACTTATTTTAGCATTCTGTTGTAGGACATTCGAGGCAAAAATGTTATATAAAACAATATCCAGGGTTAATATTGAAGTAATTAATATTTGATGATTAATAATTAATATTTATTAATTAAGTCTATCTCTCAGTTTCTGTCACATTTGCCTGTTTAGCCATAACAATTTTCACACAAATTAAAGCTCATATATCCTTGGAACGAAAACTAAATTCACTCGATACCTAGCCAATCCCCACATCTTCTGCCCACCTTTTTATCAAAAACCTTTTAGAAGACTGATATATATTGGTAGGAATTTACATTATATCTGCTAGAGGAACAGTACAAACGAACATACAGAAGGCTGGATGCCAAATGCTCATTAGTGTCTGCAGTCTGAGGGTAAGAAATCTATTTACAAATGCTTGTATGAGCGAATGGCCCTCTACCTTTTCCTCGCCTATGCAAAAAAAAAAAAAAAAAAAAATATATATATATATATATATATATATATATATATATATATATATATATATATATGTGTGTGTGTGTGTGTGTGTGTGTGTGTGTGTGTGTGTGTGTACATATGTGTGCATGTGTTTTGTGTGTCTGTATGTGTATACACACACTACTATTACTCATTTTCATGCTGAAAGTTATTTCTACCAGCGTGAATGTGAACAAAAAAATGATTGCAAGATGATCAATAATTTTTTTTTCAGTTAGCTGCAGTGATATACAGAAAATTGTAAAATGAAAATACATAATTCCTCATGGGAAAGATTCCAGAATTTTTAAACTCTCAATGTTGAAAAAAGTAGCTTAAATCCAAGAGAGAGAGTATCATGTTAACGGAATGAGGAAAATAATCAAGCAGACAAAGAGAAACTGGAGGGACTTTTAATACTTTGGGCGTTGATCACACTGCCTAGGTAGGGCATCGACAGATGCGATGGGTGACAAAAGTTTTGGGCCAAAGTCTAACAGGACCTCTTCCCACTTCTTTCGAAAGGTTGGCGGTTTATTAAAAAAAAAAAAAAAAAAAAAAGAAAGTTTGTTTTCTTTAAAGAAAAGCGCTGAAACAGGACTGAGACCATTGAAATCATGATTTGAAGCCAGTTATGTAGAGATAAAAGACAGGATGCCGTACAGAGACCCGTGAAATAAGTTACTAAAAGCCAGCCAAGTAATAACATCCCACAAATAGAAACGTAATATTATGTAGTGGTATAAAAATATTTTAAAAGAAATATTGTATTAATTTGCGAACATCTTTTCCTTCTTGAAGGCACATCTCTCACTCAAATCAAGTAAAGGTGTGAGCTCTGGAAATATTGACGTATGATGGCTAAATCTCATTGCATTTGGTCCTTCGCATAAGCCCCGAACCCTGCTCTTCATGCATCAGATCCATTACGTTAAAATCATCCTTCCATTAAAAGGGATTAATTAAGATCAGTCTGATATTTCCTTGGCCTTCCTTCCTTCCTTCTTTCATGTCTTACGAAGAATCATTCCACTTCACGAATTTTATTGAATTTACATCATTACTCTCGCATTCCTCTGCTTTTCCCTGTCTACATTTTATTAAGTGTTCACCAGAACTCCACGTGTCTGTCCATTTCCTTTTTTCGGCTAAATGGTTCATTTCCACAATAAATATAACTAACTCAGAACAGTTCAGGGACAAATTTTATTAACGAGAAGTCAAAATAATTGTAAATATTTTCAGTCTTCACAGTCATCAGACAGAGGGCAGTCCATAAGAAGTAAGTGGCGGATTCAAAAATGAATTGTAAAATATCTTTGGAACTGAGTCAGTAATTTGCACTTTCTTTTTAGTTTTTATCAGATTGATAAAATTACCATCCTATTACGATTGAAAGCTTCATATTCGTTGCTTTTTATTGTCCGATTTCTTATGTTTCTTTGTTTCTGGTGAGATTTCTTCAGAATACGAAACATTTAACTCGGGCCGGAATTTTCCTTTCCTTGTTGCTAAGGAGAGAATTGAATTTCAAAAACAGATTCAATTTCAAATCGATTCATAATTATAATTTATGATGGATTGTGATAACGTTTCTTATGCGAGGCCAGGGCAAAACTGTACTCAAATCTTTGGCTTCGTATTTTATCAAAGCTACAGACTGCACAGTATTTTAGATATTATTCATTTCTGAATGTTGAAGACATGATTGCAGAAATATTCCTTAATTACCATTATAAAAATTGCTAAATTATTTATACTGTAGGTGTTTATATGAGCATCCGGCCAAACTTCCCAGTTGGTAAGTCATTATGACAGTACGAGTACAATGTCTGTCCAGCAAATATGTAAATTAAGTGTAAAGAACTAGCAAAGATAAAATTCCGTCTCGTGATTAAGATCTTATGAGACTGAAAACTAACCTTCTAAATTCCAGAAAAAGCTAGTTTCATAACCGAGGAGATTTTGCATAGGTTATAAGTGACCGCTTCTGTATACAAATTACCACAAGTGTTAATTACAGTGGAAAATTATATATATAGCATAAATTAACTAAATGATACCTAGGATATGAAAAAATTCAAAAAATATTTGAAATTTCACAGACAAAATCTATTATTAGCAGGAAATCTAAACAAAACACCAGTTTAATAACTCTAAAATGGAAACTCTATCATTAGATATCTAGAGAAAACTGGAACATCCCTTAGAAGAAATCCTGGAGAGTAAAAGAGAATTCAAAAAAACCACAAGAAGACTCATTAGCATAACATGAGTGGCTGAGGTAACATCAAAGAAGAAAAGGAGATTCCACCGTATAAGTCAACTGAAGCTTAGAGGAAAATCAGACTTATTTTTTCCGCCTGATTTTCACCGTCGTCGCTTCATATGCAAATGGCTTCAATGTGAATGAAGTTTATGAAGGGGGTAGGGTTTCCGAAACACTGCAATAAGCATCATTTCTCGGTTTATGTCCCAGTCTGAATCTTAGGTGTGGTTCGATGAAAATTGCTCGCAATGCGAAAGTCCATTCACTGCAAATGCAATACCCTTATGTAATTAAGCCATTAGGAAAAGGGCAATAGTGAGAGAGAAGAAAAATCCCACACGGGGAGAATACAGCTCGAGGAATTAAGAATCTCAGACGCAGGAAAGATAACACTTCAAGAAAAAACTGACTGAAAACGAGTTAAGTGTGTGTGTGTGTGTGTGGAATATAGATATTACAGTTATAAATTTCTTGCTTTTCTTGTCCATTATGGTGATTGGATAAAGTAATATCTCTATATTGTTAAATATAAACCATTGCATGGTCATGGGATACCCACTGGCATGAATTCGCCTTTCCTCACAGATTTTATGCATTCATAATGCAGACGAAATACCACCAACCCAAGTGTAGCTTTCGATAAAAGACCCAGTAAGGAGCATCTCCTATGTTACTGAACATTTTGCTATCTTTTAATTCGTTATTTCTATTCAATTTCATGAATGTTTAACAAAATAAGAAAATTTGTGTCCATATACTTTTTTCTGGTCTCTTACAATCTATTCAATACGGTTATTGGGCATTTCCTTA
>NC_089763.1:102500-120000 GCF_040412425.1 Macrobrachium rosenbergii | reverse complement strand
TTGCTCATAATTTTGGCAGTGAAACGACTGGGCCTGTTTTCTGAAGACTAAACGCGAAGCCATCAATGAAACCACAAATATGACGGCCTTGAAACGTCTCTAAAGTCATTATATTTCTGTCCTTAATTCTTTTTGATTCCTATGGATATCAGCAGCAGAGCTATGAATGAATTTGACTACAAACAGAAATTGCACGAATGAAAATTTAACCAATAAAAATATCAACGAAGAAAAGCATAATGCATAGTTATTTCTGAGTAAAAATAACAAACAATGAACTCGATAACGAAAAGGAATAAGAGAAACTCTCGTGAAGTTACAACATCAGAAGTCATAAAATTCGTATTCTAAATTTTATATTAACTTTCATTCATTTCAACTGCAGAACTATGAATGAATTCAGTACTCTGAACAGAAATGGCAAGAATAAAATTAAAGTGATGAATTAAAAAAATCAACGCCGAAAGGCTTAGTCGTTTCTACAACAATAACAAACAATAAACTCGATAACAAAAGGAATAAGAGAAACTCTCGTGGAATTATCTACAAAATACCGGGACGTAAAAGACCAATCAGCCGGGTGGGTGCACCATGCAAGGTGAAGAAGAGAAGAGAAGAGAAGAGAAGAGAAGAGAAGAGAAGAGAAGGGCTCTCCACCATTGCCTTTATGGTTTCTGCGGTCGTAAGCAATGACGGGCTGAAATCATAAATTGTGAAATATGGAAATAGAAAACAGATCAAGTAGTGGAACAAAACATTGTCTTGTTACTAAATTAAACCACTTTTTCTCTGCTTTAGTCGCTCTTCCTCACCACTTCAAAACTGTTAGAAGTAAATGTAAAATAAATACACTATGATGTGCCCCTCTGATAAGGCAGTGAAGTGTCGCGGTGCGGAGGCTCTGTTCTAGAGCATGCGTGTAAATTTATCTTCTGATCTATGCAGCTAACTACATGTGGCACTAGGCGGACTCAGGCGCCAAAAACTGTGAAAAATGAATGTGAAATCGAGGGATATTGTACCTCAAACAATGAACGTCAACAATGGCCTTTAAATAATGTACAGTATGAGTTACATAATGGAATGATTTAAATTTTTGCGCATTTTTCTGTCGTTATTACCAAACGTACATAAAAAAAAAAACTAGGCTTTTGGTAGAACCAGCTGTTTCCTGAAGGTTTATTGTTTATTTGCTAAATTCGACTGCATGTCCCAAACATAAACATTGGCTCTCCGAATGCAGGTCAAGGCTCATTTGCTTTCAAATGAGATGAAGTACAAGTAATGCTTGGCAACACAGACCGATATGTAACAGGCAAAATGAATGAATGAAGCGTCAAAGGAATTAATGAGCAAATGGAAGCCGGAATTTTCCAGCGTGAAAAGTTTTGTCAAATCAACCTGATGGGTCAGAGGTCATCTGCTGGACCACATTCACTGAGTTGCCTTTTCTTATTTGTAACAATTACTACAATAAGTTATTTCAACAACTAGATCTTATTTGATGTGGCATTTGGTGTTTGTTTTCTAAAAGGATTGACTATAGACAAATTACTCCGGTATTTTATATACATACCACACACACACACACACACACACACACATACACACACACATATATATATATATATATATATATATATATATATATATATATATATATATATATATATATATATATATATATATATTCAAAACACACCTAATAATCTATCAGGCGAACACTTAAGTACTTTCACACTTATCGACTGCAAATTAAAGAATTGATATCTCAGCCATTACAAAAATACATTCCGGAGAGTGCTCATTCACGCAAGTTTCTTCTTCAAAGTGTGTGTGTGCGTGTATGTGTGTGGGGGTTTGTGTGTGTGTGTGCGCGTTTTACGGGACGGTTTTACAGGAGGAGCAGACTGAAAGGACCCTTGTGCTCTTGTGCTAACTTCGTCGAAAAGTCCTGCTGGCCTTCCACAGGAAGCGTTTTTGCTTAACGAGAAAACTTTAAAATTCCCCAATTGCCTTCATTCAACGGTTCCTGACCAGAAAATGTTCTTTTACAAAGTGTGTCACTTTTGAGAGCACTTGGAAGAACTGGTGGGTTTTCCCACATCTTTTACTTATTTTTGCCTTGAAGTTATTGCTCTCGTAATAAAAATATGTTTAGTGGATGATTAACCTGAAGGATAATAACACATACTATTTCTTATTGACGAAAAATCATTAAATGTAAAAAATGGTGCTTTCATAATGTGAGAGAAAAATATCATTCTCTGTCATGCTAGCCTATATATGTAATTCGAAGGATGTCATCCCACACATATAACCGAAAAATTAGATATTTCAGCACCATCCAACATCTGTAGTCGTTGATGAATCTACCATTATATTAACTGACTTACAATAATCAAAGATAATCTATCCCAGATAGTCGGTGTGTACACTATCATTACCTTCTAAAATATAATTACCCTAAGAAGCAAGTCAGATGCAAAATGTCCCCCCTCCCTTAACTGAACACAGAATCATGTCACCAACTGTTCCAAACCAAAATCTCTCTCTCTCTCTCTCTCTCTCTCTCTCTCTCTCTGTTTCAAGAAACTCACACAAATACTTTCCTAGAGGCAGAGGATTTTTAAGAACCGGAAGGTGCCACCATTCTGGATTCTTATTACCCGGTTTTGTTGATACAGTCTGCCTTGAATATTAAAGATGTTATCATAAATCATCAGTATGTTCACATTGCAAGTATTTCATCAAAATCTTTGGCAAAATTCAATTGCTCGGCAGGTGGCAGTAAGGAACAACAAAGTTATTGCACGGTTTTCCTTCAAAATATGGTAGCATACCAATATGCCATTTTGAGAGAGCAAACGTTGCATCAGAATCAAGAACGTTTTATTCGCAACCAAGAACAAAATTCCGAGGCATCACAGACCAGAATCCTCGAAGGAAAACCCCAGTTCTTCATGACTCCTGCTTTTCATTCTTTGCTCTCAGTGGTTTCCCTCTCCGGCAGTTGTGGTTATTTTCTCCCGTTATCATCAGTTTTTATATATTTCCAAATTTTTGTGGCTTCCTGAAAACTTTCGAGAAGGAATGTTAAGAAACGAGAGAGGAATTCGATTTAATCACCTTGCCTTCCTCAACTCCACTGCAGGAGCGTTCAGTGACAAAAGGCTTCCTTGCAGGATGTGCAGCTGTGACAGGGCCAGTGCATGACTGGGACTCGTGCTGCATTGTTCTGCTTGAGAGAGACAGCAGTAACATTGGAAATACAAACGTTTGTGACAGCCGTGACCGAAATGTTTATATTTGCATGCTTCACAAGTCTCATGCGAAACAAAGATTTAAATAACTAAATTTTGTAAGTAAATTTGGTTATCATTTTCCTCCTATATGAACACTTAACTGATTTATGAATGGATATGACAGATTTCCCTTTGCCTGGCTTAAGCTTTGGAATTCTCTCCCATGTTCCGTATTCCTACGTGCTTACAACACCGCTACACTTGTGAGGATATTTCCCACCGCTATTCCCTGCCACGATTTTTCTTTTTTCCTTTTCGGAATGAGGAGCAACCCACCTTTGTCCCTCCGCCCTTCCCGCTTAAAAAATTAAAGTCGGTGTTGGATTTGACATTTGAGATGCAAACAAGAATAGGAGGATGAAGGAAATTCCATAACTTCTCCACAGTGCAGGAACTAGAATGACTTATGGTCAACATAGGAGGTGACAGCGTCCGTATCTGCAGCGTTCCCATAAGTGTAAGAGAATGAATCCTGTTCATAGGAGGTCACTTCAATACACAGCAGAAACACATTCTGTACGGAAAATTAATTAAACAAAACACTGAAAAGGTTTTCAAACGATCGGAGCCACTCCTCAACATGATTGTTATTCATGAATGATTGTATCTTACCATGAATATAATTATTTTCATTATTTATTATTTGCACGGCCATCTTACAAGTTCTCATATTCTTAATATCATGGAACTTGTCTGAATCTAAACTTCTCTCAAATACCGAGAAATAGATTTTTATGTCCTCTCTCTCTCTCTTTTACAAAGATGGCTGCAGGACGCAAAAAATATCGGGGATTTCTTGGGAGAAGAAACGCGACCGTAGCATCCAAAGCATCTCAAAGAGCCATAAGGGGGAAGAACATCCGGAGGCATATTAGTATGGCCCGGACGGAGGGTGGCTTTTCTCTTGCACGGCTTTGTTGTTTTTCCTTCTTCATCATCAAAGGTTTTTCTCTCTAGGAATCGAAACTTTTTGTCAAGTAATTCATATTAACACTTAAAATGAATATCATCAACGTTTCACTTATATAATCAGCTTTTTCTTCTTCATATGACTTGAAGTCTGAAAAATACGATGCATTCGGCAATTGCCGTGTGACGCAATTGTTTATTTTCTCTGCTTTTATAAATGGGAGTAATATTTTGGTTATTCTGATATCTTTTGTATGGTGACGGATTCTTATTGTTCAATCCAGAGGTTCTTAAAGTGGGAACACGCCCCACAGAGAGATTGGGAAATCTCAAAAGGCGTTACAAAAAAAAAAAAAAAAAAAAAAGATCCTCGGGTGTACTCGTCAAAACATGGTATTGCTGCCTCGTTCGTGACAGACGGATTTCGGTGGTACCGGTGGGGAAAATGTGCAATACTTTAATTCCATTGTTCTTATATTCTTATTTTTCCGATGACTTCATAGACTAATTCAAAACAATAAGTAAACATTCAAGCAGCATATGCATAACACGATACATAATTTTGGTGTCCACCAATCGCCACTATCCTTTTGCTCACATGCCAGCCCCGTTAACTAGACAGCAGAGGAATGCGAGCCTTTAATCTTAAGAAAGGATTACCTCCAATGACCTTGCACCTTCTGAGCCTCACAAACCAGCAACGGGGAAGGATGATAAGTGCCAGAGAGTAGCAGCTTTCTTCAAGTCTATTTTTAAATCTTCCATTTCTTGGTCTACCAAGAGCTTACTTTTCTCCTCAATACAATATTCGACTTGATTATTATAGTCAAGAAAACTGCATGAGATGAATAGCGCACTTAAGAATGTAAAATGTATATATATCGCTAATCTATGTACTGGAACCAGGCATGCATAGATTGCTCATTCCCTTGTCGGGTTAATTTTCGAAGTGCATTCCACCTTTTTCTTCATTCGATGTTGGGTTTATTTCGTTATTCCTGGAATCAGCAGTAATCTTGTCCTTTCTGCCTCACTATAGTTTGAACTGGATATCTAAACCGAATTGCTTTCCAGGAAAAATGTGTCTATTTTCTCATTACAAGTTGATCGGACTCATTTACCTTTATCTTTGACCTCTTCACTTTCCTGTTAATTTCTTCCAACTTGGCTTATTAGGGAAGATCAGTCGGCTCCATCACCTGCTCAGCTAAATCTCCCCATTCTTAAAAAGAAGAGGCCAGACAGGAATCCGGTAGCCCGCACCTTCAGCTTCAGTCCTCTGAAAACAGAGAACGATAACTTTCCATTGTGAGTCACAGAAGGAGCAATGTTCTTCACAGACAATTACTACAAAGACTACCCCGGATTAGTTCTCTAATTGCTTCCGAAGTTTGCTTGAGACGCAGTTTTGTTGAAGAATCGGGAATAGCAACAAATAAAATAATAAATAAATACATAAATAAATAAATAAATAAATAAATGAATAAACAACTATTACTCAAATACGACTTTCATAGAAGTTGACTGGGAAGCAGTTGCTCCCGGTGAGTAACCTGCAAAGGAAGAACCGAGTCCGACATCCGCTAGGCGGCTAGGGTATTATTGCTCCATAAGTACGGTACTTACTGTAGAGGCGTCGTTATGTCCCTCAACGGGAGATTTGCTCAGATGGTTTGTTAGTGTGTATTCGGCCGACTGCCACACGAGTTGGAGCGGAAACTCGCTACGAATATTCAGTATTACTTTCTACCAAAAATGGACAGAAGTCAGCACACTTTTGCCTTATTTAACACGCTATGTATTCACTAAAGGACTTTTCCGAATTAGTTCAGAGTTAAATGCATAATATTAGAGTATATATGATAATTATGATAATTTAGCAATCCTATTTTCTAAAATATGATATAAATAGTTAAGTTGTATTTAAAGTATCGGATACCAGCTGTTTAAGGGTTAAGGGTTAGGTTTCTGCTACCTTCATCAAATTTTCTGAGGATAAACTTTTCACCTTCAAAATAAAGAAAATAAAAACAGAGAAGGAATTGACAAGACATAACGTCAACACAAATAACTGAAACCTTTCACGGAGGATTCTCAAGGTCGTTCTTCGTCATGCAGCCTAATTTAGGTTATGGGCTGCGAAAGTTGACTTGTTCTGACAAATCTATATATATATATATATATATATATATATATATATATATATATATATAGAGAGAGAGAGAGAGAGAGAGAGAGAGAGAGAGAGAGAGAGAGAGAGAGAGAGAGAGAGAGAGAGAGGTGGTTGTTATGGTCTAACAATTTCCTGATTTCAAGTTTTCATGTTGCTTTTATAATAAATTAGCTTAATTTCTTCAATAAAGTTTATTTTATTTGCAAGTTTTTTTATCAGTAGTTATATCTGAATTCCGTCTGACAGATTTTGTTAAGTGTCTGTAATTAAAAATCACGCTGTCACTGACTCTTACCCATTTACTTATCCTCACTCGCCCACTCAGACGGACACCCACTCACCTGCACCCACCCACATTCTCACCTGCACCCACGCACTCACCCACACCTACATTCTCACCTTCACATAACCACTCACCCACACCCACACTCACCCACGCATCCCCACCTACACGCCCGACCACACTCTCCTGCACCCACCCACACACTCACCTACAATCACACACCCACTTGCCCCCATCCACTCACTTACCCATTCACTTACAATCACACTTGCACCCACAATCACCCACTCACCCTTACCAACACACTCAACCACCCTCACCCACACACTCATCCACAATTATGTACTCACTTGCACTCACCCACACACATACACCCACCTGCACTCACACACTCTCCTGCACCCACCCACAATCACACTCGCACCCACACTCACCCATTCACCCGCACCAACACACTCAACCACCCTCACCCACACACTCGTCCACAATCACGTACTAACTTGCACCCACCCACTCTCCTGCGCCCACACACTCTCCTGCACTCACCCACAATCACACTTACTCCCACGCTCACCCACTCATCCACACCAACACACTCAACCACCCACACCCACAGACTTATCCACAATCATGTACTCACTTCCACCCACCCACTCACCAACACCAGCACACTCAACCACACCCACACACTCTCCTGCACCCACCCATTCACCCACACACTCACCTGGACCCACCCACAATCACACACTCACCCACACCCACATCAAAGTGTTAAGCAAAATAAGATCATTTAATGGCGCATTATTATTTCTGAGGCGGACTGAGCATTGCATTTTAAGTGAATAATGAAAAGCGTAGACTTTTCTTGATGTATGTTCGAGTTTTTAATTTATCTCGTCCAGTTTTAAGGCTTAATTTAAATTTTCAATTGACCTTTGAACTTGACCGTGACCTCGATCTCATTCTGCATATCACCAATACTGGTAGACTGCTGTGCATGGCAAATATGACACAGTCTCTATCTTGTTTACCTTTGTGAAATGCAAAGCAATTCTTGTAGTCTTTTGAGGCCTTTGACCTCTCTTTGTGGATTTTTGCTGAGAAAAAAGTGTTGAAAGGCCCTTTTCCACAAACTTTTTATTCTTAAATAACAAAAAGTGTCCTTTCTTTGGTTACGGAAAAGCCTATCTGGAAAACATTAAATGTAATGGTGTTTCAAAGGCCAAAAGTAGTCAAAGAACATTTCCCACAAACATTTTTTTAAAAAAGACAAGGCCAGTTTCCCCTCTTTGGTTAAGAAAAAGCCTATCTGCAGTGAAGTGTAGTAAAAGTAAAGGCATTTGAAAGGCCTCTCTGGAATCTCTCTCTGGAATCTTCTGGCTTCCATCTGTCACTGCCTGAACAGATAGAGAGAAAACGTTCTCTTTCCCCACAAACATTTTGACCTCGCTTGCAGACAGATACTGAATGAAGGTTGCAAAGGAAAATCCCTTTTCCTTTTGTACCTTTGGACGCTTAACAAAAGGATGGAATTTCTAGCGTGTTGTCGATAATTTGGACACAAACATAAGAATAAAGAGGGAGAGAACAATGTAACCAGTAATCTAAATGCATATTATTTATTTTTCCTTTTTATTTATACAACTATATAGAAAAGCGTAATCATATAGTGGTTTGGAAATTGAATCCATCTTTACTCTATATATATTTATATATATATATATATATATATATATATATATATATATATATATATATATATATATATATATATATATATATATATATATATATATATATATATATATATATATATATATATATATATATATATATATATATGTATGTATATAGATAGATAAATAGTGGATTTGGAGATTGAAAATTTTTATCACATTTCAAAATCGTTGAGGGCATTTAAATATCTGTAATCTACACTGATAATTATTAATTTTAAATTACCTTATTTACCTAAATGAAGAGAGAAACGGACACCACTGTAGAAGCAGGCAGGAGTGGAGAGGACCAATAGATTTTAGTGAAAGAGTAAACGCCGGGGAACGATTCATTGTTCCTCTGGTTCTGCATTTCAGGATGCTGGAGCAGAATTAGCCCTGGAAATCAGGTATAAGCTGCTGCAAAAAGCACTAAACGAGTAGTGAGGTAAGAAGCCCCTGGAAACGGGTAGGCATTGAAGGTGAGTGGTTTTATCAGGCCAAAGAAAAGAAATGTCTCAGAGTGATGGAGAAAGGTTTTGGAAAATGTGAACAGGCTGTCCTAAGAAAAAAATGACGCTACATAATAGCATGATAATTGTTCAATAAAGATGATTCATCAAAGAGATAAGAAGGAAAGGTTAGTCTCCTGCTCTGTATCCTACAAAGAACAGGAAAACCAACCAAGAATAACTGCCGATCGATGTAGCAAAATTCATCTTCTCAGTGGATAGTGTAATGTTTAATATAACTCTTTATTTTTTTTTCAATAGGGGTGACGGCTGTCGGTGACTGTTGTGAAATGGAATAGCTGACAGATCTCACGGCGATTATTATCTATTCACAGTAGCATAAATATCATAACTGTTCAGTTAAAGTAGTACCATGAGTCACGCACTTGGGAAGCTATTGTTAGTAAACTACTAATTTTCAATAAAAGTCTGGAAAACGCTCACGTTTTCTTCGATGAACGCCAGGATGAGAATGGTAACCAATTTCTTCCCAGCTCATCAATCAGGATGTTACTTTTCAAGTTCAGTCTGTTTTTATTTAATAAATCATAATAGGATGTGATTGTCAGCAAGTTATTTTTTATTCATATATATATATATATATATATATATATATATATATATATATGTGTGTGTGTGTGTGTGTGTGTGTGTGTGTGTATACACACACACACATATATATATATATATATATATATATATATATATATATATATATATATATATATATATATATATATATTACATTAAATTACCTTACCTTGGTCCGAAAAAAAGTTGCAAGAAATACTTAAGCATTGTTTCCCTCAAATAAGTTTCCGGTTTGTTTTCAATAATCCTTTTACTATAAGATCACTTTTGAGGGAGAAGCCTACTCTGCCTGTGGACCTTAATTCCTGTGTCGTTTACTTGTTCACTTGTTCGCAGTGTGGTCTGCGAGTGGGATCCAGTTCCTGCTAGCTCAGACACAGAATTTTGGAACACAGAGGTCTTTCTATTAGAACTAGGTACCTCTTTCCAAACCACTCTTTTCTGCCATTAGGGAACACAGTTTAGCACAGGACTATCCTTTCCCTGGCCTGGATTTTTGGGTACTGTCTTTTTGTTCAAATGGACTGGACCTTTTGATTTCAGAATCGCTGGTTATTAAAAAGATAAAACCGGAATTGAACTTGTCTGGTATTCAGCTATAGCTATCGTGTAATTTTCATATAAGATACACAATTGGGTCGTTAAATATTTTACTTTGTAAGTGGTAGTTTGTTTATATTTCACCTTATTTTTATATTTGTGTTCGTTTTTAATTTTTCGTTATTTTGCGTCTCACCCTTTTAGTTTGTATTTACTGTTCGGTTTATATGATTGGTTAGTATTTTTGCTGAATATTTATTATGACAATTCATTTTATTGTAATTTCATTGATTTTCATCCTTGTCGGTTTTTCAGCATGATGATGTTTTATACCTTGAAAACTTGTATAATAAAGAATGTTCTTCCTGGTCTTGGCAATATTATTCATCATTAAGCTATATATATATGTATGTATATGTATATATATATATATATATATATATATATATATATATATATATATATATATATATATATATATATATATATATATATATATATATATATATATATATATGTATATATATTACCCATATAACAGCTAAACTCATGGTGGTCTTACCTGACGGCTCTTTGTTCTCTTCAAGGTTGGTAGGCTGGGTGACAAGTCAGCAGATTCCACCCGCTACTTCCCTCAACACACCCACTCTCTCTCTCTCTCTCTCTCTCTCTCTCTCTCTCTCTCTCTCTCTCTCTCTCTCTCTCTCAGGACTCAGCAAAACACACGATACTCAGAATAATTTATTCGCTAAAGCAAAACAAGCTTAACATATTGAACAGGCAAAAGAAAGACTATTAGGTAATTCTTACCTAAGACAATATCAAGTCTCTGCACCCAAAGGAATTAAAAGAAAGAATCCCTAGAATATGAATAAAGGAGTTCAAGTCACTACTCCCTGACACACACACACACGGGTCCAAAATCATAAGTCAAAATCTGTTAAATAATGAGTACTTCCTTGATCTCTATACATGTTGAAACATCTGAGGACCCAAAAGAAAAACTCCCATTAGTTTCTACAACATAACATACGATGGAAAAAACAATGGGAATTCCTCACATTTTACCAAAACCCAAAACAAAACATAGAGACATATGGTAATAAAATAAGCAGATAGATAACTCAAAATACTGATGAAATTCCTCCTTCACTGTCCAAATCACAAGGCATAAGGAATAGTCAGTTCATAACTTAGGAATTCAGATGCGCTTCTTACCTCGAGCAGTTTTGATAAACAGTTCAGAATCAAAGAGTCTTCACACACACACAGGTTTCTAACTCTAGACACCTGTATACAAGGGCTGGGCTCGTTCTCGAATGCCCTACGATTTCCCTATATTGTCCCACCTCTGCTTGGGGTCACGCCCCAGGTTAGGACATACAAACACACTTCACCCCGCGATATCTGGATTTTTAACAGGATAAAGCTTCTAGAAGTTTCTTTGCTGACTTTCCCCTCACGCCACACATGTGCTGTAACCAAGGGCGTTTTGAGAGGATGGACACTGCTGAGTTCGAGGAAAAAGAGCACATCAAAGCATTCGCAACTTGGCATGTTCAGTCGCCTGATCCATGCCTTGAAACAATGCTGACATCCGGTTAACCTGATCAGCATCTCTTCTCACTGGCGAGGCGGTTGCTATGCCCATCTCACCATTGTTTCAGATGCTCGGCCACCCCAGGAAGTGCTGACCCCAGCACTACAGATATAGTTCGGTCTAGTTTTTACACGCGAGCTGCACAAGCCACTTCACAGCGAACGCAATGACACCTGCACCAACTATCATTACTAAAAATATAAGAAGGTGTCGGTCCTGGATGGGAAAAAGTTCATTCTCCATCATTGGTGGTAACGGTGGTATTGTAGACACCACCTCTCTCAAAGGCGGCAGCGAGACCACCTTATGATCCCCGAACAGATGACGCATGAAGATTCGAGTAGTGGAGTCGTAGACATTCCTGCCCAAAACCCGGAACATAGGCGTGACAAGCGTACATGATGCATCCATCAGCCTCGATCCCCGTAGAAAGAATGTGTCTGAAGAATTCTGGCACCGGATGGAGACTTCGCAACTCCGGCAGAACACTGCGTTGAGAGTCTTCGCATAGGAAACTTCGTACTCAGGTTGAAACAGTCGAAAGTCACTGTCAGTGGGAGTCTGGTTATGAATCAACGCCTTTTCACACCCTAACCAGTCCGCACTAACAAGGACAAAACTACTACTGTCACAGACATATCTATCATGCACCAACACACATGCTGATTTATACCTAACAGAGGAGGATTGCAACTGGTCCCCCGAAATGAACATTGTTTCTTCATTGTCCCATACTACTACGGAGCCATTAAAAGTACTCGGAAAAGGTCGCAGGATAAAACTATGAAATGTCTTTAAATTACTTACTGGAATTTCTACAAGCAACCCCCTATCAGAGACTCTAACCTTTAATATCCCATAATATCTATACAAATTTTCCCCAGAAAAGATTATTTGGGACCCATGATGATATGCTGCGTTCATTAAAGTTAATTCCAAAGATCCCAGTGGAAGAATATCTGTATGAATACTCCCCTTAGAAGCAGAGGCTATTGCCTGAATCTGTGTTTGAATTTCTGATGCCACAGACTCCGCTTCTTTTCAATATTCAACAAGGTCGTTTGACCTGAAGATAGTGCTATAGTAATATCTAGATCTCCCCTCATCTTATCAACAGTGACTAACATCCCATTTAACGACTTCCGTATAGTATCAAATCCCTCCCTCAACTTCTTATTACTATCCCGTAAAGTCACTAAGCTTTTCCCATGACCTGCCAACTCTGCTTGTATCTGTTGAACTCTTGCTAGATTAGAATTTGACATCCCAGCAATTGCTGCTATGATCATTACCGCTCCAACTGCCAGCGGGGAAGCTCTCTTACTCCTAGACAGTGACGTTTTTGGGGCTGAAACGTCCAACTGTGGAATCCACGTTAAGGTTTTCTGAATCTTATCTTGAACCCTAATCACGGTAGCATTAAGTTCTGATACCCAAGTTCGGAATGGACCAGATAGATTCCGTTCATTTTGCACGTCATCCAGGATTTTCCTAATTGTGCGAACTTTATTCTGGGAAATCTCAAGTTCAGACCTTGCAGAGCCTAAATTTTCAAATTCTACACTTAAGGATACTGAGTCAGAAGACAACCATACATCATAGTCTTCTTCTATAATAACACCTGGACCTAACTTCACTACTAATTGGACCCAGGCTACGACCCTAAAGTCATGAGTAAGCGAAACTTCAGCATCTACAAAGAAACAAAAAAACCAAAACTATAAGTCACCCAACCTTCGAAAATAAATAAACATTGAGACACACACAAACAAAACCAAAACAAATAAACAAAGAGGAATAAAAAGAAAAAACACTCGGACAACTAAAAAAAACAAAAAAAAATTCACACAATTCTACGGACTAATGTCCCCATCCACAGTTAAAACACCACTATGCATTCCACCCATTTACAATTTCCCCAGAAAAAAAAATGATTAGAATCTAACCCTTACCAACCCGATTAACCAACCTTTTTGATCTTAGATATATGTGTCAATCGAGACACATCTGTGTTTTCATCCAGAACAACGAATCTATTTCCCAATTTTGCTTCAACAACACGGAATAGGCCTTCAAATTTAGGACCCAACTTATAGTTCAACTGATTCCTAACATTTATTTTCAAATACACCCTGTCTCCAACAGCCACTTTGACTCTGTCTGGCTTTTCGTTACTCCTAACTACCATGTCTCGCGTTTTCATCTCAAAATTCTTAGCAAGGTGCGCATATCTCTCTTTCGCAGTTGAAATCAGCGATTTTACTATATCGTCACCTGTTGGAATGGGCAATAGATCAAACGCGCCTCGCGCTGGGCATTCAAACAGCGCTTCATTGGGAGACTTTCCAATGGTATCGCTAAACATAGCATTTATACTATGCTGTACCTGTGGAAGATAGCGGTCCCAATTTGGGTCATTACCTCCCACGGTCATTCTAAGAGCTTCAATGACCTTTCTATTTGCTCGTTCGCACAAGCCATTCGCTTCTGGTCTATATGGAATAATGTTAGCTTTCTTAATCCCCATTACGTCCGCAAGACATTGCATCGTATGATTTACAAATTCACGTCCGTTATCTGTAATTAGGACTTCAGGTGCCCCATATCTGCAAATATACCCATTAAAGAACGCGATCGATAATTCCTCCACTGTTTTATGCTTCAACGGGAAAAGTGCTCCGAACCTACTTAACTCGTCAATGACCACCAACAGGTGCCTATGGCCATAACTAGATTCACAGAAATTACTCAAGATGTCCATGTGGACTCTTTCTGCGGGTCTGGTAGGAATCAGGAATGAACCCAGTTTACATGAAACGACCCATGGCTTACATGCGTTACAAACTGAACAACTTCTAACAAAGTCTTCTATATCTCTTGACATATTCTTCCAAAAGAATTGTCCTTGTACGTTCTGATACGTCTTCTCAATCCCTAGATGAGGAGTGACAGACCTACTGTGAAGAATATCTAACACCAGAGGTACCAGGCTCGTGGGAACAACTATTTGCGTCAGATCGCCCTTATCTTCACTATTTCTCAGTCTGTATCTAATCTTCCTAACTAACAATTACCCTCTAAGTCAAGCCCCGCAAAAGGCAGCTTATAACCCTTCCTAACAAATTCCCCTCTAAGAAACGCTTTTGCATTTCTCAAGATCTCATCTTCATCTTGTTTGTTTTCTACCCGACTAATATCCCAGTCGATGCTATCTCCCGATACATAACATACATATGTACCTTGCTGATCAGAAAAACTTCTAGTAAGGGCATCCGCTACAACATTCTGTCTGCCTTCAATATACTTTATTTTAGCATCAAAATCCCTGATTGTTAGAAACCATCGAGTTCTTTTGGGTGAAAGATCTGGTTTACTAAAAAGATCCACCAACGGCTTGTGATCAGTCAAAACATCTACCTGAGTACCCATAATGAGGACCTTTAAATGCACGAGGGCCGATACCACGACAAACGCCTCCTTATCGACCACTAACATGAGGTGCTCATTACTACCTCGTGTCTTAAACTTCCTACTGTAAAATGCAATCAGGTGGAGTTTTCCATCGAATTTCTGCATAAGGCATGCACCTATCCCGACGCTACTTGCGTCCGTAACTAACGTGAATGGACATTCTAAATCTGGGAACTTCAACACTGGGGGATTTGTTAAAACATCTTTAATGGTTTGAAATGCTACTTGCTGACACTCTCCCCAAACAAACTGCACACCATCCCTCAGAATATCTGTCAAAGGAGACGCTACAATGGAAAAACCCTTCACGAATCTACGGAAAAAACCCGCCATGCCTAAAAATGACCGAACCTGCTTCTTAGTCTTGGGTGTAGCAAACTCTACAATTGCCTTAACCTTATCATCATTTACTCTGACACCCTCCTTAGAAATGAAATGTCCTAAAATAATATACTATCTGCTTCTTGAGAAAATTACACATAGCTAACTTTATCTTCAAACCAGCTAACCTAAGTCTTCTAAAAACTTCTCTTAGAACTTCTAGGTGCTCTTCTACTGAATCAGTGGCAACTAAGATATCATCCATGTAGATATGGACTTTCTTCCCCAACATGCCATGCAAAACCGTATTCATCAATCTAGTAAAAGTCATCGGACTGCCTGTCAAACCAAATGGCATTTGTGTGAACTCATAATGACCCTTCGGCAAAGAGAAGGCTGTGTACTTTTGACTCTCCTCACATAACGGACCTTGAAGGTATCCCTGCATCAAATCAATTGAAGACTCTCCAAAAACAAATCTGGCAAACACGCCACAGGGTAGCGATCAGGAATGGTTTTCTCATTTAATTTCCTAAAGTCTACACAAACTCTGACTGAGCCATCTTTCTTGGGGATTGCAAGTAATGGAAAATTAAAGGGAGATGAACTAGGCTTAACAATGCCTTCATCTTCCCACCTATTTACTTCTTGTTCTACCTGTTCTCTAATCTTAAAAGGAATCCTATATGAAGGAACAAAAATATACTTAATCTTGTCCTCCAACTGAATCTTGTGTTCTAACACATTCGTTACTCCTAACTTGTCCCCTTTAAGTGTGACTATGTCCGCAAACTCGGCTAAAACATCTTCTACACCCTCAGCATATTCCTTACAATCAGCATTTGCTAACTGGTCTCTAAACACTTGTCTTCTAGCTTGTAAATCTGCTTCTGAGAAAGAGCAAAATCCCCAACAATGTTCACTGAATTATCTTCATCGACCCATTCAACGAAGTCGATTGCATAAGCATCCTTTTGATAATTACGAACTGTATCGTTACAGTTCAGCAACTCCACCCAAGTTACCCCCAACTCGTTACAATATTTATTGAACTCGTACACAAAACTCCTTTCAACTTCTCGCTACCCTCATCCACGCACACCTGTCTGGACTTTTGCACCCCTTTCACTCGCACTTTCACCATCACAACCATACCCAGACCAAGCACCACATCATCAGTCAAAACTCCCTTATAGTACCTCTCATCCCCTGACACATGTTCATCATTCAGCCCCGGACCTTCATGTACTCCCGAGACATTCTCACTTGCCACACTCATGTCTGCCCACTCATACGGTACAAACACACCAGGCACCCCCACAGTTATACCAGAAACCCCTGTATGGACCGATATCTTTCGTCTCCGACATGACAGATGGCCCAGCAACAATGCATTTCCCAGAGCACATCCCCTTATAACCAGAAATGGTTCCATCAAAGATCTACTCCCAATGGACAAATCTATGTCCAAACAACCCAAAATTCTTAATTTATTTGCCTGAACGTCGCATACAGCTTCTTGCGCGGAGGTCTCAAAGAACGATCGGGAAACATTGATCTGATCACTTCTTCGTTCATCAGGTTAATGAAGGCACCTGTATCAAGAAAGACCCTTATATTAACTCCCTGTACAGACCCAATTACTACTGGTTTCAATTCCAAAGGTTCCCCCAACAATCCTATATCCCAAGAGACATCTCCCTTCATTTCCTCACATTTAGTGTCCCTTTTCCCCAAAAATTCTGTCCTCTCCTCACAATTCCAGGTAAACTCCCTCGAGGAGTTACCCTTCCTGAAAGACCTTACTTTGAGGGTTATTTCTGTTCTCCATCTGCTTCAGGAGTGGGCAGAAACGCCAGCCATGATATGCGGACTTACAAGCGCTACAATATTTAACATTACAGAACTTTTTTGTGTGTCCCCTTCTGTTACAATTGTAACAGCGTCCTTGAGATCCCAAACTCACAGCAGAATTATTTCCACCTGTTGTTGCACATAGTCTCGTTACCACAGGATCAGAGCTATTTTGTGTCTGCTGTTTTGGGATAGCCCCAGAGGACTTCGGGATCCCGTCTATAAA